>NW_027464615.1:2868442-3181885 GCF_043290135.1 Rhipicephalus microplus | reverse complement strand
TACGGATGATTTCCCCTCAGGAGCTTCGCCTACTCGTAATCATTCACCCAGTGGATATGCTGTGATTTTTTTCAAGACCTCTTTATTCACCTAAAGGGGCCCTGTAATGCTTTTCATATGCATCCTGCAGCACTGGAGTGTCTGTCGTGCTGAATCCTGAGATGGGTGCAAAAATAATGATCAGAATTGGTGCATGAGAATGGAAGTTAATAGTGCAGTGTAATCGTGAACTTTTTGTTGTTGCAAATACCAAGATGCAAAACTGGTTTTGTACTAGTGGTGACGAGGCAGCGCATCACTGTCTGAGTGTTCACATAGTATTAGGTTAATTCGATTGGATTCAGCATGTCCAAGAACCGTGGGTGGTCAAAATTTCCAGAGCACTCTACTACGGCAAGCCTTATCATATCATTGTTTTGGCATGTAAAACCCTGGCAGTTATTTTATTATTATTAATATTATTGGACTTGCTTCTGGCACAGTTTTGGTGTTGTTTCATTTGGTCCCAAAGCTCTTCATGCATGCCTCTCATTAAAACTGTATGGCAAGTTGACAACATGACAACAGTATGCACAATTCTAGGAATACTTGAGGATGTGTTTTTTGCATTTGCGGCAAAGTTGCAACATTCAAGTCAGAAGATCGGTACGCTGTCATAATGCTTGATTATATGCAGTTCACCCCAGGCCTCAATTAAGGCTGTACTACAAGTTCTGTCATTGGTAAGTGTTCATGCGGGTTCGGTTTTTTGCAGTATGACCTTGGTGTAAAGGCGCAATGCTTACAATGTGTGAAACTTAAGCTAAATTTAATGAACAACATTTTTTTCAGCTCGGCATAAAGTGTGTTCTGAAGCTGGCTTCTTTCGTAAGCTGTAAAACCGATAGCTCACTTTCTATTCTAAATGCTACATGGTGATATGTATATAAAAATGTCCGCTAAAAGCATGTAGACTATTTGTTTTCAAGTGCAAAAGACAAGTTGCCCTGGTAGGGGCTGAACCTGTACCCTTCAGATAATGCGTCTTGTTTTGTTACTAAATGACAGCTAAGTAACGCCTTACAAGTAATTATTAGTTCTATTTAGGCATTACCTGAATCAAAAAAGAATTTCTGCATTCTCCATTTATTATATCTATTCTATTCATTGTATACTGAAAATTAAAATGCTGTTTACAAATATATACTTGCGCGCTACTTTTGCTTGTGCCCAACATCGCCGGGTTCTGCATCCTTATCAGAGCATAATATGTCCATGCTGCCGAAACGATCGCCTGGACCCTCAACTACAAGCTCCACTGTGCTGCCTCCAGGAGCGCTCACTACGGCAAGCCTCCACAACAATCCGGTGACAACCATGCCACAGGCCGGTTCTATCCTAGCGGCGACCCCAAAAGCGTAACCAGTGCTTCGGCGTTCTACCAAACAACGCGAGCCAGTGCAACGGTTCCATTTTTAAAAGAGAAGTGTTGCGAAATGAACTCTCTCACTTCTACGTACCCCCTTTCCCCCCTTCGTGTTTCTGTCGATGGCTGAAGCGATAGCCTTTTCCGACCCCTTTTCTCCCTCTCCCTGCTTCGTAGATGAAACTACAATAGAAGCTAGCGCGGGGAATAAACGTTCATCTCGTTACCTCTTGTCTGCGGTTGTCTGCGTATGCTTACCGTGGCTGAGAGGCCAGCTATGTAACAGGTACCGAATGGCAAAAGATGTGGTACGCCATCAACAGAAACCTCGAAGTGGTGGCCAAGCTATGATACCCACAGTAGTGAAATGAACATCAGCAAATCCGGCGCGGGTCAACGACAAAACTGAGTTTCCGTCTCTACCGACACGTCAATCAGATCCAGCTTCTTTCACACGAAGTGCTCAGAAGCGTACACCTGGCCAGTCGAATGTGTCATGGGCTCCAACTTCTTGTAATAGACCACGTGAGTGCAGCGCTCGACAAGACAATGGGAACATATACTCATTGCTATCTGCACTTGTCGACACTGTGCGCAGGTTCCCCACTCCGATGTCCTCCCCGGTAGCTAAGTCTATTTTGACACTGCTTGATTTTCTGTCTCCTGTTCTGGCACAACGGCGTTAACGGCCCAGCCACCCAGTCTGAAGAACATTAGAGAAAAGGCAGACACATTTCAATGGAATGCCTGCAGTCTCCGCCACTGTCTTTCGGACTTCAGACAATTTCTACACAACCACCACTTTCCGGTAATTGCCATCTCAGAGTCCCAAGTGCGCACCGGCATACGTCTTTCGGGATACACAATCACAGTCTCATCAACAAGAACAGATGTCAGTAGAGCTCTTTTAGTTGTTCGCAAGAAGTAAACTTTCAATGTTCACCACATATCAGCTGACGCATCCAATGAATATGCAGCAGTGACAGTGAACATGGACACTTTGGTATTTACGGCGATTGCGGCATACATACCAACTCAAACCACATTCAACGTGTACAGACTGTAGGACATAATAGATCGAACACCTGGACCTCAGATACTAACAGGGGAGTTCAATGCACAATACCTAGGCTGGGCCGGCAAGAGGACTTCAGTGCGTGGTATACGTCTTTTCGGCATGGCTCATCGAAACAATTTGCTGATTAATAATGATGGGTAGCCAACCGTCTTTAGAAACGACCGACGCAGCGCCCTCGACGTCTCCATAATCTCCGCCTGCCTCATGTTTACGGTGACGTGGTTTGCTGATATCGAAAGTCATAGGAGTGACCACGTGCCCACCTACATCTCATTGGGCTATCCTACACTAAACACAAAGCGAAGGAGGATTCGGTGCACTGACTGGAAAGCATATAACGTTGCAGTCGAGGAGGCAGAGCCATCTGAACTGACGTATGAAGAATTCGTGACTACTCTGACTCGAGCAAACTAAAGCAGCACCAAGCAGCTAGAACCAACTCAAACTCGCTCAATGGTCGATGTGGAGTATGAGAGGCCGTGGGCTATTCGTCGCCGATCTGAAAGACGTGCTCGTAAGAAATTGTCTGCAGATGACATTCGTGAGGCCAGGCGAATACGAAAGCGAATTAAACGCCAACTGGACAAGCTAGATAAGAGGCAATGGCGGCTCTTCTGTTAAAAACTAGACCTAAAAAAGCCGCGGTCAAGAATATGGAGTATTGTTTGTAGCCTGCAAACCCACCGACCCAACTGCATCCATTCAGCTCAGCTGCTTTGTCTCGTAACAGCAACGAGTGGCGGAGGCTTTCTGCTCTAAGATCACTATAGCGGCTCTAGCAACGTTACTTTGTACATCGCGACAAGTTTCAAGGCAGCCAAGCACCACTGAGGTAGATGAACCCTTTACTATCATGGAACCTCTTGGTGCTTTGGCAATGATGAACAAGGCGTCATATTCTGGACTTGATTGCGTCAGCCACGCTGCGTTAACCCATTAGGCAACTAGGCAAAGATGCGTTTACTTGCCATATTCAATGTCATCTGGGAAAGTGGCCGTTTTGAACCTTTCTGGAAACGAGCCCGTGTTATTCTTATTTAAAGCCTGGCAAGACCCCCACAGAGCTCAACTCCTATTGGCCCATTGCTCTTCTCAGCTGCGTAGAAAACCTCAGGGAGAAGATGGTGTCGATATGCCTGGAGTGGTTGCTTATGAACAAGAATGCTTACCCCCAGCAAATGCCTGGATTTAGAATAGGACTAAACAGCATTGACAATGTAAGTAATCTCATAAACTGCGTAAAGTGGAACAAAGCAACCGGCATCATCACTATCAGTGTATTCCTCGACGTCAAAAGAGCGTTTCATAACGCGAGCATCTTTCGCCTACTAACAGGCTATGCCGGTAGCTGTATCGTTAATGCTATGTTACAAATGTATACCCCTCTATGCGAAGGTCTCCTACATTACAGCATTCCTGCGATGCATGGAATTTCTCCAACGAACATACCGGCACGGACTGGAGTCCAGGCACAAGCCCTGAGGATGTGCCTTGGCCTACGAAAAAACACATCAAGCATCGGAACCCTTGCTGAAATTAGGCGCCTTTAAGATCCTGTTTTTCTGCAGCAGGTGTTTCTTCGAGTCCACTTGCATTATTCCAACAGAGCACCGGATCATCCTCCTGCTTCAGACAGTAGTCCTGTGCGGAGCCTCCGCCCGCTATACTATCAGAGAGCATCAATGCATGCAGAACCATCCTGGAAATCTTCTTCGTGGACCATAGTCACCTTGGTGTCTGGGTTCAAGAGCAAAAGACGCACACCCGAACCAGCACTCAGACATTTCACGCTAGAGCATTTGGAAAACTGCTACAGAGCTCACCGTCTTAGGCGTCTGGATTCCATCTGCCAAAGTTACCATCTCTGCCACTCTTAGCCACTGCACCTCACCTACAGCCATTGAACAGGCTGCACGGCGGGCAGCCAATAATTACACCATTGACCAAACAGCCGAGTCCTGGGTCATCTTCAGTGATTCAAGAGCAGCGCTGCAGTCGCTGAAATCTCCATGCACACAGGACCAACTTCTCATGGACATCAATCGCCTATGGAAAAAAGCCTGTGACCTCCATCATCGCATTATTCTGCAGTGGAAAGCTGCCCACTGCGGAATACAAGGCAACGTCCGGGCTGATGACGCTGCCAAAGCAGGACATGACACTTCAGCAGAAATCAGCCAGACACCTTTCTCGAGGCAAGAGGCAGCAACGCTAGTGTCGGCACACCCCTAGCGCCTCCAGCGATCCCACTGGACAGACCCTAAGCAAGAGTATGGGCCTCTGTGCAAGATTGATTCATCGTGTGACTTCAGGATGCAGCGAAATCTCAACAGGCAAAATGAAACGTGTTCACACCGCATCCGAATAAACATTGCATATACGAACTACTCCAGGAACAAAATTGGACTGTCCGACTCAGCATTTTGTGCCCAATGTAACGTCATTGAAGACATCAATTATGTCCTCTGTGAGTGTACGAAATACGCATCAGAGAGGCAGTCTCCGAAGATGCGCTTAAAAATGCAACAGGACACAAATTTGGAGTTAAAAAATATTCTAGGCCCATGGCAGAACACCTCCTGTGCGTTAGACTCAACAAAAGCACTATCGACGTTCTTATGGGCCGCAGGCTTGAACTAAAAGTTGTAAATGGTGCAGTGCGTGTGAGTGACTTTATGTGTTATGTGGCTGTTATGCGTGTATTTAACTGTAGGTGTTGTGTATTTATCATTGTATATATCACTGCCATCACGTCGGAACTCTTGTACCCTGTCAGGTGAAAAACCAGGCAAACCTCTCCAGATTCCCAATAAAATAATTCTCTCTCTCTCGAAGATGAGCACGCAACCTCATTTTGCATTTCAAACAATACCTACAATATATATTACCCCTATAAAGTGGGAAAAATTGCACAAATTTATAGCTTGAGTCTACATAAATTGCTTGCGAGCTAGGCAGCGTGACATAAAAATAAAGTTGTTGCGTCGACTCTTCTGCAGGCAGCTGTCGCCAACGTACACTACGCGTATACGTTTACGCCCAAAATAATAAAGTTCTCTGACCTGCCTTTCTTCTCGAGTCACCGCCACCACAGTGCCATAAATCTGCAAAGCGAGCCATACCCGTTGCATGTTTACCAGCTTTCAATTTTCGGAAGTGTTATGTGCTAAATAAATATTCAACTAAGAGCTTCCAAAACAACTCTCCATGAGGACACCGACATGAACCAGTGGGCGAATTTATATAGCTCTCTTTTGAACGGTGCGTTTCAGATGTCTGGAGCACAATCGCCCGCAAGGACCGAAAGCGCAAAACTGAGTACCCTAGTCACCGGTTGCCGGAGGCCTTGATGCATACATGAAAGCGTGGTTTGGCTGTTTGTGACTCATGGTTGTTTACAGGCTTGCAGCTCGGGGCCGCCGAACTGAAGCTGAAGGGGTGTGTGGCGAAAAGGAAAAGCAGCGACTATGGTGGGGATGAGAAGGTTGAAAGCAATAAAAAGCGAACTTTCAACAGGGCTAACGTCTGTGTGTAAGGTCACTTGACGTGGATAAGGAACATTCTAGTGCTTCATACGCTTCACTTAAGGAGACGTGAGCTTTTCAGTCAACCTAATAAGTTGAATAACAAGTTCAAAAAACACTAAAACAGCGTACACTCCCCGTTATACCGATATGTATCATACGAAAGCCTAATAGGGGCCTGAATCAGGCCCGGCCCGAGTCCAACGCTCAAGGGCCAGACCCCAGCCCAGGCCCGATCCAACAATGGCTTACCTGGCGCGGCGTGGACCGCAGGCCGGGCCGAATTCCGGCTATGGGGCGGGCGCGGGCTGGTGCAGTGCTCTACTCCATATTTTGAATAAGTCTCGCTAGCCTCCACAGCCTTGCACCTGATGTATGGTATGAAACTCGGTATAGTAGCTTCTCAGAATTCTCACATATACATGGGTACTGCGTCTCGCGTGCGCTACATACATCGTTTCTCGCTTTTTTGTTGTGATAATTATTGAGCCACTCTCGGTTGGATTTTGTGGCCTGCGTCAGCGTCGGCGTCGACGTAGGCGTCACTCACCATATATGTATACAAATAGGTATTTATGAAAATGCAAGAAAGAAAAAAAATCCAGAAAAAGACCGCAGCGCGTAGAATCGAAATGCGATGCGTTAACCACTAGTTACCGAGAAGCACGTCTTTTAACGTGCACACGAGAAGCTGTTCACATCTACCACTTAACGCTGGTGATGGGCATCTCGACGCGGAACTATTTTGTTTTCAGTATTACCAGCAAGACGGCGCAATGAGCGCGCAGCGGCGCGCACCCTCACATCCCACGCCTACTTAGCCTCGCGGAAGGAGTGGGTGGTCGTAAAGCTCATGAACGCACCCTCGCGCACCCTTATCTCATGGTTGGGAGCATCTTATGTCTTGGCTCTCCTTAAGTATTCACAGTAACAATTTTGTTATAGTTATCGGGCGCACAAAGATCACTGCAATCGTTGCAGGCTCCTTTTGCAAAAAGAGCACGCTTTTCAGACACTGCGAAGTAACAGCTGAGACGTTTATTCGCGTTTATCTGTACCTCTGAGTACGCTTCGTGCGTTATTTGTTTGTGAGAAACGCGTCGCACATTCCTATCTGTTTGCCATTCTGCACGTGACGTTCCAATTTGTTGCTACCGCGTTTACTGCTTCGCCTTTTGCAACAAAGCTGTGACTTTTGTTAACACGAAAGTATTTTACGCTGGTTTCCACCAAAACTTTAATGACGTACTGTGGTTACGGGAATATGTTATAGAAATACTTAGCGTCGAACCCACTACGCCACCCGAAAACTTTGGAAGTGCTATAACAACGCGCCTTTCATCTCCTTCACAGTGCTTTTTTGCAGGGTCGCTGACAAGAAACGGAAAAATGAAGTTATACATGGCTGCGACGATTATTTCTGCGAACGCACCACTGCTAATATCATCCCGTTCAGCCTCTTTCCAATGGAACTTTATATTCTCAACGTTTAGACTAATCGCGAGGCTGTGTCTTTAACCCAAATCTCACTCATAACACTCATCCATATTTAAATACAGGTATCTGATGCTCTACTGGTTGTCGCATTGCGTTTCACGCTCGTCCTCTGAAAAATCACGGCCGCGCTGCAGGGAACACACGGCGTGCGTCGCCTTTCTCTTTGCTTTCACGGCTCATCGGAGGAGAGTGTACCGAGTAGCAGTGTCTTTTAAGCGCATGTTACCGATACGTTTGCATGCGATGCACCATGCGTGGTGTCCAGATATATGTTAGGAACTGAGGCTACCACAAAGGTTAAACTGCGATCATAAGCGTCACCCATTAGAACGGAAACGCACTGTTGTAGGTGCCAAGGTCAGTGGGTGCACACTAAGTGATGGTAGTATTTGTACTAGCCTTTATACAGGAGGTTTCAAGAAATATGTCGAAAGCCCCGCCACGGTGGTCTAGTGGCTAAGATACTCGGCTACTAACCCGCAGGTCACGGGATCGAATACCGGCTGCGGCGGCTGCATCTCCGAAGGAGACAGAAATGTTGTAGGCCCGTGTGCTCAGATTGGGGCGCACGTTAAAGAACTCCAGGTGGCAGAAATTTCCGGAGCCCTCCACTATGGCGTCTCTCATAATCATATGGTGGTTTTGGGACTTTAACCCTGCATATCGATCAGAAGTGTATCCAAGGTTGTGTAAAAATCAGCAAAAACTGCTATTTGCATGCTGTCTTTACAGTTGCTTTTTTGTGGCGGCAGTCACCTTAAGAAGGTTGAAAACGTAATATGGAATTGTAATTAGGAATGGTAATTAACTTATTATTTGTGTAGTTCAACACTCAGGTTAAAGAAAGAATTGAAGTCTTTGATACGAAAACCCCATTGGCACCTTCGGATTGCAGAAAGCGACCAGTAGGAATAACAACGAAGTGATGCGAGTCTTCTAAATCCTGCAACTAAACCAAAACCAATGGACCGAAAAGCTTGGCAAGCCCACGACTACAATAACGTCAATGTTCAAAACAGTGGTCACAAAAGTGCAGTTCTTTCTCGTTTGATAGCAAATGTGCGTAATGCATGCTGTAGTTGTGAAAGCAGCCCGCACACCCACACAATGAAGTTGGTTGATGGTTGATATAACAACGCTCTCTCGTTTGAGTGGCGCTCTTTCGCATTTCGGTTTCGTTTAGGCGCAGTCTTGAGAAGAATTTTATTATTTCGCAGTTATTGCTACAGACCGGGCCGCTTTTCCGAAATCTCAAACAGCAATCGGTTCTTCGCATGAAGGAGTTCAGTTCTCCTTCATGAAGTATTTTATTTCAAACCTAACTTTATTATGTAAAAAGTTCATTATCTTAGGTTTTCTAATTACGATTAGAAATGATATATTGAACTTTCTGAAGATGCCTGCCCCCACACGAAAAAGCAACAGTGAAGACATCGATGAAATAGCACATTTGCCTGATATTTAAGTATATTGGACACATTTATTAAAACACCCTGTATATCAACGCACTCGAAATATTAAACGATGTCTGTAACGCACGTTGCACTTTCGTGTTATACCGATTCTTATGACAAATTCACCAGCCGTGTTCTTTTGTCAGCGCTGTCAACACAGTGTTCTCATTCTTGACATTGTGATTCAACGTGACAGCACAGCCCAGATTCTTTTCATTCATTGCCAAACAGCGCAAGTATAGTTTAAACCAGCAAGTAAACGACGAATTTTTTTTCATTCATTGTAAATATTCAGTTTAAGTAATCGTTTTGGCCAAGCTATCGTGATGAAGAATGGGAACTTGCACTGCGCATAACGTTTATTGGTTCACTGCTGTGTTTATAGAACATTGTTGACATTCACCTTTGTAAAAATTTAGCACATGTACCAAGACATGGCTATGTTTATGTTGTTGATTACTGTGCTGTCAATTTTGTGGCTCTAAGCAAAATCTCATTTCAACCTTGGCGAGCCTGTAGACAGGTTTTGTTATTCAGCGTTGTAACAGTGGAGTTTAGCGTTACCTTAAGATATTCGCTCATACAATCTTTGTCTACGCTTCCAACCATCGACGTTTTCACACGAAGTTCCATGTACATGCCTGAAAAAAAATTTAATGCCTCATGAAGTTTATTAGAATCATCACATAGAATATACTCTTACTTGTTTCACACGAACAGCAATTTTTCTCAATTCAATGATACTGAACACCTTCTATAGAATATCTGCAAACATTCAGATACATTTCGGCCCAGCATGCTGTGTTTTAACCATCGCTTTCGTTTTACCGCCGGTTGCTTACATTTACTGCACGCAAGTTCGTTAAGTTTACGAACTGTAATTGTAAATGCGGACCACTGTGCATTTCTCTATTTGGCTACGTGGGCATGTTTTGAGCAGCGTGTATTTTCTGCACGAGGCAATCACTCAGCTACAAACTCTATGACATGCCACTCTATACAGACAAAGGCACGTGTATCAAACGTAAGTGTAACACGCTGTTTACAAAACTATTTCATCAAAGTTGATTGTCCGCTAGTTTGTTTTTTCTGTCATTTTTAAATAACTAGCGAAGAGAGTTTTTTTAGGTTCTCATCGGGTTCTGTGGGTTGAATGAGCACTATGAAAAAATGAGAAAATTTTATTACACTAAGCTAGGCTTTACTATTCTGTATAACCATGCGCTACAGGCGCGACTACACTATACACATATAGTGGCACATTTTCTAAATGTATTTGAGGCTGTTTTCGTGAAACGTCTCATCGGCATTATTGAGGATATCATTTTACAGCACACTCCAATAATGGTATTACTTTCATGCTAAGGCAAACTACTTCAACCAAGACTTCCATCCGAGTCTGTTTTTCGTTTTTTTTTCAGTAAGCGTTGACTGTATAGCCTCAGGAATCGGCAGTGCATTGTTTCTCCTCTCATCTCAGCACCTCATTTACGTCACCGCAGAATGGCTGTGCCAAAACATAGAAGCAAACAACGCCACAAAGCGCGTAATGGTGATTTACGCGCACCACCATTGAAGAGTTAGCTCACTTCAAATGTTTTTATGGATGTTTTCAGCGCATACGCCAACCATGTCGGTGACATCTTCGATCTTCTTGGGGTATTTGTAAAAAGCTCTACGCTGTGGTTTTTATATTCGCATGTCATTCTTGCACAGGTA
Source organism: Rhipicephalus microplus (assembly GCF_043290135.1). NCBI lineage: Eukaryota > Metazoa > Arthropoda > Arachnida > Ixodida > Ixodidae > Rhipicephalus > Rhipicephalus microplus. The sequence continues at coordinate 3,171,208 of NW_027464615.1, read as the reverse complement.
CTCAAATAGAAGTTTTTGAATACATCACCGGAAGCAACAAGCTCTGCAACAGAATCAGTCAACAAAGAACAACGTGTCTACAATTCGGACCCTAGTGCAGCCATCCGACTGAGAAGTCCGAGATGCATGGCCATCTAATCGACTCCAACGGCCTTTTTTGTAGATGAACTTTTCAAGGCACTCGACAAAGAAGGTTGAGAAAAGCGAGTGTAGTTTTTCTTCCTTTCTAGTAGTTTCAACGTGCTATAAGCGTGAACATGAGCTACCAACGTAACCAAGCTTACACGCTTCAAAGTTATTTTCATAAACACTGTGGTTTTGCTTCACAAAATGACGCTCATTCTCAAATGCTGCTACAATTTTCAATTACACTCCCACTGCCTACAAATAGCACTAGCCGCTCGATTGGTTGACATTATACTGTTTAGGTGCACTGTCATCGGGATGTGTTGGAGAGAAATAACCGACGTCAAAGGACAAAGAATAAGGTCGCTTCTATGTTGGTGATGGCAGACTTGGTCAAGTGAGGGTTTCGGAAGGGAGAAAGTTCGATGGTTTAAGCGGGCTAATTGCTTGAGCTCACGAAAAGTTACACCCACTCCTTCGAGTATCCCGAATAGAGCCAGTCTGGGCCGGCCATATCAAACCTGGCACCAATATATTAGTGGTCTCATTTCTGTTGCTTCCTGAAGGTACCAGCAACACCGAAATACACAATAAATGGTAAGAAATTTACGAATATATGACCCCGGCAAATATCAATGTCATGGAAACTCCAGTGATTTGAAGTGCGTGGCTGAAATAGCGTCTGTAACGTGGTTATTCAGAAAATAAGACGCAATGCCCGGCGCTCGCCCTTCAAGGTTGGGAATGTCGCTAGCTGAGCTGACCGCGTGTGACCCAGACCTCCAGTCGTGGAAGCTCTTCTGGTTCTGAAGACTCGCATTTCTGATTCGCCCTGTTTTTGGGTCAGGTGTTCGGCCGGCAAGTGCTCGTTCTGTTGAGGCTCAGCCAGATTCTCGCCCTATCCTTGTCTGGGCAGACGCATGGAGTCAATGTCACCGCCTCTCCTAGCACCGGGCCTTCTTTCTGATTGCTACCTGGACCTACCAACAGCGTCCTCGTGGGGCTGACGTGCTGTCCACGTGCCACTGTGTCTACATTATGCCGCTGGACCGTACAAAATTTACAACAGGCTAAATGTACTCAATTGCGTGTGAATCTGTAACGTGTTCATAAATTTCCTTGTGTGCTCCTTATGTTTCAGCGCAAGCAGCACGAATACAAGATGGAAGGTACGGATGCATGGTGCTACAAGCAGCTATATGTACAGAAGAAAGAGCAATGACGTCAAAATCACCTTCGCACCAAAACATCGATTCAGGGCGACAGCGTCACAATCCCCGCGACAAGAACGCTATTTTCTTTTGAGACAGCAAAGCAGATCGGAAGCTCAAACACTTTTTTCTTGCCTTAATTTTGAACTGGTGTACAGCTTGCTTAATAATGTGATCTGATTTTTTTTGCGATTACACAAGTTTCATGAAAAACGGCCTTATAGCAACAGCACTCACATTGTGCAGCTAGAACACCAGTAGTTTTTAGTTTGCTAACGTTGTTAGAACGTCCTATGTTCACATTACCGCGTCTGTATCCTCACGGCGTCGTCCTTGTGTTTCACAGGGTTCAAGTCACGTCATCATCACACCTACTTAGTTATCTAAAGCCCATGCCATTTACAACATTCTCTGTATAAGTGTACGTAAGCTATTGTATAAGCAACACCTAGTACGTGACAAGGTAGGTTGAGAACACCTTAGTGGGATACATCCATTATTAGGAGGGCCTTAAAAAGTAAAACTTCAAACAAAATATTGCAGTGTCTCCAGGTAACTTAGTTTACGTTCTAAAATTCTATCTTTATACCTTGTAGAGCTTTCGAGCTTCGAATAATAGATAAAAAAGAGAGAGCGCATTAGGACCTTGTTTGCATCGCCTTCTCAAATGTTAGCCTGGTTTTGCTTAACAGTGGACACCAATACATGCCGCGGAAAAAGGGACGTCTGTCAACTTGTGAACTGGCCCTTTCGTCCACTGTTTTGGCACGTACAGTTGCGAAGTGTCTATTAATACATAATAATTTGTTTTGTGGGAGAGGTATGCCCACTGTGCCTTCAAAAGGGGAAATGCACACCAGTGCAGCTGAACACACGCATGTTCATATTCATAATTAGCAAATTTATTGAGATTAGTATCAGGGTGTCTTCAAAACAAACCACAATTGATATGTTTTCACAGCTGCTACGATCCCGCGCTGCTGCAACAAAATACTGCATATATGAACAAGCTTTTGCGCACTATATAAAGATCATATAGTGTTTCTTTAAATCAATTTACCTTGGACGTGCTTCTGGGCAGAGAGGAATGATTCCCTCACACAAGCACTCTGTCTTTCACTCGAGCCAAGGTTATAATCAAAGCCTAGTGTACAGCTACACTATAGAACTACAAGCCTTTAGAAAGCCATGTCATGCAGCGCAGTTTCTCAAATCAAACTTAACCGCTTTTTGGCGCTGGGTTCCCAGCCATCCTACTGTCATCTGTAACTTAAAAGCTGTTACACATACAAAAAAGACCTCAATACTGAGGCTTCGCGCTAATATATTGGCCGCAAAGGAACTATATTCATACCCTTTGCGCATGACGTTTCCCGTCGGTTGAAAAAAAGTTGGCTGAACAGTTAGCATGGAAGAATGATTTCAGCGCCGGCGAAGCTATAGCGGCTTTGCTAAGCAGACCCTACCCTATAACCGTGCACCACTAATCAACCAATCACTACACATTGTGTGTGTCTTGTGTTGAGGGGTTAATTACTCAATAAAACTCTTGTCGTAAGAGGTGCGTAGGACTAAAGGGGTGCTCCCTTCTTGAAAAAACAAAAGAGCACCAATACAATGTGCTAAAAGCAATCCAGGAGCACCTTAGAATATAATGGCACCACTGTGGAGAGAGAAATAATTGAAAAGAGACAGAGACGTTAACCTGGTATACTAACTGGTCGGCTTCCCAGTGCAGAGATGGGGAAAAGGGTAGAAAAGAGAGTAGATGGAAAAATGAAACATAGCAAGAAAAAATGCGCATGTAAAACATGCAGGATCTTTTGATCGGAGTCTTTTAAAAAGAACGGTTGAACGCAAAAAGTGCAGCAGTGCCTTCACAGTCTTCTTCTCTGACGTAAGGTTCTATCGGCGGCACAGGAGCCCTCCTTTAGGAGTCAGGCTGTTCAGTCGATCGAGTGTATTGCCGTGCGACTGTCTCTAGGAGCAGTACGGTGTGCATTCGCACGGAATATGCTAAGTTTTTTCGACATTGCCACAATTATTGCAACTGTGGATTGTGTCTGTTCATGTTCGGCTAAGTTAGATGATAGTGTAGCCTTGAATAAGTACTCGTAAGAAACTAAGTGATAAATTGTAAAAGCACATTTTATATCACGGGTTTCAATTGTGTTCAATCATTTTCAATAGTTTCCAAATCATGCTCACGTCCGGACATGCACAAGACACAATTTGATGCAGTTCAACGAACCTTCAAAAGTGTGGTAAACAAACATACATTTGCAGAAGTTTATGCCACTCCAGAACAGGATCAAAAGTCTTTACAACACTACGCACTTTGCCTGCCTCTCCTCGGAAAACAGATTTTTTTGAGCGAGGTGGCTCAGCATGTCTGAATTGTGTGCTCCTCCATAGTGAAAAAAAGGCGCAATAAAGAGAATAAATCATATGGCACATTATTGTTAAGGGTCTTTTTGAATTGTAGGAGCATAACACAAAGAGCTGTAATAGAAATTTTTTTTGATCGCTCTCTTAAGAATGTTGCGGAAATGACACGCAGCACAGTGGTGAATAAAACAATGCTCGATGATTTGAGGCTCGTTGCAAAGTCTGCAATATAGAGACCAGGACAGACGCATGGAGTCAACAAAGAAGGTACATGTACAGGACATGTATATATATATTTTTTCATCAAGCCGCGTCTTTACAGGTATTGTGGAGGTGTGTAGCTTAAATAAAAATGTTTTTGCTGCTGGCGGTAGACACGTCTTGTGCCAACGAACTAAAACCTCTTGAACAGGTCGAGATCCATATTGCTGTCGGTAAACAGGTTCAGGAAAAGGGGTGCTGATAAGCGCAGCAGTAAGTGTCATTCTATCTACACTGTATACATATTCTAAAGTGAATATGGCTTTATAAACTACATGGCCTCAACAATCTCTTTCAAGAAACCCCACAATTGCGAGATTTCAGCCACTCTTGTCGTGACAAAAAGGGAGGGGTAAGCAAGTTAGTTCGGGGTAACAGCTAAACGAAACGGGTGACACACACATTTAAGATAAAAAAATCACACCAGGAGTTGTCGTAAAAACAAATGCACAAGACTAAGCATCCTCCCCTCCTTCTGAAGCGGAAGAAAAATGTTGTCTCTTCGTATGGCTTCCCATGAAGAACTCCAAATGAAGCAGCCAAATATCTTGTGAAATGCCTTGATATGCATGCGAGAGCCATGCAATACTTGTAGTGTGTAGACAAGCTTTGGTGCAAGAAAGACGTTGTGTACTTTAGCTCTCGAAAGAGCGGTAAGATCACGTTCCTTGCAAGTTAACACCATTCGACGAATGGTGGTTACTGATTAAGTGATTTGTGGAGTTTAACGTCTCAAAACCACCGTATGATTATGAGAGACGGCGTAGTGGAGGGCTCCAGAAATTTTGACCACCTGGGGTTTTTTTAACATGCACCCAAATCTGAGTACACGGGCCTAAAACATTTCCGCCTCCATCGAAATTTCGGCCGCCACAGCTGGGATTTCATCCCACAACCTGCGGGTCAGCAGCTGAGTACCTTAGCCACTAGACCACCATTGCGGGGCTGGATGGTGGTTATGGCAGAGGTCCGATGAGGGCCACTATTACGGTGGTTATCAAGATGCACATAAAAATAACGAGCTGGAGCTTCATTGCCACGAATATTTGCAAAAACCGATGAGTTAGTGTCCATGTGTCCAGCCAGAATCCTCTGGTTTCATAAAAATTTAAATTAGCTAGAAAATTTCACAAAAAACGTGTAGTAGTGTTTACTGTTTCCTGAATACTCTTTTAATCCATACAGAGGAAGATAATTTCATCTGCCTAGGCTAGGGCTTTGATTTCCTCGGCTTCATAACTATTTCGTGTAATAGCCCAATTAAGCAGTAAACTTAAACAAAGTGGTTCAAAGTGTACTGCAAAAAGTAATGGCTAAAGTAGACACCCCTGACGCACTGATGAATTTACCTCTAATATACCTGAAAGCTTGCGATTCACAATTAATTCTGTTATGCACTGTTTATACCATAGTGATACGCTCTTGTACAGCATATCTTCTAACTGAACATTTCTGAGCAGTCAAACCAATAAGTCATGTTGCAGCTCATCAAAAGCCTCAGCAAGGTCAATATGACAAAGACCTACCTGATTCATACTATCGTCAATGCACTGAAGGACTTAACGCGCTCCATGATTATTCGTCTGTATGAAGCGACCTCTGATTCTACATGTTTGACGGGTGCCTACAGATTTAGTATTCACTGTTTTCGACCTGTTCTCAAGGGCTGCCGCAGCCGAGCACCTTATAATCAATGTTACATAAAATAGGCTATATCCCGTTATCCTTTTTAAAACGTCACTGTCGGTACTTTTCGCGATGAAAGTAGTGTGGTTCTATTTAAAGAAAGGAGAAAGTTCCCCAAGTTCATAGGCTTTTCTAAAAAGTGTCTCGAGAAAAGGAATGCGAAGTTCTTTATATGTTTTGTAAAATTCCACGCTAAGGCTGTCTGGGCCTGCAGGTTTGTTTCTTTGTAAAGTTATGAGTGTAATCTCAATTCATTTCTTAGTTATGAGTCTAATAATAGTGACCCGATAATCTTCCTGTGAACATAGCAATAAAGCAATAAATCTTAAAGCTTTTTCTTCATAGTCATCTGTAACCTCAGCCGTGGTGAACAGGCTTTTGTAATGATCTTTAAATGCGACTGGTATTTGCTGTGCCCCCAAGAGCTCTTTTTAGACGAATCACACGAGAATGAATTATTGTTCCTCTGTATGCTTCTGTATCATATTTATGTATTTGTGTTCGAACTATATTTATATCTCGGCTCTTGGCTTTGAAAAGCATGTAACGTATTAGGTAAATCACGAGGGTAACGTTTTTTTATTTTCTTTCTTTTGTGCTCGCTCACATGAGACACTAATGCCAAACATGAATTCTTAGGCCTACCATTGAAAAACAAGCTGACCTTCATACCGAGCATCAAGTATTCAAAAGCAAAATGCGTAAAAGTCACGATTGTTCTAAATGTGTTGTAACGTTCAACGTGGGGCAGTGACAGGCAGTGTCTCATGAATTTGTATATAAGCCTCAATCGCATCCACTTAAACTATGGGGCCATTGTTAATCAGTCTGCTACTCAAAGTGCTTTGAAGATGCTGGACCCTGTGCACCAATTGGGCATCCACCTTTTTACGGGTGATTTTCGCACTAGCCCAGTGGAAAGCCTGTCTGTAGAATCGAATGAGTGATCACTCCACTTAAAGAGATGTTACATATCCTTTGTGTACTACCTCAAAGGGAACGCAGACAAAAAAGAGCCCTCTCATTTCACAATTAATGATCGGTCTTATTCTGCCTTGTTTCATAGCCGTCCTTCGTTGAGGCAGCTCTACTCACTTCGTGTGAGAGGCCTCTTTGAGGAAACAGACGCTCTAGTGGCTAAGGTACTCGGCTGCTGACCCGCAGGGCGCGGGTTCGAATCCCGGCTACGGTGGCTGCATTTCCGATGGAGGCGGAAATGTTGTAGGCCCGTGTACTCAGATTTGGGTGCACGTTAAAGAACCCCAGGTGGTCTAAATTTCCGGAGCCCTCCACTACGGCGTCTCTCATAATCATGTAGTGGTTTTGGGACGTTAAACCCCACATATCAATCAATCAATCAATCAATGAGGAAACAGACGCGCCACTTCAAGAACGCTGTTTGATGGCTTCTGCTGCATATCTGCCGCCGTGGCAGTGGCAGCTTATAGACTGTCACATCTATTTTGTGGAAGTCACAAAGCGTGCGCTTGTTTCACACATCCACACATATTTTTATGAAGTCCCACACAAATACAGTTGTCCCGAATTCTACACCGATGCCTCAAAGACGAACACTTCTGTCTCGCACACCGTAGCCAGCCCAGCTTTTTCAGGTGCCGGTACTTTTCATGCTAACACAAGCATCTTTATTGCAGACGCTCATGTGATACTTGCGGCCGGTAAACACTTTAAACAAATAAAACTACAAAATGCAGTAATATACACACATTCCGTAAGCGTAGTAAAAGCCTTTAAAATCTTGAAAAAACAAAAGAAATTGTGTTCTTGTATCCTTTTACTCGAACCTATGCACAGTATACTGACTCAAACAGCATGTCTTAGTTTGCTGGGGGCCAGGACACCGCGAGATAGAAATAAACGAATTGGTGGACCACTTGGCTGCATCTGCCACGCCAACCAATGCCAATACGACATTGGCGATCCTTGCGTTGGACCTGAAACTACTCCTCAAACGAAAGCTCAGGGCTTTTCGGCAGCACATATAAAATACACACACACAAATAAACTGAATGTTACAAAGCCGCAACTCGGTCAGTGGCCAGCAGTATCTAAGTCACGCCGCACACAAGTTACACTACCACGGCTAAGGATAGGACACACATACACGTCACACTCATACCTTTTGTCTGATAACGATCCACCATTCTTTGAGATGTGGTGGAGCACGAACAGTGCTTCACATTTTAATTGAATGTAAAGAATTACACACCCTTAGGAACAAGTCTTGCCATTACGGTACCAACAACAAATACCATTCCACCCTGCACTGTTCATCGGAAGGGAACCACATTTCGAACTCGAGTCATTGCTGTCATTTTTAAGACAGGTGCAAGTTTTTTTTGAAGTGATTTACCCAGGAAACTTGTAGCATGACCTCTGAAGAGAGGTCACTGCTGTGGTTATTACAAAAAACAGCTCATGCCTCCCGACCCTTGTATACAAGGGCGTTCAAGAAACATTTGTGCTAATGCCACTTGTCACCTTAGCTTCATTATCACAATCCCTCGCCACCAATTTTCACCAGACACCTTTGACATCAGTGTTATAATTTTATTACTGCTATGTTTTACCCACCACAATGCGTGAAACTCTAAGGCCCTTATACAGCCACCTTCCATAAACATTGCCCACAACCCTTGTCTCAAAAATTGCCGCTCTGTGGCCATCATATGGCCCTTGTGCCATAAAGCATCACACATAAGCATCATATTTTTCTTTGAACATTCCCTATTGAGCAGATGTTAGCAAATGCCGATATTGAGTTATCGCTAATAGCAATAATTTGACCATTTCAACAAAACATTCCTCATAAATAAGCCGTATGTTTAGCTTCCATATTTCCCTATTAGGCACAATCAAGCGGAGTATTCTAGGGCCCCATGAAGCGGGCACTCAAAAATGGTCTGTGAAAATAATATGCTTGTCATCATAGCTGTGAACGTGTGACCTTGGACATGTGTAGGCATAACACGATCGAGCTAAGCATGACAGACGCCCTGTAAATGCGTAAACCTTAATGAGGTGGGTGCATGCTCACTCACATATATCAGATTATGGTTATTATTTATTTGTTTCAATAAAGCAGCGCGTGCATAGCAACGCCTTTTTAAGTATAATTTATCTATAGAGTCACAAATGCAATTGAAATCTTCTAACATAATCAAATATCTATGAGTGTTTGGCAACGAAGCTAAGGACAAAACGTAAGTATTCCTTTCATTAACTTTTGAGGGAGCATATACACAAACAAATCTCCAATTTTCATAAAGAAAAGAGAAGTCGCAGTTAATATAACAGCCTTCCCCATCAATATGCAGTGACACCAAAGTGCGGCCCCGCTGCTTTCTAGCTAATAAAAAGCATCCAGCGGAAGCAGCACGTGCGTGGCTACTGTACAGATTGTAGTCTGCAAAAGTTTCCAGTGCATAGCTGAAATCTCGATCCGATGAAATCTGTTTCTTGCACTGCAACAACCTCAACGTCATGTCGCCTAGGCCCGCGGTTTAACTGCAGCTGATGCCTTCCATTTCTTAAGCCACGTACGTTCAGTTTCGCTACACATAGAGGAAAGGTAAGCAAAGTAGGCGTTTTGCTTACTTGAAGCTTTTGTTGATCCCCTTTTTCCACTGGCAAGTCTGTGGCTTTAACTCCCTTGCACTGTTTTGTGGCACCTTTTGAGTACGCTGGCACATGCGGTGCGTTCCTCTAAACATTTCCAAAGGACACAACACGCTGTCCACATGAAGACGCGTGTCTTGCTGCAGGTGACGCTGCCACTCTTCCTTCGTCACTATCCGTTGCAGGGAATCTCTTTGCCTGGCAGCTATCCATTGCCTCTTTTACAACTTCTTTATCAGAGGGATTTTCTGGATTTTTTTTCGAGCCACGTTCAATGACAGAGTCTTCTTCCCGAGTATCGTCTATTGTGCTTTTAGCAGTGCCGTCTTCACTGCTTGGCATGCGCTCCATGGCCAAGTGTTCATTATTTTTGATGGCACCCACTGCTTCTCCAGAAGCATCAAAGACCTCTGTTACGTCTATTAGATTGTCTGGATGAGGCTTTTCTGCTCTAGAGTGGCCTGAACGCAGCCTGATTGCATAAGTTGACACGAAAGCATCCGACAGGTGACCGAAGCGAAGGCACTGCAAGCACCTCGGTGTTTTGCACTGCCAACGATGGTATCCCACTTGCTTGCAACGGAGGCAGAGCAGAGGCCTACCAGGAATAAGCACTAGACACTGGTAATCAAAGATGGCCATATTGTGTGGCATTGGGCTGACAGTGACGGCATCCTTGAGCTCTGAAGCCACATTCCGGTTTGTTGTCATTCATTGCTCCACACCGGCATATCTCCATGTCTCTTTCTCTCTATGGACTTCACGAGGACATAAGCTTGACACGCCTCTTCTACCCGTGTAGTTTCCAAGTGATGTGGAAGCTATAGTAGCTTTTGCCTAATACCTTTGGTTTCCAGATCTATGCCCATGCATTTACGCCGTTTCACATGAAGCTCGCCGCGGGCAACAAATTTCGGCTTCGCAATCGAATTTGTGCAGGTAACCATCCATACGTGGCTCACTTGATACTGTCGTACACCTACTACGTCTGCAGTTTTGATTGGTATGTTGGGGTTAACGTCACAAAACCACCATATTGATATGCGAGACGCTGTGGTGAAGGGCTCCGGAAATTTCGACCACCTAGGGTTTTTTAACGTGCACCCCAATCTGAGCACACGGGTCTACAACATTAGTCAGCACTTCAAGCAGTAGTCAGCAGTAGTCAGCGCTTCAAGCTGAATGTCATGGAACTCTGGGGCGTGGTATGCTCTACCACTCAAATCCGCATGGAGGAAAACGAGATTGGAACGTTCTTATTGGTTGGTAGACACGGCAGTAAGATCTTGTAGCTTTGTCTTTCATCAGGAAACGGGGTCGATAATCATAGGCTGGTGGTCGGTACGCTATTCCCAGAAGAGGGCGTTAATACCACTTAAACACTTTTTTTAAACAGCGGAAGAACAAGCAGTCGTCGCACAATGCGAATAGCGTAACGACTGGGTCGTATAATGCTCATACCAATTACAAAAGCTCGTTTTTTGAGCTAAAAACTAGCGCATATTCACTTTAGGCATAGTTCTTTATAGTCGTCAGCCACTGCATGAACAATTGGCACAAAATCTCTCGCGATAGTTTGGCGGATACCACGCTTCTCAGAAGAATGACAAAAATAGGATAGCGAATGCTCACCTACTGCCTTACAATTTTTATTATTAATGCTGTAGTAGGGACCAAGCATCTGTGCTGGCACAGTTACGTAATCAGTGTTTAGAAAGGCATGAGATTGTCACGGTTTGAGGAGATACGTGAGAATAACGACGATAAAGTGCTGAGGGCAATGTTCACGGACTGCAGCAGCGCTTTACGCATCTGCTTGTCATTATATTCATCGCGTATACTTTATTTCACATAACGTCATTAGTGGAAGGTGTGGGGTACAACTCGCTACACAGCCTTAGGAGCTGGATCTTCGCAGTGAACGGCACAATGCAGCTACCACGACGATTGACCAGGCTACTCAAGATCAACAAGATTCGTCAGCCCCGCTGCTGATAGATGTGGTACGACTTCGTGACCCAGGCCCATTCAACGGCACAAGTGGCATTAATGTCGATGACAGGCTGGTTCTGTATGAGCGTGTCAGCAGCAGCAACCATTGACATCAGATGCTTATGTTGGCGAACATCATGTTCTACTTGCATGGCACGGCAAAAGTCTGGCACGAGATGCGTCAAGAAAAGTTAACCAGCTGGGACGTCTGTAAGCAGAAATTACGCTTTTTATTTAGGAAACTCATTGGACGACAAGTGGCTGCAAAGAAAGAGCTTGCGACTCGTGCGTGCTCAGACATCCACAGAGCCGTACATCGCGGACATCTTGGACGTGTTGGCTTTGTGCCGCAAGGTCGACAAGGACATGCTTGAGGAGGACAAAGTCGTACACATCCTAAAAGAAACTGTGTATGACGCGTTCAATTTCCTGCTGTGGAAAGACTGCTCGACGGTAGGTAGAGTCGCTCATCGAATCAAGTCGTCGCTTCGAACAGGCGAAAAGTAGTCGCATCGTTCACCGTTTCGACCACCTTTTTAACACTGGAACTACGTCCTCCAGCGAAAATTTGCCCACACAACATCAACCACCAGCGCCGGAAAACTTCACCAGAAACGTCTGTAGAGAACTCGAGGATATGGCACCCGCTACGTCTATTGTCAGTGCTCCAGGACACAACCTCGCTGCTGTTTCAAAAATAAAGGCCGTGGTTTGCCAAGAGATCGCGAATATGAGCATTTCGCCACCTCAACAAAATGCCCCTGCTACTTCCAGCTCGGCTCCTCCAGTCGTTGTGGCTGCTACTCTGATTACCCCCTGACCCGCGTAGCAACCTTCTTGCAGTTCTAGTTGATGATTTAGCTGTAAGTGCTCTTATTGATACTGGTGCAGAAATATCTGTGATAAGCTAAGACCTCCACCGACGCCTCTAAAAAGTGTTGACGCCTGCAAATGCACCTACTGTTCATACAGCGGATGGAAGTACTCCTTATGTGCTTGGAATGTGCACTGCGCGATTAACGATCTCTAAGCATTAAACTTCAGTCCCGTTTGCTGTACTGGAAAATTGCCCTCATGAACTCAACCTTTGACTCGACTTTCTGACTTCGCACACTACGCTCATTGACTGTTCTGAAAGTCTCCTTCGGCTCGAACTCCCATCCTTCTCGGAGACTGTCCCTATCAGCCCACCTCATCTACGCTCTCTCAATTTCCTCTAACTTCCACCGCAAGCCCCAGTCCAATTCCAACTCTCGCCACCCCCTCCAGTACCCGATGGTGGCTATGTTGCTGCCGCAATTTCTGACGTGTCCATGACATGTAATGTCACGCTCCCCAACACGGTGGTTACCGTTAAAAACAACCGAACTTCATTTCCAGTCCTCCATTTCGGCTTCTTGGCGCAAGGAAGTCCCCACGGCATGTCACTTGCGCATCTGACACCACTGGTAGACCACACAGTTACCGCTCTAACGAATGATTCTTCACCCAATGTTTCGTCAACGTCGCTCTCATCACGTTTTTGTTTCGACCTTTCCCGAAAATGATATCCGACAAGCTCACATCTGAACAAGTCTCTGCTCTCTCGGCCGCGTTCTCGCTCCTTATCAGGACATTTTTGACTTCGGCACCCGTAATTTGGACCATTTATTCGTGGTAACCCAACGCATCGGTACCGGTGATGCTCGACCCATTCGCCGACAGCCCTACCGTGTGTCAGCCTCGGAGCGTGCTATTATACAGCAGAAAGTAGATAAAATGCTTCACAAGTCATCTCCCCCATTCTTCCTTCATAAGTCACTCATCTAGTCCCTGCTCCCCATCCGTTGTACTTGTTGAAAAAAGGACAATAGCGGGAGATTCTGTGTTGACTACTGCCATCTCAACCATATTACCAAGGAACTTGTCTATCCTCTACCGCGCGTTGATGATGCACTAGATTATCTACATGGTGCCAAATATTTCTCTTCAAAAGACCTTCGCTCAGCCTACTGGCAGATCGCTGAGGACGACAAAGATAGAGATAAGACGGCCTTCGTGACTCCTGTTGAACTTTATCAGTTCAAAACGATGTCTTTTGGATTATGTATTGCCCCCACGAGGTTTGAGTGCATGATGGGCTCTTTCCTTCGAGGCATGAAGTGGAGCACCTGCATGTGATATCTTGACGATTTCATTGTTTTTTTCGACTACTTTCGCAAGCCATCTTACCGTCTGTCCACAGTGTTTGATGTTTCTCGACGTGCCAACCTGCAACTTAACTTGTCCAAATGGCACCTTGGGTAACACCAAATCTGCGTACTCGGCCATCTTGTTAACGCTGCGAGACTACAACCAGACCCTGCGAAAGTCCGAGCACTTCGTGACTTCCCCACATGCCGCTGAGCCAAGGACGTCCGAAGTTTTCTGGGACTGTGCTCCTACTTTCGTTATATTGTCGAGAATTTCGCTGAAGTAGCCCGCCTTCTAACCTGCCTCCACGAGTGCTTAGCTCTAATGTGAGCCATTGCGAAATTGCGACCATACCTGTGTGGAAGACAATTCGGGTTTATTACGTACCACCATGGGCTTTACTGGCTCTCCTCACTCAAAGACTCTATGGAACGCCGTGGTTGCTTGGTCGCTGGGGGTGGCGCTAACAAGAGTACAGTTTTTTCATATCCTATAAATCCGGACCAATTCACAAGGATGCCGACTGCTTGTCCCGTTACCCAGTCGATCCCCCTGAGATGATGGAAGGTGGACAAGAAGCCCTCGTTCTCTCAAATACAGCCTTCACCAACATAGCTGCGGAACAACGCCGCGACACCTCTTTGCGTCGTATTGTCAATGGTCTGCGACCACTCACCCTGACTTCTCTTTACAGAAGTTCGTTCTTCACAACGACATCTCGCACCGCTACAACACCCGCCCAGATGGTGCTGAGCTTTAGCGCGTTGTTCCTGCACATCTTCGCTGAGACGTTTTGGCCCAGCTTCATGATGCACCTACCGCTTGGCACCTAGAGGGGTCACGCACGTATGACCGCGTTCGCCGACGATTATTTTGACCTGACCTCTACCGTTCTGTGCGACAGTACGTTGCGGCGTGCGACCTCTGCCAGTGCCGCAAAACACTTGCACTGGGACCTGCTGGTACCCTCCAGCCCATTGAAAAACCAGATGAGCCATTTTTCCGAGTCAGCCATGACCTTCTAGAACCTTTTACAGCGTCAGCTACTGGTAATAAGTGGATTCCCATTGCTACCAACTATGCAACGTGGTAGGCCATTACACGACCTCTCCCCACCAGTAGCGTTACTGACGTAGCCGATTTCATTCTTTATGCCATCATTCTGCGTCAAGGTGCTCCTCGTCAGTTGATCACTGACCGTGGCCGCTGTTTTCTATCTAAACTAGATGACGAGCTCTTGTGATCTTGCTTTACCCAGCACAAGTTCACTACAGCGTGCCATCCACAAACCAATGGCCTCACCAAACGCCTCAAACGTACCCTGACAAATATGTTAGCGATGTAGGTCTCCAAGGAGCACAAAGATTGAGACATCCACTTACCTTTTATTACCCTCGCATACAACTCTTCAAGTCATGATACAGCTAAATTTTCATTTCACCTTTTAAATGCAAAGCATTTGTTAGCGAACTTCGGCAACTTTGAGCGTATTCATTTATCTATCTAGCCGCTTACGTTTGGGTGCACTCGTGGTAACCCCCTTAACTTGGTGTGAACCAAAATTAGCAGGGAAGGGTAAGAAGGTTTGAAGAATATGACGCGCTAGTGAAGATATGAATAATGTCACAATCCTGTCGCGTACGTCATCAAACACTTCCCGCAAGAGAATAGCACATAGTTAGCGGCGGGCATGTGGCGCTTGTTTTCGGTTATGTGTCACAGGTGATTGATACTTAGTATCTACCCGTGAAAGACGTGAACGCGCTTGGGCAATTCTAACGCACGGTTAAGAAATACCCGACATTGGTAGCGTTCACCCGACGAATGCGAAGAATGAATGTTAGAGTCCCAGCTGTAATTGATCCCAAGCATTCTGCGTGGCAATGAAAGATTTTACCACAGAGCTACGCCAGGTCCCAGAAAAGTTCTCAAATATATGCTAATCCCCGCGGCACACCGATAGTGGTTGCAATGCTGCCTTCGTATATTTATAAACATTACGTATGTACACCTTGGATACAGCCGTCACGTCGGGTTAGCGCCTATTGTGGTTAGTTGCCATGCGCTGAAGTTGATTTATGTAACAGTGTCCGGGGCCAGGATCGTCGAGAGAATGAGCACTTCATATCAGCTTTTGGTGTTGCTAATACGCATGTTCTAGTTGGCATTGTTGGGCAAGTGTAAACAACTGGTTTTATAAAAATCTGCAACTCATGAACATATGTCTGTGCGTGCAACCATTGTACAAATCTCTAGCGTAACTTCATGACATTGCGCTCAATGAAAAATTGCAACATGGTCACCTTTCCTGCGCATGCTTCGCATAACGTCGATTCTCAAGTATGTGGGATCTGTCGATTTTTTACCTACTTTTCGGTTAGGACCCGCCTTTACCAAAAAATACCCTGCTCCATTCTGATACTTCATCGACTGCCTATGCTCGTGAATCCCCAGCCCGTGCTGACATCGCCCGTCAAGTCGCGTGACATCGTTTATGTGCCTCGCAGCCTAACCAAAAAAGTGCTTATGATCGCCGGCACCACTACGTATAGTACTCCCCGGGGTCAATAGTTTGGGTGTGGTTACCATCACGACGTGTCGGTCTCTGCGAAAAACTCATGTCCTGTTACGTTGGCCTTTACCGCGTCATACACGAGATCACCAGCGTGACCTATGAGATTGCTCCACTCCATACCCCGTCAGCAACAGCTTCAGTACCAACCGATATAGTGCACGTCTCGCGACTTAAATCATAATACTCTCGCTCCGAGGATTGATTGCACCGGGATGGTGCTTCTGCCGCCAGTGGGTAATGTCAGGGGCTGATTAGATAGCTGAGAATGACGACGAGGAAGTGCTGAGGGGAACGTGCACGGACTGCAGTAGCGTTGTACGCATTTGCTCACCAATATACTCATCGCGTATACTTTATTCTCCGTTACAATATTTATGCTGTAGTGGGCATCAAGCAAGTTTGCTTGGAGCAGTTACCCGAATGAGTGTTAAGAAGAGGTTCTGGAAGGCCGCTCCTCTAGGTTTCGCTGTGACTGTGCTGCGCCTGCTGCGGAGGCCTGGGGTTTTTTTTTAGCTTTGTGCACTAGACTCATTCAGGCGTGGCGACGAGTCATCGGGCTGTCAAGCCAGGCTTTCACTATATCTGGAAATAGCGTTGAAACCAATACGATGAGTTAGTTGGTTTTAAGTCATGAGAAAATATTTTTGGAGGTCGTCTCTCATGAAGAACTACGACAATTTTTGCTTCGTTATTTTTAAATTCATGGTGGTGTTGCACTCGGCGTACTTCACAAGGAACTACACATTGCTAGTTATGCTTACTTAGGCTAATTAAACGTTTCAAGAAACGACCCGAACCAGGCACTTGAACCGGCCCCACCACAACCGCTATGTAACAGAACGACCCATGCTCAATGGAGCAAGGAAAGAGACCCTAAATTGTCGTTTCCGCTGCGAGTGCCATTACCCCTTCAGACCGAGCGACTATAGAAAGGCCACCTTATAACGGCTGGCCAGGCATGCGCACACCAGCAGGCGCCACGTCGCTAGATTGCACTTGGATGAATTCTGCCACAAAGTTTCTGTATACGCTCCCTATCGGAGGACAGTCGCACATAGTTCCGCCACCTTGCCTGGCTAGCAACCATAGTTATGCGTCGAAGCCACACTCTGTTATAGCAACAACTTGCCTGTCACTGACAGACGAGGTGTGTCGCCGATCGCAAGGCGACGTGCCTGCCATGTCGATGACCGGCGACAAAAGAAGGAAGAACTGTTTTGCGGACTATGCCAATGGGAGTTGCAGCGTTGGCAATAAACCACTATCACCCACCCAACCCCTTATCACTAGTTAGCACGCCAGTGGCGATGTACTCGGCTCTCAATCGTGTCTCATGTGGTTTCAGACTATTAAAGACCATGTATCAAGGAATAAAAAATTCAGTTCGTGTTGCCACTACGTTGCGTCAGTGCAGTGGCGACGACGATGGGATCGAGGCCGCCGGAGTTTGACGAGGCAGCGTACAGCTGGGATGCTTACCGGGTGCATCTCGAGGCCTACTTTGAAGGCAATGATATCACGGACTCCTCAAAGCGTCGGGCACTCTTGGTAGCCTCATTCAGTGACAGCGTGGTTCGAGCCATTCAGGGACGATGCCCGTCGACGCCCGTGAACAGCCTAACGTACGAAGACATCTCAAAGGGGTTGGAAGAATACTACAAGCTGCAAGTGAACGAGACTGTGGCAAGTCACGCATGTTTTGTGTGGAGGCAAGGAGACAACGAGACGGCCAAAGATTTTGTCGCCGACTTGCGACGTCTTGCAAAAGACTGCAACTTCGGCAGCTTTTTGGACAGAATGTTACGAGACAAGATAGTGTGCGGCATACGGGATGATGAAGCCAGGCGGTTTCTGCTGACCCAAATTAAGCTGACTGTGCAGGAAGCTGAGGAATTCGCCAAGTCGTCAGAAACAGCTGACCATAGCGTCCGGTCCATGAAAGATGTAATTGGCGAGAACGACACGGGTAGCGTGCACCTGGTTCAAAGGCGTCGTAGAAGCGGACAAAAAAGAGGCAGCGGGTACGACACAGGCGCACCGTGGCAGTCGTGCTGGAGGCGTGGCACCAACCACTCAGAACACGAATGTCATCATGTCGGAAAGGTGTGCCACAAGTGCGGCACTAAATGATACTTGGATAGGATGTGCCAGCGCAGGCGCAGTGGCCGGCAGGGATCGCACGCGCTCTGAGAGCTCTCGGGCGGAGAGGACATTAGGGAGAAAATGCTTTTCGCCCTATATGCCCAGAACAACGTTCACCAGCTAGATACACGCCCCATCGAATGGAGCCTTGTCTGGCAGCAGGACACTGCGGATGCTGATCTACACTGGTTCATCAGTTAGCATGATTTCAGAAAAAGTCTTCAGGAAAAACCGTAATTGGTGGCCAAGACTAGAATAAACGCCACTTCGGCTATCCTGCTTCCTCGGTCAACTTCCAGTGGTCGGCAGAGTCGTCATGAGCGTCGAATACGACAAGACACGAGTGAATAGTTCGCTTGTTGTAGTGGAGTGTGATGGTCCACTATTGTGCGGCCGAAACACCATTCAGGCTTTCCGTGAAGCGGGTGTGTCACTTTTAGAAGAAAGGGCTCTTCCGAGCTTCTACGCGCTGCAGTCGGAAGTTGACTTAAAAGGGCTGCTGGAAGAGTTCTCAGACCTATTTCAAGATCGGTTGAGTTGTTACAAAGGTCCGCCTATCAAGCTGTACAAGAAAGAAGGGGTCATGCCTCAGTTTTTGAAGGCCCGCCCGGTGCCCTTCGCGCTTCGCAAAGCATTCTCGGCAGAAATCGAGAGCCTCGTGCAGCAAGGTGTCCTAACTCTGGTGAGTGTTTCCGAATGGGCTGCTCCCATCGTACCAGTGAAGAAAAAAATGGAGACATTAGATTGCGCGGTGATTTGAAGCTCACCGTAAATCCGGCCACTCACCTGGAACAATACCCTTTCCCTAAGGTGGATGATATTTTTGCTGCGCTTTACGGGGGAGAAGTCTTCACTACACTGCATTTGAGCAATGCCTATAACCAGCTCCCGCTCGATGAAGAAGCGAAGACGATGACTGTCATCAATACGCACCAAGGCTTGTACTCGTACAACCGCCTAGCCTTCGGCATCTCGTAAGCTCCCGCATTGTTCCAGTGGCGCATTGAGTCATTATTCCGGGACTTGCCAAGGGTACGTGTATACCTAGACGACATCATAATCGCCAAGAAAGAACGGGACGCTGGCACACTTCAAGTTTTCAAGAGACTTTGTGACAATGGCCTCCAACTGAACAAAGCTAAATGTCAGTTTCGTGAAAAAAAATGCAGTTTCTCGGGCAAAAGATTGATGCAACCGGCCTTCACCCACTGCGGGACAACCTCGAAACCGTAAAGCTGCTCCAAGGCCAGTATCGGTAAGCCAACTCGTCATTTCTGGGGCTTATAACCTATTACTCAAAAATTTTGCCGAATTTGGCCACGACCTTGGCTCCGCTCTATCGCTCACAGGGCAAGGGAAAATGCTGGCATAGGGGAAAAAGAGCATCAAAGAGCTTTCGAAGGAGCGAAGCGCGCCTTGTTAAAGGCGAATTTTCTGGTTTACTACAATCCGCAGAAAGAGTTGCGACTGGAGTGTAATGCTTCATCAGATGGCTTAGGGGCAGTATTATCGCATCGCATTTATGGCGTGGATCGCCCGATAACTTTTCATTCAAGAACGGTGACGCCAGCCGAAGGCAATTATTCTCAAATAGAGAAAGAAGCGCTGGCCTTGGTGTTTGGAATTTGCAAATTCGGCGATTTCTTGTTGGGGAACCGTTTCACGCTGTTGACAGATCATAAGCCACTCACCGCGCTTTCCTACCCCAACAAGCCCATCCCGCAGATGGCGGTGGCTCGAATTCAGCGTTGGGCGCTTGTTCTCTCAGCTTACCAGTACAATCTAGAGTACCGCAAGGGAACCCAAAACGGTAACGCAGATGCCCTCAGTCGCTTGCCTTTGCCACGAGACCATGAACGTGGAAGTCAAGAAGTGACAGAATACGTACTGTATACGCAGGCTCTGGACGCAAGTGCACTTCCGTCTAACCAAATGATTACTTTGACCCAGGAGGACAGCACACATTGGCAAATCCGGGAGTGGATCGAGCAGGGCTGGCCATCACGTCTTACAGGGCGGCGGCGGCGGCAGCGGCAGCGGCACTGGCAGCAGCAGTGGCGGCAGCGGAAGCCGCAGCGGCAGCAGCGGCAGCAGTGGCAGCAGCAGCGGCAGCGGCAGCAGCGACAGCGGCGGCGGCAGTGGCGGCGGCAGCAGCAGCAGCGGCAGCAGCGGCGGCAGCAGGAGCAGCAGCGGCAGCAGCGGCAGCAGCCGCGGCAGCAGGAGCGGCAGCGGCAGCGGCGGCAGCGGCAGCAGCAGCAGCAGCGCTGGCAGCAGCGGCGGCAGCAGCGGCGGCTGCAGGAGCAGCAGCGGCAGCAGCGGCAGCAGCCGTGGCAGCAGGAGCGGCAGCGGTGGCGGCGGCAGCGACAGCAGCGGCAGCAGCAGCAGCAGCAGCAGCGGCGGCGGCGGCGGCGGCGGCGGCAGCAGCAGCAGCAACAGCCGTAATCCACGCGCCGACATGAACTTGTCGTGAGCCATAGCCTCGTTTACTAAGGTCATCGTGCGGTCGCGCCAGAGGCAGCCCGTCAGTGCCTACTCAACGAGCTGCACAACACGCACCCAGGTGTTGGGGCCTTGAAAAGGCTCGCTCGCAAGCTGTTCTGGTGCCCAGGATTATACAAAGATATTGAAAAGTTGCTGCAAAACTGTCCTCAGTGTGTGCAAGGGTGGTCCATGCTGGCGGTGCATGTGGCATCACCTTGGTCTAAGACAGGGAAGCGGTGATTCCGAGTGTTCACATGGATTTTGCAGGTCCTGTTGATGGGTACCTAATTTTTGTCCTAGTTGACGCCGAAACAAAGTAGATGAAAGCAGTGCCGCTAAAACAGCTACCACAGACACAACTATTCACTTGCTCAAGGAAATTTTGGCTCGTTTTGGTATCCCACAGCTTGTGGTTTCTTACAATGGCCTCAAGTTTTCGAGTGCGACGATGCCAGAGTTCATGCGTGAAAATAGCATTCGCCATGTCCGGACGGCGCCGTACCACTCTCCATCAAATGGACTAGTGAAGCGAGCAGTACGAACAATAAAAGAGGGCCTCAAGAAAAACAAGCACGGCACATTGCATGCAAAATTGTCTCGTCTTCTGTTCCGTTACAGATCTACGCATCTCGAGAGTGACAAATCACCAGCTCAACTGCTGCTGGGATTCGAGCCCCGGACAAGGATGTCCGCCCACTTTCCAGTAGGGGCAGTGCCTGCTGGAAAGCGGCGTTTTTCAGTAAATCCGGTTATGGAGGCGTAACTTTGTGCCAATAACATGTGCCGCCGTAGACCACGTGAAATTGCGTCAGCTATGGAGAACAAGAAATTGACAAACATGTCATATAAATCCTCCGAGATTCCAGAAGTAGAACCATCGCGCCTCGCTAAGCCTAGAAAATTGAATATTTTAGCGTGTTTTTTCAAAAATGGCGCGGAATGAACACATATACTTTGCTGCTGAACCTTAAAGACATGAATCATATGAAAGTACCAGTTCGTACCTAACCAGGTCACACGACAATGACATGATCAGATCGAGGTGGACAGCACCCGCTTGCAGTGGCGCAGCGATTATTCCTAGTTGTTACGCTTCATTTTACGCGAACCCCTTTGGGCCCAAATGCAAGACCACGGACAGCGTGCGAACGCTCCCGGGCCTGTAAACGTATCGGGGGTAGAGGCGCAGAAGTGTATGCCCAGACGCCGAGGAACCTGAGACGCTGCTGCCGCGAAGGTCGTCATGTGCTGTGTGCGAGAACGCGGTGAGCTCATGGCTCATTCGCACCTGGCTCTTGAGTGTGGGAACGCCGGTGGTGTGATCCGTGGCGCGATCAGTCGCGTGATCGGTGGCGTGACCAGTGGCGTGGTAGGTGGTGCGCACACAAGGTGATCCATATTTGGTCATGTCTGGAGGCGCCTGACGTCACACAAGCAACTGGAACCCTTTAAAAACGCGCAGGGAGAGACTGGGTGGAGCAGTCTGGATTGGGACTCTGCCGGAACTCTGCTCCTCGGCTTCTTACCTTTGTTTGTAAACTTGAAATTCCACTTTGGTCTAACTGTGTAGTATTAAACTCTTTTGATTTGCTGTTCTGCGCCGTCTCGCCGGTACTTCCCTTCTCGTCGGTCCTGATGCAAGTTACGAGCACAACCTGCTAACGGCGGCGGTCAAGAGACACCCCATAACAACTGGTGGCAGCGGTGGGATGCTGCAGTCATTTCGACGACTCGAGGGCTGAGCTGCGACACGGATCCACGAGCCGTCTCGTCTGCCAGGCCGCAACCAGATGCAGTGTTTGCGAGGGTCTACGCGGAATTCTTGGCTGTTGAGTGGTGAGTGCGGGGCTTTGTCTGCTGAGTTTTGCCAGGCTTTTTCAGTGGGAAAGCGTAACTGGTAATTCGAACTATTGTTGTCGCCAAAGTGGGCTGCGGCAAGATAGTTGTGTACAGTAGGAAAGGTCGCACTAAACACAGCCATGAATTTGAAGTTGCTGCGTAAAGCGGAGTTATTACAGCTTGCAAAGGAGTTGCGTTTGGATGTTTCTGACGCACTCCGGAAACCAGATTTGATCGAGGCTATTAGTGCTCTGGAGGCTGAGGAAGATGAGCTGACGGAATGCCTTGAGATAATTCGAGAAAGGGAAGCCGCAAAAAGACAGGCAGAGGAGCGTAGAGAACAGCAAGAGAAAGAGCGTGAGGAAAGGAAGCTCGAATTAAAACGACTCGAGTTTCAACGTTCGAGAGAGCGCGAGGAACGCGATCACGCGCTCGAGTTAAAGCGACTCGAGGTTGAAATAGAGCGCGTGCGAACGGCAGGGCAGAGAAGCGAGGCAAACAGTGCAGGGGTGCACATATCGCTCAAAATGACAGAACTAATTCGCCCTTATAAACTCGGAGAGGACATTGGGTTGTTCTTGGTGAACTTTGAGCGGACGTGTGAGAAGCAGGGGTTCTCCCGTGAGTCGTGGCCACAGCGCTTGCTCACACTTTTACCTGGCGAGGCAGCAGAAGTAATCGCTCGTTTATCCACTGAGGAGGTCGACGATTACGATAAAGTAAAATCCAGTTTGCTTAGGAAGTACAGGCTGTCCGCGGAGGCATTCCGGCGGAAATTCCGTGAATTGGAGAAAGGAAGGAGTGAGTCATACACTGAATTTGCCTATAAACTGAAGTCAAACATGGTGGAATGGCTAAAGGATGAGAAGGCCTACGGTGACCACGCAAAGGTTATTGAGTGTTTTTTACTAAAGCAATTCTACAACCGGTTACCAGAGAACATTAGGCATTGGGTGCAAGACAGGCCAGATGTTAGCTCTGTAGCCAGAGCCGCAGAGCTAGCAGAGGAATTCGTCACACGTCGGGCTCGCGAAGGCAGTGACAGTGGTCGAAAAGGGGGTCCCGATTTTAGGTTCAAGCCAAAGAGAGGGCCTGTGAAAACGAAAGAAGAGCCTGAAATTGGGAATGCCCGAACCGTAAATACGTCGGAGTCGGAACGGAACACCGAACCTGCGTTAGAACAGCAAAGGAAGCTAGAAGCGAGGAAACCGTTCCTTTGCTATAACTGCCATAAACGCGGTCACATTGCGGCGCACAGTAAGAAACCAAAAGTTGTGTTTCTATCCATCAGTGGTAGGGACGAGAATATCGAGCTTCTCGAACCTTACATGCGCGACCTTGAAGTGAACGGGAAGCCATGCCGCGTACTGCGCGATTCTGCGGCTACGATGGACGTAGTTCACAGCTCGTACGTTGAAGCGCAAATGTTCACGGGTGAGTGTGCTTGGATCAAGCAGGCTGTAGAGTCGTGTAGTGCATGCCTTCCCGTCGCAAAGGTAACTATCAAAGGTCCTTTCGGCACGCTCGAGACGGAAGCTGCCGTGTCGCCGGCACTCCCTCCGCAATACCCTTACCTGTTTTCGAATAGATCTGACAAGATGCTGCGCGAGAGAGGGCAGCTGTTTGGGGAGGCAAATGTGATGGCGCTAACGCGTTCGAAAGCACGGGAACTCGCTGCGAAGGCAGTTGCCGAGTCTCCTTTAGCTGAAATCGGCCTGACGCAGGACTCCCCAGCAGAGATCGAACTTGCGCCAGCGTTACAACAGCAGGGGGTCCCATCCGTGGAGGATGAAGCTACGGCACGGGCACCATCAGAAATAATGGAAGAGCATTCCAGAGATTTACTTGTAGCGCCTACGTCGGAAAGCTTACAGCGACTGTTATTGGTAGACAGCATGGCCTTGAGGAATCAACAAGATAAAGACCCGAGCTTGCGAAACATCCAGAGCAGGGTAAATGAAAAGATAGCCCCGAAAAACATAAGTTATTATGAGAAGGATGGCATACTGTACAGGATGTATGTTGACAAAAGGGGTGTAATGTTTGATCAGCTGGTCGTGCCTCAAGCTTATCGAGAGGATTTACTGCGCTTGTCGCATGGAAGTTCTTGGGCAGGTCATTTAGGCGTCAAGAAAACGAAGGGACGGTTGTTGCAGGAGTATGATTGGCCAGGCTGTTTCCGCGACGCAGAGCGATTTGTAAGGACATGCGACACGTGTCAGCGTGTAGGTAAGCCGGGTGACAAGTCGAGGGCGCCGATGAAGCTGGTGCCTATCATCACAGAGCCGTTTCGGCGGCTCGTAGTGGACACTGTAGGCCCACTGCCGGCGACATCGTCGGGGTACCGCCACGTGCTGACCGCGATATGCCCAGCGACTAAGTTCCCCGAAGCGGTTCCACTTAAAGAACTTAGCTCTGTGGAAATAGTTAACGCGCTCCTTTCCATATTCGCACGAGTTGGCTTTCCCGCCGAAATACAGTCGGATCAAGGCTCTGTGTTTACTAGTGCTCTTACCACTACGTTTTTGGAAAGGTGCGGAGTAAAACTAATTCATAGTTCAGTCTACCACCCTCAGTCTAACTCCGTGGAGAAGCTCCACTCCGTTCTGAAGCGAGTGTTGAGGGCGTTATGCTACGAAAGGAAGACGGACTGGGAGCTATGTTTGCCAGCTACCATGTTCGCGTTAAGCACTGCCCCGCATGAAGCAACGGGGTTTTCGCCAGCCGAGCTCGTGTACGGCCGCTCGTTGCGATCTCCTCTTCGCTTGCTTCGAGAATCGTGGGAAGGCCGAGCCGAAGACCCAGTAGTGCTCGAGTACGTTTTGAAGCTACTGGAGCGTTTAAGAAGCGCTCAACGGCTATCAGAGCAAGCCATGGCAAAAGCGCAACATAGGTCAAAGGTGTACTATGACCGCACAGCCAGAACCCGTCGATTCGATGTCGGGGACAAAGTTATGATACTGCGACCGTCGCAGAAAAACAAGTTAGAAGTGCAGTGGGAAGGTCCCACCAACGTAGTTGAAAAGCTTTCTGACACAAACTACGTGATACGCCTGCCCGGAAAGCGAAAGATACAGCAAGTGTATCATTGCAATCTGCTTAAGCCATACCGAGAACGGGAAGCAGTGGTATGCATGATGGTGAACATCCCCGAGGAGATTCCAGTTGAACTTCCGGGGCTTGCATCAGTCATAAACGGTGAGGATGGTGAACCACTAATCAAAGAATTAATATCGAAAGCGCAGTTAGAGCCGGAGCAAAAGATCGAGCTCCAGGATCTTCTGAAAGAATTTCAGGACTTATTTGTAGATAGGCCTGGAAGAACCTCAGTTGTTACTCATGACATCGAGCTGACATCCTCAGAACCCGTGCGTAGCAAAGCTTACCGAGTGTCACCGTGCCAACGAGAGATTATGGATTCCGAGGTGAAGAAGATGTTGGAATTAGGCGTGATCGAGCCTTGTGAGAGCGATTACACTTCGCCCTTAATCTTAGTTGAGGTGCCGGGAAAAGATCCACGCCCTTGCGTGGATTATCGCAAGCTAAACTCGATCACCAAAGATCAGATCTACCCTATACCAAACATTGAAGAGCGCATTGAGAGGGTTAGTGGAGCTCGATATATTTCCACGCTGGATCTCGTTCGAGGCTACTGGCAGGTTCCTGTAACCGAAAGGGCTGACCGATATGCAGCGTTCATATTGCCGTTGGGAACGTTCCGCCCTAAGGTATTAAGCTTCGGTTTGAAAAATGCACCATACTGTTTTTCAAGCCTTATGGACAAGGTGTTACGAGGACTAGGGGAATTCGCTTTACCCTACTTAGACGATGTGGCGATATATTCGTCCTCTTGGTCGGAACACATGCAACATCTGCGAGTGGTTCTAACGCGTTTGCGTGAAGCGGGACTAACTGTGAAGGCACCTAAATGCCAACTCGCTCGAGCTGAGGTGATCTACCTAGGTCACATAATCGGACAAGGACGCCTCCGACCTTCTGAGCTCAAGGTGGCTGCCATACGCGATTTCCCGCAACCACGCTCAAAGACAGATATCCACTCATTTCTGGGGGTTGCAGGTTACTATCAACGTTACATCCCGAGATATTCGGAAATAGCTAGCGCTTTAACTGACGCGCTCCGGAAAACTGAGCCACAAACTGTCATCTGGGATGACCGTAAAGAGGAGGCTTTCAAAGCATTAAAAGCCGCCTTAACAAGTACACCTGTGCTGAAATCACCTGATTATTCGAAAGAGTTCATAGTTCAGTGTGATGCTAGTGAGCGAGACATGGGAGTAGTGTTGTGCCAACGAGGAGAGGACGGTGAACACCCAGTTCTTTATGCCAGTCGTAAGCTGACTGTGCGAGAACAAGCGTATAGCGCAACCGAGAAAGAATGCGCGTGTCTTGTATGGGCAGTGCAAAAAGTTGTCGTGCTACCTTGCAGGCTCGAGGTTCATAATAGAGACAGACCACTGTCCTCTCAGATGGCTGCAGTCCACTTCTTCCAAAAATGGTCGCCTCCTGCGCTGGAGCCTTGTTTTGCAGCAGTATTCATACGAAATACGGTACAATAAGGGGAGTCTCAATGGCAATGCCGATGGCTTAAGCCGAAGCCTCTAGGTCATGAATTGGCCTCGATTGTTTTTCTTCCTGACATAGGTTTTCGTGTTATTATTTCTTCCGTAGTTTTGGAAGACCTGTGCGTCATTAGGTGGGCAACGAAATTAGGGGTGTGTTTAGTACTATGTACGAGTAATAAGATTGAGACTTTTGTGTTTAAGGTAAGCCTGGCGGGACTCAGTGGATACGTGTCTCGCGCTTGCTTCTTCAGTGGCTTTGTTATCCTGTGTTTTCCCGTGGATTGTTTGTTCAGTCGACCGGCTCTACCATGGCGAGGATCTTGCCCTCCCAGAGAGAGGACTTCGTTGTCATCTGGCATCTCTTTGGACACCACGTCGGTTCCAAACTCTTGGCAGGAACGCCGGAAGAACCTGTGGTTTCCCTTCTTGCTGATGAAAGACCTGAAGCGGTGGGGTGTGACGATTTCACCACCCGGAGCTGCCTGGCGACCAGCCCCACCGACGAGCCCCTGCGGGGTCGCCCCGGAAAGGAGCTCATACCATTGTCTTTGGCCACTTTTGACTGTCGCCATTTGCTGGATTCCATCGTATGGTTTGCCTCCAGCCTCCGGCGAACCTCGACAACATCAGGGAAATCTGGCGGAACTACCTTACGAGACGGAACAGGGCCTAGAGCCAGGTATCACGTACCGTGCTCCAGGTTAAGAAGGCTACGAGTTTCGACGACTGATCCCTGTTGACAGTGGATGCTGTCCCCTGCCATTCGGGATCTCCATCCGCGAGGGGGCAGTCTGTTACGCTTCATTTTACGCGAACCCCTTTGGGCCCAAATGCAAGACCACGGACAGCGTGCGAACGCTCCCGGGCCTGTAAACGTATCGGGGGTAGAGGCGCAGAAGTGTATGCCCAGACGCCGAGGAACCTGAGACGCTGCTGCCACGAAGGTCGTCATGTTCTGTGCGCGAGAACGCGGTGAGCTCATGGCTCATTCGCACCTGGCTCTTGAGTGTGGGAACGCCGGTGGTGTGATCCGTGGCGCGATCAGTCGCGTGATCGGTGGCGTGACCAGTGGCTTGGTAGGTGGTGCGAACACAAGGTGATCCATATTTGGTCATGTCTGGAGGCGCCTGACGTCACACAAGCGTCTGGAACCCTTTAAAAACGCGCAGGGAGAGACTGGGTGGAGCAGTCTGGATTGGGACTCTGCCGGAACTCTGCTCCTCGGCTTCTTACCTTTGTTTGTAAACTTGAAATTCCACTTTGGTCTAACTGTGTGGTATTAAACTCTTTTGATTTGCTGTTCTGCGCCGTCTCGCCGGTACTTCCCTTCTCGTCGGTCCTGATGCAAGTTACGAGCACAACCTGCTGACGGCGGCGGTCAAGAGACACCCCATAACAGAGTGCGACCTGTTCATCAGCTTTTCTAGCTGCGTTTGCTGCATTGGCAAACAGATGCACAACGCTGCTACCTAAAGGCAGCATACAGAGTAACTCTATTCTGCCACGTCATGAAGGAAGAATAGACTGAGGAGAGCCATCACTCTCGGTGAACATTTGGTGAAGCCGGAAGTCAGCCATATTGACAAGGCAGATTATAATATGATGGAAAGGTGGGCGAGTTGCTAATTCATAACTTTTCAGTGAGCTGAACTCAGATCATATCTTATTCAGACGTGATTAGTGAAGTAGAAGGTAAGCCTCCCCCTCTGGCTCAAAAACCACATGCGCTGCACAGCACGCGTGTCGCCGCAGTCCGAAACCACGATCCTGGCCTGTACAACCTGGCCCAGCACGATACCGTTGGCAAAATTATGTCGCCCGAGTGACTTACAGGCTTGCTGAAAATGGAGCAAGCAGAAGAGAACCCGTGCTAGACGCACTTACTATGGCTAACGTAGTGTCAACGCTTTCGCAACATTTATTTATACCCTGAACAGACAACACGACTGGAAAGGCGCTACCATTAATAGTTACATTACGTTTTTCACACGGCCGAGGCTGCGACCGGTGACCATGTCCGTGATTCATGTAATATTTCACCGGCATCAGTGTTGTGGAATCGTGGTGACCGTGTTCATGGGGTTCAAGAGAAATGGTGGAACATCAACACGGTAGTTCTATCGCCAAGGCTACAGTGCTAGGGTTCGAGCGTATATTAAGCGAAATAGAAAACGTGTTCTATTACACATAATAAAATTGTTACTGTACACAAATCGAAAACGAATCTACCCATGTGAGCCTCATAGTGTCTGGCGGGGCGCAAATGTGTTATTTGTAGTCACAAGCAGGAGCACTACACAACCGTCACTGACCCTGAAGGCCTTCGCCGTAATTGTGTTTTGTCATGGTGCCGAAGCCCAACTTCGCTTAGCATTTTATGCGACACATGGTACATGAATATACGCGCTTGTTCTACGGACTGTTCTAACCGAGTGGCTAACAATATATATAGCAGGCCTCGCATACCACCTCCGTTCACTGATAAACCAGCTACACTGCACAAAACTTAACCATAGCAAAGCCGCCATTGCGCCCAATGAAAATGGCCGCCTCTACGTCATTTCCACTACACTTTTCCCGTACCGTAACACTTGGGCACGCCCTCTCCTTTTGTTGCTTCCTTCGCATGTCACCTGATTGTGTGGTCTGCACAGTTTTGATGACGTCTGTACATGCGTGTCGCAGGCCGAACGCTGGCGGCCCGCGGGCGAAGCAGCCACCAATTCTCGCGTCTCTCCATGCCAGTCTCCGGTATAGGGGCAGTGGTAGTTTGCCGCTAAGTACTCTTACGCGGCGATGGCGTAGTAGTTAGAGCATCCGCCTGGCATGCAAGAGGTCCGTGGTTCAAATCCCGGTACCGCGCAGTTTCCAACCGGATTAAAAAAAATCCGCGTG
Organism: Rhipicephalus microplus; assembly: GCF_043290135.1. Taxonomy (NCBI): domain Eukaryota; kingdom Metazoa; phylum Arthropoda; class Arachnida; order Ixodida; family Ixodidae; genus Rhipicephalus; species Rhipicephalus microplus. The sequence continues at coordinate 3,141,218 of NW_027464615.1, read as the reverse complement.
TTGATGGAACTACATTAAGAGGCCTGGGGTGCGGCCTCACCGGAAAACACCACCGAGAACGCACTCCCTCACCAGAGAAGGATTGGCCACCCTGCTGCAGTATCTGGCCACTACCTCCCACATGCTTACGTCAAATAACTCACGGCCCTCAGTCCCCAGCAGCTGCGAAGCAACCGACCACGGTGGCGGTCAGATCTGCAACGCAGCAGAGGGTGCTAAGAATCTCTGGATCCGGACAGGCCGCCATTGGAACCTGAACTTGGCAACGTTTAACGCTAGAACCTTATCTAGTGAGGGAAGTCTAGCTGTACTATTCGAGGAGCTAGATGATGTTAAATGGGATATAAGTGGGCTCAGTGAGGTTAGGAGGACAGATGAGGCCTATACGGTGCTACAGAATGGGCACGTCCTTTGCTACAGGGGCTTGGTAGACAGAAGAGCACTGGGAGTTGGGTTCCTAATTCACAGAAACATAGCTGGCAACATAGAGAAATACTATAGCATTAATGAAAGGGTGGTAGGTATCGTAATTAAACTGAATAAAAGATCCAAGGTGAAGGTAGTACAAGCTTACGCGCCTACATCCAGTCATGATGACGCTTCAGTTGAAAGCTTCTATGAAGACGTGGAATCGGCAATGAGTAAGGTAAAAACACAGTATACTATAGTGATGGGCAACTTTAATGCAAAGGTAGGGAAGAAGCAGGCTGGAAACCAGGCAGTAGGAGATTATGGCATCGGTACTAGAAACGCCAGAGGAGAGCTACTAGTAGAATTCGCAGAACGCAATTATTTATGGATTTTAAATACGTTCTACCGAAAACGTGAAAACCGCAAGTGAACATGGAGGAGCCCTAATGACGAAAATAAGAACGAAATAGACTTTACAATGAAATCACACCCTGGAATCGTGCAGGATGTGGAAGTGATTGGCAAGGTACGATGCAGTGACCATAGAATGGTACGGTCTCGAATTCGCCTAGACTTGAAGAAGGAACGACAGGAACTGATACGCAAGAAGCCAATCAATCAGCTAGCACTGAGAGGGAAAGTACAGGAATTCAGAGTGTCGCTGAAGAACAGGTACTCGGCTCTTAGTGAGGAAACCAACCTTAGCGTAGATACAATGAATGATAATCTGACGAGTATCATTACGGAGTGTGCAGTGGAAGTTGGAGGCAGGGTAGTTAGACAGAACACTGGCAAGCTTTCCCAGGAAACGAAGAACCTAATTAGGAAGCGTCAAATCATGAAAGTGTCAAGTACAACAGACAAAATAGAACTGGCAGAGCTTTCGAAGTTGATTAATAGACGTAAGGTATGCGATGTAAGAAGGTATAACAGGGAGAGAATTGAACACGCTCTGAAAAACGGAGGAAGTGTGACAGCATTGAAGAGGAAACTTGGAATAGGCAAACGTCGGATGTATGCACTAAGAGACAAAGAAGGCAAAATAACTACCAGTATGGATAGGATAGTTAAAATAGCGCAGGAGTTTTACAGAGATCTGTACAGTAGCCGAGACAACCACGACCTTAATACTATAAGAACTAGCAGTAACCCAGATTACACCCCAACAGTAATGATAGAAGAAGTCAGAAAAGCTTTGCAGAGCATGCAAAGGGGCGAAGCTGCTGGTGAGGATCAGGTAACATCAGATCTGCTGAAAGATGGAGGACAGATTGTGTTAGAAAAAATAGCCACCCTGTTTACGAGGTGGCTCCTGACGGGAAGAGTACCAGAGTCTTGGAAGAACGCTAACATCATCTTAATACATAAGAAAGGAGATGACAAGGACTTGAAGAATTACAGGCCGATCAGCTTGCTCTCTGTAGTATACAAGCTATTTACAAAGGTAATTGCTAACAGAGTAAAGAAAACATTAGAATTCAATCAACCAAAGGAACAAGCAGGATTTCGAACAGGCTACTCAACAATTGACCACATTCATACTATCAATCAGGTAATAGAGAAATGCTCAGAGTATAACCAACCACTATACATAGCCTTCATAGATTACGAGAAGGCGTTTGATTCAGTAGAAATGTCAGCCGTCATGCAAACACTGCGGAATCAGGGCGTAGATGAAGTATATATAAGCATTCTGGAAAAAATCTACAGGGGATCAACTGCTACCATAGTGCTTCATAAAGAAAGCAACAGAATTTCAATAAAGAAGGGTGTAAGGCAAGGGGACACAATCTCCCCAATGCTATTTACCGCGTGCTTACAGTAGGTTTTCAGAAGCCTAGAATGGGAACAGTTAGGGATAAGAGTTAATGAAGAATACCTTAGTAACTTGCGCTTTGCCGATGACATTGCATTGCTGAGTAACTCGGGGGACGAATTGCAACTCATGATTACGGAGTTAGACAAGGAGAGCAGAAAGGTGTGTCTTAAAATTAATCTGCAGAAAACGAAAGTAATCTACAACAACCTCGGAAAGAAGCAGCGCTTCGAGATAGGTAATAGTGCACTTGAAGTTGTAAAAGACTATGTCTACTTAGGGCAGGTAATAACCGCAGAGCCAAACCACGAGATTGAAGTAACTAGAAGAATAAGAATGGGGTGGAGCACATTCGGCAAGCACTCTCAAACTATGACAGGTAGATTGCCACTATCCCTCAAGGGGAAGGTATATAACAGCTGTATCTTGCTAGTACTTAGCTACGGAGCAGAAACCTGAAGACTTACAAAGAGGGTTCAGCTTAAATTGAGGACGACGCAGCGAGCAATGGAAAGAAAAATGGTAGGTGTAACCTTAAGAGACAAGAAGAGAGCAGAGTGGATTAGGCAACAAACGGGGGTTAAGGATATCATAGCTGAAATCAAGAAGAAATGAACATGGCCAGGGCATGTCGCGCGTAGACAGGATAACCGCTGGTCATTAAGGGTAACTGACTGGATTCCCATAAAAGGGAAGCGGGTTAGGGGGATACAAAAGGTTAGGTGGGCAGATGAGATTAAGAAGTTTGCGGGTATAAATTGGCAGCAGCAAGCACAGGACCGGGTTAACTGGCGGAACATGGGAGAGGCCTTTGTCCAGCAGTGGACGTAGTCAGGCTGATGATGATGATGATGATGATGATGATGATGATGACTCGTATTTTAGGGCGGGCCGTTGTTAGCATCAGCCGCAGTCGTAGCCGAGAGTAGTCCGACTTGGCTACCGCCTTGGAGACTATGGTGTCACTGTGGTGTGCTTCTTTCGCGGCGTCAGCCACATCTGAGAGGGCTTGTTGGCGGTGGCTCTTTGGACGGAGAGAGTGGATACGCATTAGCGGCATTTTTATGCTTTTTTTCGTTGCGCCCGCTCTCACGACAAACCGTCGGTGCTGAATTTCGCGCTGCTGCTGGAAACTGGCGACGCGAGCTTAGTTAGATGCTTCTTTCGCTCTGATTTTTACCAAACTTGTCTGAATCTCCGTCAGCGTGATTTAACGCGTTCACCTGAAAAGCAACAACAATTATATGGGACAAACAGGTAGATGCCTAAACAAAACAGTGAGAGCACCACTATGCATGCGGACAGATCAGCGTGCCACAAATTATGGTCTCTCACAGCAAATAGCGCTGATGAAGCGCTTCGCTATATCAAAACGTGGCCTCTTTCCACATGAAAACACAGTAGAAGAGGGAAAGAGTTAAGGCCTATATAAAGGCATCTGAATAATTCGGCCTATGCGTAAGCACTGCAAATTTTTCGCCAAGCAAAGCAGAAATTCAATTCTTGGTGAGCCGTTCCAGCCGTTGCAAAGACGGGGAGGGAATCTGAGGAGCGCTGCGCAGCATTGGCCTGCGCCCAATATTTTAAAACAATACCACTTTTCTAGTTTTGTTTGTCACATTTTGTGTACATACTTTCACGTCATTACTCGTTCTCTTTCACATTCTCGTGGGATGGCCCAAAATGGCCCCTAATGAAAGGTGTGCAGATTGTAGCCTGCGCCCACGTGTACCGGTTGAGAGTGTTTTTGCTGTGCGTTGGTCAGTATCCTCTTGTTACACGCAATCGGGCCAACATTCTGCTGTATATATCCGAAGATTTATCCATCGATTTCATGAAGGCGCTCACGTGGCGGTAGATGCGGCTCGTTCACTGCCTTAAGCGGTCATTTTTATCTCAAGGTATTGGCAGTGCGTGTGCGTGTAGCCGGCTTCTCAGCAGTGGTGCAAATAAGGCAGGGGCGGGAGGTACACCAAAGGCCAGTCTTTCTCGGTGGGATGTGCTTGTTGGCTAGAGGGAAGGGGGAGAGATAGCGTCGTTGGTGGTGGTGGTATCTCACGTTGGGACTGGACTGATGTGGCATGTTTAAGTTGCACCGAAGGGGAAAAATGAAAATAGACTGCACTCAAATAGCTAACCAGTTACACCTTCAACTGTCCTGGCCGAGCACTGCCAAGGGGCTGCTGGATTTGCTTGCGTGCAACGTCAGCAATCGACGCCATTTATGGGCACCAAAAACATCCAATAAAGTTGTCTGAGACAAGGGTATGACCAGCTGCACTGTCTGGTATTAAATAAATCAGTAAAATAAATAAAGTCCGATAGTTTTCATCACACGAGGTGCGGTAAGAGGGGATTAACCATTGTCCCGTCTTAACATTCGTTGATTATGATGGCGGTGCCTCAGGTGGCCGCTCGAAATTCTTGGACCCGGTGGCATCTTCAGCTTGCCAGACGGCCCAAAGTTGATCGGCCAGCTCATCGCTGGTGAGTGCCGCCTCCCAGCGGCAGCGCAGCTCATGCCACCGATGCGCAACAGTCACCGAAGCGCCATTTATTCGCCACGTGCACCTTTCGAATATGTTAACAATCCTCGTTGCTGCGGAGACAAATTTCGAAGAGATCTGATCGTATATTTGAGCTGAATTTTAGGGACCTGAATTGAGATCCGCAGGCAATCCACGGTTTCATGGGCAGGTGCAAGACGACTATTGTAGGAGAAAGAGCAGTCATCATTTTGGCTGTTCTCATCATCATTTTGGTTCTTGTGCTGTTGTGTATGAAGGGTCTGTGCTCAGCTGGTTGCTCTTGCTGCCTTCACGAAAGAATGGCTCTTTTTAGCCACATTTTCCTTCCTGGGCTTAGTTATGAATTTACAAGCGCGGGTGGAACATTAAAAAGGTCGTACCTACACCAGATACCGTTTGGCTACTACGGTGAAGAATGCAATCACAGCCAATGAAGGCGAAACTTTTTAGGGGATAAACTTGTGACCAGGATATGAATGATATTCAAAATAGAAAAAGGCTCGGTGCATTAAGTGGCTGAATGATCTGGTCAACGGTAAGGTGCATTGTACTGAATACATGTAGCCTGCCGGCAAGAATATGTGTTATGGTTGGCCACCAGGATAGTTGGCGTAGAGCCTCGTTCGCAAATGGCAAAATCACAGGTATTGTGCCCACTATTCAGTTAAGCCTCCTGCAAAGCAGTGTTTACAAGTGAAATGGCCAGTTTCATGCTCCCCCCCCACACACACATACACACACACGCACACGCACACACACACACACGCGCGCGCGCGCACACGCACACGCACACACACACGCACGCACGCACGCACACACACATACACACGCACGCGCGCGCGCGCAAGAATGCGCAGAATTTTCCCAACAGATGAAATTTAGCGGATATGCTGTAATATTTCGCAAACAATGCTGTAAGGCACCACAGATGAACTTGATAAGAAAAAAGGTGACGCTCCAGCTTTCTTGAAGACTGGGCTTCATCTTGTACGCCTGCCTGTTTATTCGTAGTAAACATATTTACTGCGGATAAACTGACAGACATACAAGATGGAGCACAGTCTGCACGAAAGCTGAAACTTCACGTTCTTCCTCATTTGGTTCAATAGTGGTGCCCCGTAGAACTACGTTCACTGTTTTGCAATATTAGTTTCGCATAAAAAATATTCTAACAGTCATTACGAACGTAAATGTACGTATGATGCGTTGTGTACACTGTATCGTGCTGGGTCATGCTGACCATGACTCATGATGCGCACTCCGGTGCGCACCGACCGATTATGCCTAATATAAGCGGCGACAATAAACCCGGCAAGGCATTGCTGCATCCTGCTTCATCGGTGACCGTCTCAGTCTTTGATCAGCCTACCTGGGTCTGATACATGGTGTCAGAAGTGGGATCGACGGCGGATGCTACCACATCGCTTCGCCGGTGCCGACAATCATGGAACTACTGAAGCCACCGGACCGACTATGCCTGACAGGAAATGTTCAGAAGAACTGGCAGCTTTTTAAACAAAAGTTCGAATTGTTTCTACAAGCAACAGAGCCAGCTACACGACTGACAGAAGCTGCTAGAACAGCCAGGCTCCTGACTGCTGCTGGGGACGACGCTTTAGAAGTCTTCAATAACTTTACATTCGCAGAAGGCGAGAACAAGCAAGACTACCAGACTGTGGTAAAGAAATTTGAAGAGTACTGTGCAGAGCAGCAAAACGAAGTCTACGAAAGATATGTCTTCAGGACAAGGACGCAAGATGAAGCTGAACCAGTGGAACATTTCATAAGAGACCTGCGCAAGCAAGCAAGGTATTGCAACTTCGGTCCGCTTGCTGACTCGATGATACGCGACCAAATCGTATTTGGCTCCTGGAACACTAAACTGAGAGAAAAGATGCTACGCGAGAAGGACTTGACGCTCCAGAAGGCCGAACAAATCTGCAAAGCAGCAGAGCTCGCGAACAAGCAAAACGAAGCATGGCAAGGTAACGAAGCAAGAGTGGACGCCACCGAAAACCTTACCTACATCGCACCCAAGGCCGGAAAGCTCCTGTCCAGTGCTGCAAGTGCAATCGAAGACATGAGCCTAGGAAATGTCCCGCCTTTGGCAAAATATGCCGCGCCTGCGCAGGCCGAAATCATTTTGCGGTTTGTTGCAGAAAGTATGAGGTCGACGAAGTACAAGAGGGAAAGGAAGACTTTGCAATCTTGGACGTCACCGTGTGCGGAATCCAGAAAACAGATTGGATTGTTAAGGCCCAAGTTGGACAGCAAGAAGTTGCATTCAAAGTAGACACTGGTTCCCAAGCCAATTTATTACCACTGTCAGTGTACAAAAGATTCCGAACGAATCCACCCCTCAGGGCAAGTAATTCCGTTTTACGATCCTATAGCGGAAACGCTATCATGCACTACGGAGTGACAACTCAGGTGATTACGATCAACGAGCGTCGGTGCCTTGCAGATTTCTTCGTTGTGAAGCGGGGCCAGAGTATATCAGGTCTCGAACTGGCTGAATCTCTAGCACTTGTCTCCAGGGTGGTTGATTTCGTAACCACTGAAGGGATGACTCCAATGACGCAACGGTCTCTCCCAACGACGCAGAAATTCAGCCACCTCTTCGAAGGCACTGGGTGCGTGAAGCGGCAATATCGTATGGTACTACATGACGATGCGGTTCCAGTGATCCATGCAGCGCGACGCGTTCCTTTGGCCTTACGGGAACCCCTACAGAAAGAGCTGGTGCGCATGGAACAGGCGAACATCATCTGCAAGGTGGACGAACCAACTGATTGGGTAAGCCCGCTTGTTATTGTAAGAAAAAAAGACGGTAGCCTCAGGGTATGCATGGATCCAAGAAGCGTAAACGCATGCTTGAAACGCGAACACTACCAGATGCCACAACGCGAAGACATTGAGGCGGAGCTGTCTGGTGCGAATTTCTTCAGTCGACTAGACGCTAACGCAGGGTTTCACCAAATTCCCCTTGATGAACCTACCTCAAAGATATGCACGTTCGCCACGCCGTTCGGGCGCTACCGATTTCTTAGACTTCCATTTGGCATTGCATCTGCCCCCGAAGTCTTCCAGAAAACACTGAGCGAGATTTTTGACCATTTACCCGGAGTTAGAGTGTACATTGATGACATTCTCGTGTGGGGAGCAACGAAGCAAGAGCATGACAGTCGCCTTCAAGCCGCTCTATGCGCAGCCCAACGCGCAGGGCTAACATTCAACAGGGCGAAGTGCCAGTTTGGAGTGCAGAAGATAGTTTTCTTGGGCGATGTTATCAGCTCAGCAGGAATTCGTCCAAATGCAGCTCTTGTAGACTGTTTGAGCAAAATGCCCGTACCAACTGAAAAACTTGCCGTACAACGTATGCTTGGAGTAATAAACTATTTTGGAAAATATGTGCCAACTCTCGCTGATAGAACGAAGCTTCTTCGAAGCCTGATACGGAAGGACACCGTATTTGACTGGACCGAAAAACACGCTCAGGAATGGCACGCAGTCTGCGAAGCGCTGCGCACTGCCCCGCTCCTCGCTATATTCGACCCCGCGAAAGAGACAAAGATAACGGCAGACGCATCTAAGGATGGCATAGGGGCCGCACTGCTCCAGCGACACTCCAGTGGCTGGCGTCCTATCGCCTACGCGTCACGAGCCATGACCGACGTTGAAAAGCGTTATTCTCAAATAGAGAAAGAAGCGATGGGTATAGCATACGGTTGCGAGAAGTTCCACCAGTTTGTGTACGGTAGGAAAATTGTGATCGACACCGATCACAAACCGTTGCTAGCCATTTCGTCCAAAGATATCGGGAACATGCCCCCAAGACTTCAAAGATTTTTTCTGCGCTTATTAATATACGACTATGTTCTACAGTTTGTTCCAGGCAAAGAATTGGTCCTTGCTGACATGCTCTCAAGGGCCACACCGTCAGAGCGTGAAGACACAGTGGATTTTGGCGACATTCAAGTACACGCAGTGGCCGTTTTGTCATCTTTAGTGAGTGAAAGAACGAAACAGCTTTTGTCTCAGGAAACATCTAACGACCCGGAGCTACGTGCGGTAGTAGAAAGCTTGTCGTTAAACAAAGACTTCGAAGGAACACTCAAGCCGTTCGCCTCTGAACTTTCAGTTGTCGACGGAATTCTTCTGAAGGGCTGTAAAGTAGTTATACCAAAGAAACTGCGTCCAGAAACCCTAAGCCGCATTCACGAGGGCCATCTGGGTTTAAATAAGTGCAAAGCTAGGGCACGGCGTCTAGTATTTTGGCCTGGTTTGAACTCTGACATTGCTGACGTTGTACGGAATTGTGCTGTCTGTAAAACCTATGCGTACAAACAACCGGACGAGCCCCTCTTGCTACGAACCCCTCCTGATCACCCTTGGTACCGAGTGGGCGTAGATCTTTTTTGTTATGCTGGAGCCACGTACCTTGCTGTTTTTGATGCCTATTCCAATTTTCCAGAAGTTGAAAAACTCGAGGAGACATCGGCAACTGCGGTTATCGACAAGCTGGCAGCCATCTTTGCAAGGTATGGAATACCGATGGAAGTCTGCACAGACAACGGCCCCCAGTTCGCAAGTCACCAATTCGCCACGTTCTCCAGACGGTACGATTTCAAACATATAACTTCGAGCCCAATGTTTCCACGTTCCAACGGGCTAGCAGAAAAGGGTGTCCAAATTATAAAGCGGCTGCTTAAGAAGACTGGGACCACACATGAAGATTTTTGGCTTGGGTTACTTGGTTACCGCTCTGCTCCCTTGCAGGATGGCCGGTCGCCGGCGGAACTTCTGCAGGGCAGGCCTATACGCACTAGGATCCCCGACTTCAACCTGCAGCCCAAGAGTCCTGTAAAAAAGCGCCAGCAGACGTCGTCTGGACGACCGCTGAGACCACTCCTACCGGGAGACGTGGTTCGCGTGAAAGGCCAGGCTTGGTCTCAAAAGGCTAAGGTATTGGGAAAAGTAGCCCCGAGGTCCTACAACGTCGCAACAGGAGAGGGGAGAACGCTGCGGCGTAACCGCCAACAGCTGCTGGCAACCTCGGAGCCATTTACGTACTCCAGCGACAGTGACACTGACGTCGGAGATGATGACGCAGAAGAGCCTCCACATCAGAGCCCGCCTCGCGTGACTTCGCCGGCACCTAGAAGATCCGCGCGCATTAGGGAGGAACCAAGACGTTTAGCATACGGCCCCAACTTTGCTCAAATAGTTTAGCGGCTAGTTCCGGCGGAATACTGTTGAATTTGTGTTTTTCTCGCATTGCACTTCTTTTTTACGCCTTGTTAAAAAAAAAGGATGGGAGATGTATCGTGCTGGGTCATGCTGACCATGACTCATGATGCGCACTCCGGTGCGCACCGACCGATTATGCCTAATATAAGCGGCGACAATAAACCCGGCAAGGCATTGCTGCATCCTGCTTCATCGGTGACCGTCTTAGTCTTTCATCGGTGACCGTCTCACTGCACTAACACTGTCAACGCACAGTGTCTTTAAGGCTGCCTTCTTGCATCTTAACAAGCAATACTAGAAGGCTCGCTTAAGAAATGTAGGTGTGCGTTTTGCAAGCGTTATTTAAACGTTGAAGCGATTCTAAGTATGGTGGCGTTACGTCCAAAATTCATATGATCTGTTACATATGCAGCAGTGGAAGGCGTCAGAAACTTCAAAAACCAAGAGCTCTTAATATACAGCTGAACATAAACGCACATGTTCCCAGAGTTTTGCGTCTGTCGAAGTGTGGCAGTCGCAAACTGGATTAGATCCTTGCACTTTTAGGTCAGTTCTAAAGTCTACTTCGGAAGAAAATAGAAGTTCATTTCGTAATGGTGGTTTGGAACACAATGGTTACTTGTGCAACGTCAAAACATATCAAAACGTAGGCAAGTTCAATTTCTTTTTTGCGTACCTTGTTCCGTCCACGGGTATACGAAAAAGATGCCGCAGGTATTATTGCCAAACGATTTCGAAAGTTCTTCGATAGATTTGTTCGTGCCTCCTTAAATTGAACAGAAAGACACAAGAATTACATACAAATAGGCTGTAATGCAATTAGTTCGCGTTTATCTTCTTTTGATTAGCTTACGTTAAACTTCGGTTAAGCGAAAAAAACTTCAGCTGGTTTAGGAACCAATTCGTAGTACTGGTTTTCTGAAGAAAGCCTTCTACTTAGCGTGGCGCACAATGCTCTTTATTGAAGTGTCAGGAACGGGAACATTTACGCAAAACTACTGAAGCAGATGTATTTGCACGATTAGTGGATATATACTTAAAAATTTACAACTTCATTCTCTAGCTACCAATGAGATCGCAATTCAAGTTAGTCTTTTCAGTAATCTTGCAATCTCTTCTGTCTGTGCTCCTTTTTTTAAAAAAGCACTTTAGATGGGTACAGGAAAAAAAGTGACTTTTCTATAATAAATACGCACAACTAATAATCGATGAAACTACAAATGAAGAATAATATTAGCAGTGACACAAGTACCCTGTCTCGCATATAGGTTTTAGCGCAGAATGACATCTTCATAAATATACAGGCTTTCAGATACCTAGAAATGCAACAACAACATGTTCAACGACAAAATCCTAGTGCTTATTTTTCAAACACGAATTATTTGTTTGCTCACCAAAAGTACTTGCATGGTTTCTGTCTGCCTGTAAAGTTGGGCACAAATCCGGGCCCGAACCAGAAATTAACGACAGGTTTATGCGGGCTGACGTTTTATTATATCAGGCCCAGGCCGTGCTCGGGCTAGATTGACTTTGATGGATGGGTCATGCCAGGTGCAAAGCTCAAAATACAGGCGTCTTGCCAGAACTTGTTTCCACCTTACAGAGCCTTCTCTGAAAGCGCACACCCTTCTCTTTTTCGACTCTGTTTTCTTTAACTACTAGGAGAGAGGATGAAATCACACATGATGATATCTGTGTTTATGATACACAAAGTTATCCCATTTCCTATATCTCATGTACTAAACTTCAGGAAGAACGAACATTCCGGCTACCAGTGCAAGCACCCAAAGGACAATAAGTTGGGCAGAATATGTGACGGAGGACTACCGCACTTCACAGAAGCCAGAATTATTTGAGAGCTTATTTTTAAACGGCTAGTAATTGCTTTATACGAAGTGACTGCCATACGTTTTTGCTTTGTTGTTTCACGTTGATGTGTTCATATGTTGTTTTTCACATTATTGGTTAAGGACATGTCTATCAGCAGACCTTCATAGTGCCAGGCGGGACCGGGCTGGGCTAGGGCTTTTATTTTCTTACGTCGGGCCCAGCCGGGCAGACTCGGTCTCCGGCGGGCCTTCGACGAGGTCAGTATGCGTGGGCAGGGCTTTGGCTCTCAAATTCCACCCGTGAACAGCAATATCTGTCAGTCTACCAAGTATTTAGGTGGCTTGCGCCTCTAATGTGGTCTTCTCGTTTATTTGGTATATGCTAAACTTAGCGTAGGACCACTTTTGACATATATGTATGACATGCGATTTAGGATGTGACCTGATATACCTGTTGGGCGAATAAAATGAAATTGTTAGGCATACGTGACACAATCTCACCTGCACACATTTGAAAATCACTGAAGGTACAAATAGCAAGCTTAAAACAACACCTAGCGTGAATGAAACATACCAATACGTAGGCTTTTTTGTAGGACGTGCATTTCGATGACGGAACAAACAATATTGCAACGTAGCTTGTACCTAAGGCATATAACAATCAACGCTGCTTACGTTTTCACTTTTTGTAGGTTACATCTGCGTTATCAGATAAAATTAGCGGCCCTTTAGAGGTCTTTGTTATCAACCTGTTTGTTAAAATTATAGCCCGCTAAGACGCTAATATTCCTCGAAATACTTAGCTGAACGTTCGGAATACCAGAAATCAATTCGCGAAATCAGTGGGTTCTGTAAGAAATTCACATTGACTTATTTCGTATTTTGTCAAACTTTTCACTTTTAACTGTCCCTATAATCCGTAGTCATTAAATGAGTGTTGTTGCAGTATGACAGGATTTATTTTTTTGCCTTCATGTTTTGACGCACTGCGATATAAGACACAGACCAGAAAAATGAGAAACATTGCAGGGTTTCCGCAAGGCCCTACGTTTTTTTTTTGTTTTATTGTGATAGCAATTAAATGGACACTCTAGGGCCAGATTTCGCTTCTGGCGTTGGCGTCGATGAAATGCACCGAATATGTATCAATATCTATATAAATGAAAACGCAAGGGAGAAAAATACTCAGAAAAAAGACTCCGGCGCGCAGAATCGAACGTGGGACCTCCACGCCTTGAATGCGAGGCCTGTCACCACTGAGCCACCGAGAGGTACCCCCGAGAGGTACCACCGAGAGGTAACCACTATGCTTTCAATTCACAGGTCTCTGCTCCTTATTCCTTGTTTACTAAGGAAAATAATGATCCATATTTGCTTGTGTTCCCATGGTCAAGAGTTTTATGTGAAACCGCTCGTGAGTGTTTTTCATAGCATTATTATCATAAAAACGAAGTCGTTATGAAAATCCCATGTTGACACGCGTGATAGCCGTGTAAACTTGTACCGCGCAGTATTACTGTGATATAACATGTACTGTTAGACATGTATACATGGCGCATGCAAATTGTTTTCATTGCATTTTCTAGCAGAGGAGCACGCGTGATTTGCCTGACTTCTGATGAAGTATGTTGTGCGTAGTTCATAATTACTGGTGATGAATTCATGCAATAAAGAAAAAAAAACTGGAAATGTGGCCACACATACTGTTTTTTTAAACACCTGCTATAGAGCACCTGCTTGCCGCGCAAACAGCTTCGGTTCGATACTCACTGAGACCCAAAATCTTTCATCATTATTTTTATTTGCATCTTTTCAATTTTTTTCTTCACGAACAAGCTGACTTATTTCGACTCCCAACAAACGATGCCGGCGCTGAGATGAGAATTTATGTAAAACGAGCTGTCTAACTCTATGGCACCAATAACTATATTTCAGTGAAGCCCCGGGCACTCGCCATCGAAACCACAACTTCACTACTCTGGAGGTCCCTATTTGCGCTTACAGGTGATTGTTGTTTTGCGTTCGCAGAATTTCAGCGTTAGAAAAAAAATAATTAGCGCCGAGTAGGTGTGCCGGCGTTCTTATATGTCAGCTCTTGGGTAGTTGTTACAAGACTACATAACGCTGAAGAAGCAAGAGAGACCACTAAAAACACGACGTGATTCTGGGATGTGGAGCGCGCCCTCGCTTTCTATCTCGGCTTACGCTTGGCGTCGTGTGAATATATCTCAACACTCACCTCGTTTCCCTACGTTCTCTCCCGTAACATTTTGGTGGAAGGTGCTTGGTAGCAAAGCACGACGGAGCTTTGCAGCGAACGCCTAGTTCCCGCTTCCAACATGTCTACCGACAGGGATGCCCATGCACCAACGGCGCCACTGTGGTCATTGTGACCACTCCACCCCACATCCTGGCAACTTTTCGGACACTGACGGCTAGGACGTCGATGAGTGGCTTCAACTCTACGAGCTCGTGAATGAAAATCACAAGTGGGACCCAACCATGGTGCTGGTAAACTGTATCTTTTAGTTGAAATGAACGGCCAAGGCGTGGTTCAACAGCAACGTGAAAGAGCTCATCAGCTGGGACATGTCTAGGACGAAGTTGCGTGAGTTGTCCAGCCAATCTGCCGTGTGCAAGCAGGCCGCTGAGAAAGAGCATGGTACTCATGTCCTGACATTCACGGAGTCTTACCTGGCCTACATTCAAGATGTCTTGACCCTCCGCCTTAAGGTTGATACCGTTATGACTGAAGCCGACAAGGTAGCGCAAGCACTGAAGGGCATCGCTTATGATGCCTTTCACCTCCTTGTATTTTTCATGTTTTCAAGTTTCAAGTTTTAATCAACAACAATGTCAGTTTACAGAAAAGTACGTACAGGATTGGTAATACACACAAAGAGCCCCAAAGTTAGAAACTCTCAGGGGGGCTCCCATATATTATGTTAACGGGAGAAGACACAAAATATACAACATTCAATTGTTACGGTATCTTCAGTAAGAAAAAAAAGCACAGTGCGAAAAAACGAAAATAGAAACTACATATATGTTTCGCAAGGCAAAAAATGAAAACTTTGAGGAACAAACAAGCGCAAGGTATAATACAAAACGTAAGGACAATATAACATGTTCTAATTGTTATCGCTACTTTAAAGGCAGTTGCTAAGATGAAGATAACTGTTGCAAAAATATTTCTTTACTTGGTTTTTGAATGCATGTTCTGTGGTAGATGATTTTATTACGTAAGAAAGGAAATTCCATAGCTTGATTCCCGTAAATGTAGTGATGAACGTGCCGCAGTTTGTGCGAACTTTAGGCAGAAGGCCGTTTTCAAGCTCAGAAAACCTAGTAATAATATTCTTTACAAAGCTTTCCACGACACTGCCATCTATATGCACATTACTACGAAAAAGCTTATTGATGACAACTGATAACTTCAGCTTAAAGAGGTGACAAAGAATATTTATTTTTAAATTCTGATGAAGTGGCGTTGCATTGGTAAGAAATGGCTGAAAGTCATAAGTCGAAATGCTTGATTCTGTAGGCGTTGTAGTTGGTTGAGGTGGGTCGAATATGTGTTACCCCAGGCTGATACGCAATAAGATAAATGGCTGTGAATATGTGCGTTATAAAGGTACTGGATTATGTGTGGCTGAAAATATGAACGAGGTTTGATTATGGCGCGTATTCCAAAGGTTATCTTGGGAGTGAGTGACTGCGCGTGAAGATTGAATTTCATATGGCGGTCAAGAACAACACCAAGAAACGTTGTACCGTCGGACATGAGAATTAAATTATCGTCCACAAGCACAGATTTAGATTTTGAAAGGACGTTCGGGAAGGAATGAAAAACCATAAAAGCGGTTTTTGATGGATAAATTCGTAAGATGTTCATTCGACACCAGGAACCTATATTATGCAGATCCAAGTTAATGTTTTGTTTTAGCTTATCCACATTATTAGCATAAGTAAAAAAAGGTCGTGTCATCTGCATACAAGATACAGTCTGTAGAAGTCAAAACATTAGGTAGATCAATAATAAATAGCAAAATTAGCAGTGGGCCAAGGATCGAGCCCTGAGGAACACCTTGATTTACTTTCTTAGCTGCTGTAACTTTACCGTCAATCTGGACAACTTGAGTGCGATTGAACAGATAATTAGAGATAAATTGAAGTGCAGGGCCAGTTATGCCATACGATTCAAGTTTATGTATAAGAGTTTTGTGATTAATTGTGTCAAAAGCTTTCTTTTAAATCTATGAATGCGCCACCGACTACGAAGCCTTTGTCGATTGCCCTTTTTATTTTATCGGTGAGTGTTAGAAGCGCAAGCTCAGTAGAATAGCCAGGCCGAAAGCCGTACCGTTTATATGTCAACAGATCAAACTTTGTCAGGTAGGATATTAATCTTGTATGCATAAGACGCTCAATCAATTTTTGCTGAAACATAGAATACAAATGGGCCTATAATTACTCAGAAGTTCGCGATCACCTTTTTTGTGAACAGGTGTTATTCTACCAAATTTTAGGGAATCGAAAAATATTTGTGCTTTAAACATCCTGCTAACAATATCTGCAATGACAGGAGATAGCTCACTAGACTAACTTCATGTGAGATGGATGAACAGAGTCAAGATTAGGTCCCGTGGACTTTAGCGAAGTTATAACACAAAGAACTTCCTCTGCACTCGTAGGTCGCAAGAAGAAAGAATAAGGCTGGCAAGGTAATGTTGGTATTGGGGAATTTCTCAGAGATTCTCAGGTACTGCTAAAATACTCGCTAAATGCATTGGCGATATCAGTTGGATGGCTGTACGTTTCTATTTCAATTCGATTTTTTGTTATCTACTCAAGATATTTATTATGTAGGAATTAGTTTGAGACCTTCCAGTTGCGCCTCGTATCATTGCTATTGTCCAAAGTTTTTCTGAAAATATTCTCGTTTTGCCCATTGGATTGCGGCTGCAACCGTGTTGGAATATTTCTTGAAACGAATTTTAAGTTCAGAGTTAAATGGCTCACAAGTTACTCTTTTGTGATGTGGTTCTTCTTCAAGATCATGGAAGTAGCGCCCTTGTAACCCAAGGTTTTCTGGGATTACTAAAATGATGAGCTATGATATGTACCATGATGCATTCGTCAATCATTGTGTAACTGTAGTCAAAAATAGCTGATAAGCCTTTTCAGCGCAGCATTCATTTATTACGACGGTTCAATCAATTGACTGTACCATAGATACGAATTTTTGAGAATTAAAAGATATCCTCTCTTTGTTTTTCTTACACTTCTCATTTTCTGTACCCAAATTCAGGAATATAGAGTAATGATTTGTCATGCTGTGCTCAATGGCTTCTTCTGTATTGTCTGTAGCAAAACTGGGTAATATGTGGTCAATTAACATATTAGACCCTGCTATGTCACATCTGGTAGGAGTGGTTATTGAAGATTCAAAACCGTAGCCATGTAAACACTCGAGATAATCAGAATATGACTAATTAGTAGAGTCGATAATGTTTACGTTGATGTCTCGATAGTAGATGATATTTTTGTTTTCGTTCGTAATAATGTGCAACAACTTATGGAACGGAAAACAGAACTCAGACTGTGAAGATGCTGGCGAATGATAAATGCACCCTAATACTGTGTTTCGGCCATTGCTTGAGCAAACACTCTTGTCAAATTTTATCTATACAGATTCACAGAACATATTAGAAAACGTAAGGTCATTGCGGCGTTTGTATGACAATGACGATTTATTAAAAACCGCGGATCCACCGCCCCGTGGTGTAGCGCGATAGTGGTACTCGGCATTGTACCCTGATAGTGCATGCAAGATTTGGTCGTCCGGCGACAATAACGTTTAAGAAAAACAAAATAAATGAGAAATTTTGAATAATTAAAGAAAGAAATGCAATGACAGTGTTGTAATTTTTACGTAGGCTGCAAATATTAAAATGTGTCAATGATAGCTTTGGGTTTTTATCACTGCAATGTTTTTTCAGAGTTTGTCAAGAAAAGATTGTTGTGTAGGTTTAGAATCCGAAACAGTAAACAGCAGTTCTCGTAGGCTAGGAGAACACGACAAGGTCACCCGTACTAGAAATACAGTAGACGCGACTATCGTCCGTCCTTCTGGCCTTAATTATGCAGTGATCAGTCCAGAGATGTTTCAAGCCTTTAGCTTTTTTCAGTTCAAGTGCCTGTGCAAACAGCCGTTTCATTTCTTGCGTGAGATGATCATTTGCATAGAAGGGCTTTTCATTGTTTTGGGAAAACCCAACGGCCACAGTCGTCAAGCGACCCTTGCTTACCTTTTTCAAGAATTCCGTCTTTTTATAGCGGCACCTGTTCATTCCTCGTAGCCATTGTAGTATGCAACAAGTATAACATATTCACCTCCATGGTCGTGCTGGTGAGAAGTTTCTTCTGTGCGTTGTTGAACAATAAAAAATAGTGCCCAGTGTACATGCCAATGGCTGCTAATGGGCAACGAGAGACAGGAGCATTCGGCTTTTAATTAACACGCGCGCTGTGATTCCCATTAGCAGCCATTGGCATGTACATTGAGCACTATCTGACAAGAAAAAATTGCTACGTTATACTCGCTGGGTGTAACCTCCTTACTTTCAGAAAGGTTTAGCAAGCGTTGAGCCGTAGTGCCATGAATACAATGAACTAGTATATACCATGAATGAACTCGAGGTGGTTAAAGGTGGGAAGTGAATACGAAGCGCAAGCCGTAAGAAAGTAAAAGCCGAATTCTCCTGTCTCTCATTTCGCATTAGCAGCCATTGGCATGTACATTGAGCACTGTCTGACAGAAAAAGGTTGCTACGTTATACTCGCTGGGCGTAACCTCCTTGGTTTTGGAAAGGTTTAGCGAGCGTTGGGCAGCAGTGAATTGAATACAGTTAACTAGTATATACCATGAACTCGAGGTGGTTAAAGGTGGGAAGTAGACCCGAAGCGCAAGCCGTAAGAAATTGTGCATGTGCCACCTCTCGGTTAGTGCTTGGAATGTCCACTGGATGGCAGTGCTTCTGTAAGTAGACCCGAAGTGCAAGCCGTAAGGAAGTATGCATGTGCCACCTCTCGTTTAGTCCTTGAAATGTCTGCTGGATGGCGGTGCTTCTGTATGGGGAATATAAGATGAAAAGATGTGAGATGATGAATTTGGACAGTTGAATAGATTGACGAACGGACACACAGACAGATAGATGCAAGGATGAACGCATGAACGGACTCAGGGGCGGATGCATGTACGAACGCAGGGACGGACGTAAGCAAGAACGAATGTGTGGACGAATGCTTCGCCCCACTTTCCATCATTCACTTCGTGGATATGCTGCCATTTTTTTTTCGGGAGCAGAAGCGCACGATAACGATCGTGTCTTTTTTGGCTGGCATACGATGCACAGTATCAAGATCCTCAGGTGCAATCTTGCATCACCCATTGACTGAACAACTGCCAGACAGCTTTCACCTTTTGTTGCAGGGACGCCTTTTATTTTTACATTATTCAGGCGGGTGTACTGTTCAAGCTCAGAAACCCTTCATATCAGTTGCTTATTTTGAACTTTCAAAGCCTTGTTTTCAGCATCGAGGTCAGAATTCAGCTTCTTAACACTCTCGACAAGCTCGTTGACCATACTAAGGCTGTTGCGCATCGCCGCGACCTCAGCGCGTAAACACTCAATTTCTTTTGCCAACTCGGCGTTCATCGGCATTCTGTACAACAGCACGCGATTGGGCAACAGCGGCAACGATATTCACGGAACAAAAGAAGAAGTATAGTTGGGTGAATAAATCAAACCAACCTGTGACAAAAATAGCAGTAGATTAGTGACTTGTTCGCGACCGCTACCGCTGCTGCCAATTGTGATTCAGCGCCAGCGATGCTTGCTTATATGCGGGAACTTGGCCGGTAGAGGGCAGATGCAGCACACCACAGCCCCAATCACTGTTGTGACGAAACGGTCCGCTGGCAATACACGTGCAGTGACGATATCTTTTCTTTGCTTCGGCTCGTAAACAGTTCCGCATAAACTGTTCTGTGACGAAAGTAGCAGCAGATTAGTGACTTGTTCACGACCGCAACCACTGCTGCCAATTTAAAGGCTGTTTGGCAGTTCAAGATGTCATTAAGCAGTGCTGACGCTTTAAAGAGCCTGAAAGCCTTCGCTATTCCCACCGCTTCACTCGTCTTCTTAACACCGCTGCAACGTCAACTTCTGAGGACCTCCGTTTCGAGAGCTAGCCATATCCACCCTGTGCTGACATTACGAGAGTCGTTCGACAAGAAATCGAAGCGACGTCACCAGCACCTTTGAGGATCCTGACGCCAAACGATCCTCCGCCCACCTAATTCCTCATACAGAGCGTCGCCAAAAACGGCAAATGCGGGCCCTCAGACGATCTGTTCTGTGAAACAAACCGAAGTCTGTCCACATACCTTGACCACCTGTCAGCACGTAAACGAGATCCACGTAAACGAGATCCAAACGCATGTAGGACGCCTGACGACAAGCGATCTCGCTTCGAACCTACGACCTTCGTAGATTCGATTCCTGCTCACAGTTGGTAATTTTTTCATCCACTTTTTTTTGCTCTTATTTACATTCTATTGGTTTTAATAACTTCCCCTGTACATTCCTTGGCATTACTGTCTGTTAGATCTCATTATTATTGTGTTAAAACACGGAAAAACGAGCCCTTAGGTATACACTTCTTTCCCTTATTAAATATATATATATATATATATATATATATATATATATATATATATATATTTCTTGAAAGTCTTCCTCGATTCGGGTCGAGTTATAAGTCACCAGAAGAAGCGAACAAGCAAACGAAAAACGATGCTTTATTGCCAACGTTACGGCCGGGGACTGGCCTTCGTCAGGGAAGACGTATGCCCTGACGAAGGCCGGTCCCCGGCCATAACGTTGGCAATAAAGCATCGTTTTTCGTTTGCTCGTTCGCTTCTTCTGGTGACTATATATATATATATATATATATATATATATATATATATATATATATATATATATATATATATATATATATATATATATAAGCGGTATATGATGGCAACGAATAAAGACCGCTGAGAAAAAACTAAATATTACTTAACCTCATAAAGTGCTGCGGAATAAAACCCTCCACTCCTGGCTTATCGCACACTGTCTACTGTCAGCCACGCCCCCTGTTTGAGACGGTCTGCACAGCCGCTGCGCTGAATCTGCCTACCGCGTCAATCCAGCTCCAGCAAAAAAAACTGGGGAGGATCGAAGGATTGAGGAAGTGGATTTTAGTATCTCTAACTTTTAGAACTGGGGAAGGTCGCAGGACGTAGAACACCTTTAGTTGACACGCAAGTGGCAAATTTTTCGCTAGGAACAAAAGAAACCTATCTATGGCACTACATTACAGGTCAAGTTGTAAGGCCTATAAGTACGAGGTGGCCGCTAAATTGGGCTACGGCGCATTGGCTCATGTGCTCACGTTGACGAGAGAGCATTTCCATAGTCAACGCATGCCGTTCGCTCGCTCTCGCTGCTCTGGGAGTGCTCAGGCGGTCATGAGGGAGACAAGACGGCTTCTCTTTTCCACGCAACAAATTTGATCGCCATTACCAGTCATGCAGCTAGAATTTTTTTTCAGGGGGAGGGAAGCACCACCTTAATTTTGGGAGAGGAATCATTTTGAAACGACCATTTTTTTGCTTCCAACGCTACGCTGAAAGAAATTTCAAGGCGTGCGCATGCCTGATGTGCCACGCCCTAGCTATGCCCCTGGCCACGACAGTGGCAGTCAGCAGCAGCAGTAGACGACGAAGATGCACTTCAACACTCCTGGACACGAAGACAACTAAAATTTTTTCTTCCTGAAAAAGTAAAACAAAACAAACCGATGGAGACTAGACAGAAACGGCTACAACGAGAAAGCGCACATGGCGGCAGTTTGGGTTCAAGTTTGAGAAAGTATGAAGGTCACTGTATGCTGCAGTGGCCGTGTTCGGTAAAGGACTTAAAAGGAAACGCCCAGCTTGTCTTTTGTCAGACAAAGGAACATGAACGTCGTTGATAGCGTCATTCGAGCAGCTCTTTGCGAACTTTGCTTCTAAGCGCGTGATGGCGAAAGACATCAGTATACGGTTCATATATGTGCTGTGCTCTCACCGTTTTCTTAATTTAGGATGAGGCACGGCACCTAAGTACCTTCACTCCTGGGAATGACCCTATTTGCTTAAACCAGCGTTTTTGCATATATGTGCAAGAGTTGATTCAAATAAGTTAGCTGCAAGCCTTTCTTCATACAACATGGTAATTCCTTGTGGTGATATGCTCTTCCTTCGTCCTTGAGGGGAAACTGTTTACTGCTTAATGTCTGCAGAAATTTCGCGTGGTTCTGGGTGGTTCATCATGTATTATACCCGGATAAAAGGTTTCATTTCAACGTGAAAATAGTTATACCACCGAATATTGATGTGTGAAGTCTTCATCTCTTATCTGAGACTGTCGTCTTAGACATCGCCAGTCAGTAGTAAAAAACATAATTGCTGTCACGTTTTCTGTTTCTTAGACCCATTTACACAGTGAGCAGCGCGTGCACATTCCACAGGCAAGGGCATTTGTAAAAGTCGTGTCTATCTTGCATGTGCAGTGCTGTGAGTCACAATAATTTAACCTCGATATCTCAGAGCCCACATATGCTGAGAAAAGTGTGTACGCAGATTTGTGTTGTTAACATGGTTTTGATTATCTTTTACACATGAACATGTGCGCTTGCTGCTGTTGGGAAGGAGTACATTATCAAATATTCGGTGAGTGAGTGTCTGACTGAGACGATTCTGATGTCAGTTTGTTTCTTTCTTTGTATGTATTTCATCTGCAAAATCACTTTTCATACCACAAGGTTCTAAATTTTAGGCGGAACATACAAGAAAATTTGATCAGAGAATGCAAAATACGTTGTCCAATATCACTTTTGCTGGTCCAATACGACGATGAAATCCCAACCATAGTGCACAAAGGTCAGTAATCGATCAAAGATGCGTCGATACTTCTGCAATGAGCTCGATTCAGTAAAAACTCATTCATATATTTTCATTGTCGGAATGTTGAGGCTCAAGCTGTTTCATAATTATTTGAATTTTGCCTCGCACACAGGTTCCTTTTTTATATTGGTAGTAGCAATGTCGTTAACGACGCTACATGACAGCAATAATCGTATTAAACATATTTTATCTAGCTTCAAAATTCTGTAACCACTTGTCATACAGATCTCCAAAGTGGGCGAAAAGTATGATAAACAAGCGTGAGTAAATACACTGTCGATTAGCATGTAGTTGTGAAAATTGCATGAAATTGCGTAATTGGACCAATTTAAAAGAAGGTTTTTTCTCTGACTTCCTAATTCAATTACCTTGCTGCAAGGTCACGAGCATTCCGTTATATGGTGGATCTTTCCTAGTCTTGTCCATGTTCATAAAGGTTCCTAGTAGGTCTTCGTATGGCCTGCGTGAGAATCATTGAACTTAGCCCCATATATCTAAATAAAGCCATTGCTCAAACTTACGGGTCGTGGTCTTCGCCATAGTACCTCCGGAAATCTGTATAATCAGGAGTTGTATTGTTTACGTAGTCAATTTTAGAATAACGAGCAGTTACGTCCATTGTCGTTTTTAATGTGCATATCACTGATCTATTGCTATAAAACTGAAAAAGAAAGAAAACCACCTTAAACCATAACTCAGAACTCTACGTCTTGAAGACCTTGGACGTCAAGACGCCATGTTTATGCTTCTTTAGAAAGGCGTTTTAAAGTGCTCAGTTGTAAGCACTGAACCACTTTTTCGCAGTTGACGCAAGAAGGAACACGAGCAATGCGCTTTTTGCATTTCACCACATATTGCGCGTAGACGAGTCGGTCAAAGCAGCGAGGACAGAAACGACCATATTCCAATGGACAAACTTGACGAGTTTGAAAGACTAGCCCCCACCTGCTAGCAACCACAAAAAAATGAGAAGAACGCTGTAGTGCTCGTAGTCATTGTGTGAATAACCTCCTCGAAAATGTGAGAAGTATATTCAAGAATGGACAAAATTTTACGTCGCTACAAGATTGTCCAAACAAAGTGGATATCAAGCGGGAATGAATAGAATTTATATACGTATTTGAATACCTACAATGCTCGTGTTGGGCAATCAGTATAGGGGGGAGATAACATTCAAATACATATTTAAAAACATATACATAAAAGCAACGCATTTGAGAACAACAAAGAGATAATAACGAGAATAAAGAGTTGTTGTTACTTTTTTTATGCATGGGCTTTAACATGTGGTATAAGAGATTCGTTGAAGCACCCCACTAGGTGATTGCTACAACGAGCTGCGAAGCATCTGCCCTATTGTTCCCTCTTTGGGTGCGCAAGCCGTAAGAGTGTGCGCGTGAGTCGCTCCTTCAGTACGACCGCGCATAGACTCCCCTAAATCACGGCCGGGCTAGACTGCACGCGCGCGCTTCCGGCTTTCCTTACGGCCTTCTCACCCGTCGCGAATGCAATGGGAGAGTTTCTGAGCACTTTTCGCCACCCGTCGCCGGTAAGGGAGCTGCAACCCTGACGACTAAAAGCACTTCTTGTACTTGATGAGCAGGTTACTGAGCTGTTCTTGTTTATGCGTCTAAAGACTTGGATTAGCATTGAAAGCTGGTTGAAGGGCTTGAGTAGTCTGTGTAGATTTCGCAGAAATGGTAAGAGCGAAAGCGTTGGTGGTTTCTAATATCTCTTCGATGTAGGCAAATGTCATGGCTTTGCTCACGTGCTTGTACTCGTTGCTGAAGTTAGTGAGCATCACTTTGGCGTTCCCTCGTCGCAGCACAGCTATTCCTTTTGCGACGCAACGCAGTTCTTCAAATCAAATCAAATCAAATCAATCAAACTTTATTTCAGGAATGCATACATTTACATGACTAAAATTCTACAGTACAGAGGAGGTCCCGAAGTTAGAAAACTGTCGGGGAGACCTCCGTTAGAGAATAAGTCAAGTGCAATAACAATGCAGCAAGCAGTGAAAAACACTGTGTACGAATTAAACAAAGAATGGTTAAAATTTCATAACAACAAGGCAAGAAAATTTCTGTGTAACAGCAAGTGGTATAGTGAGTAAAAGAAATACTAAAATTAGGAGTAAGGCACGACGGAAGAGTTTAGAAAACACGTTTTGTGATTAGGTACTCTTTAAACATATTGCGAAACGAATAAAATGTGGGACATAACTTTATTTCAAGTGGTATGTTGTTCTATACGGATACACCTGTAAATTTAAGAGTTAGTTTTTCATTATTGCTACGCACTTTAGGGAGAAGGAAATTGTGACAGGCTGAAAACCTGGTGTTATTAGTATTGACAAGATGTTGTGTGGATAGCCCTGAAACACATAGACCATGATAAATGAGGCGGTACATCAATATAGCTAACTTTAGAGTGAATAAAAGAATAATTGGAAGCACGGAAAAATAAATAAAGAGTGGCGTAGAAGGCGAATAAAATGGAGCGAAATCGATCAGACGTAGTGCCCGTTTCTGAAGATGTAGAAGGGGCTCCAGGTGACTGGTATATGTATTATCCCAGGATGAAATGCAATAGGAAAGATGGCTACGAATATATGCACAGTATAATGATAAAATAATGCGTGACTGAAAATAAGGGTGGGCTTTAATGAGAACATGAATGCCAAAAGAAGCTTTTTTTAATATTGAGAGTACATGATAGTTATATTTCAAATGCTTGTCTAGTATTACGCCTAAGAACTTCACATGATCCGATACAGAAATAATATGGTTGTTAAGAGATACGGAAACTGGTGAGGGAAATGTGTTCTGTGCGGCTGAAAACACCACAAATGTAGTTTTAGAGTGATTCATATAAAGATCATTGTTAACACATCATTGATAAATTTTACAGAGATCGGAGTTTAAGCTACTTTCAAGTTCAGCAGTTGTTTTGTGGGATGTAAAAATAGTAGTGTCATCGGCGTAAAGAAGACAGTTAGTATGGTTAAGGGAACTAGGTAGGTCGTTAATAAAAAGTAGGAATAGAAGAGGGCCTAAGAATGAACCTTGAGGGACGCCCATGGTAACTGGCTTAGCAGATGACGCAATGTTATTGACATAATCTACCTGTGAGCGATTTGTTAAGTTGTAGTGCCATCATCAACATCATCATTTTTTCCATCACCGCGCCGCGTCTCTCGCGCAGCTGGCGCGAGCTCGAGCTGCGCGAGGGGGAGAACGAGCTGACACGCCTGGCGTGGCGGACGCTGGTAGCCGACGTGGCTCCGCTTCAGGCCTGCAATGAAGTGGCGAGATCGGCACGGCCCCGTCGGCCGCCTTCGACGTCTTCTCACGTCTCCTCTTCTCTCGCCGCTACATTGGTGACCCGGAGAACACGCCCTTCGCCGAGCGGCCCGCGGCCATGTTCCCGCAACTCTGCCCGCCAGTGCCACCGTTCCAATCGACCTACCCCGAGGTATGGTTCATGCAGCTCGATGCCGTTCTGGCGATCAATGGCGTCACGGACCAGCTGCAGATGCACGCCATTCTTCTCGACGCCCTCCCGGTAGAGTTGCGCCATCTCGCTGCCACTTCAAGCACCAGCCCGCAGCCTTACGATGCCCTCTGCACTGCGGTGCTCGCCCGCAGCGGCAACACATACCGTCCGCTTCCGTTTACCTGCACCAGGCAGGTTTCCCCGGCGTCGCAGAGCAAGGTACGCACGCAAGCGCACGCAGAGCAAGCGACGGCACGTGACACCGTGGCCCTCGCCATTTCCGCGACCACCAGCTCAGACGTCTCGGCCTCCTCCTCGCCGCAGCTGCTGGTCAGCTCCTCGACGGTGCCCCCGGCCGCTCCGCCACCTGCCACTGGTGCCAGCAATGGCCTGCCGGGTGCCTCGCCACATTCCACTCCCACCTCCCCGGCCAGCAGCCGACCACCCTCGGCGTCCCCGCTCCCCGCCCCTGTCCCTGTCTCTGTTTCATGGTCTACGACGGGCCCCAGCGCCGCGTCTTCGCGAAGCCAGAGCCTGCCCTCATCGTCGGCGTCGACACCGGCAACCACCAAAGCAACTGCCACCGTCGCCCCTCTGCCCGTGGCGCCGCAGCAGGCACCTGCGTCGAGACCCGGCGTCGCACAGGTGGTTTCGGCCAGCCCCAGTCCTCGCACCTCTGGTGCCCCCCGGCTCATCCAGCCGAAACAGCCACAGATCCTGCCCAAGCTGTCGAGCGGCAGCGCGAACATGACGACGCCTTCGGCAGCGGCGACCACCTGGTCCCAGTCTCCCCGGGCGGCCCAGCACAAGGCCACACCGCGGCCCGCGCCTGTACTGGCGCCGCAGCCTGCGACCACGGTGCAGCGCGGAGCCGCGATGGGGCTCAACACGGGGAGTCCGCTGCTCATCGGGAACACCGCGGCAGCGCAGCCGGGCATGTTTCCGGCTGGACCTGCGCACGGCACTTTCCTGCTGAACCAGTACATTCCGGGCCTGGGCCACAGCCCGATTCTGATACAAGGCACACTGGGGCAGACCCAGAGCTCTCTGGGACAGATACAGGGGGTCCAGCTAGCCCTGCGGCCACCCCATGCCACGGGCCTGACCCTGGGACCTCAGACGGGGCCCAGGCCCCATGGGGAACATCCAGGACCGCCTGGCACCCCGACGCTTGTCATTCCACAGAACCTGGGGCCAAGGCCCAACATCTTTCTGGCACTGCCACGCATGATGTCGCCCCCCTCGTTTGCCATAGTCCCGGGACAGCCACTGACGCTGCAACAGCTGCAGGCCATGCTGCCCACGCAGACCATGCTGGCCCAGCCCACACTGGGTGCGTTCCAGACAGACCAGCACCAATCCCTGGTGCAGATACCGACGTTCGCCCAGCCGCAGATACTGGCCTTCGCTTCATTTTCCGGTGGGTTTTCGTCATCGCAGACGTGGTTCAACCGCTCATCGGCTCGGACTTCCTCTCATACTTCGATTTGGACGTCAGCGTGCGGCGGCGCCGCCTCATAGATGGTAAGACTCGTCTCTCCATCTCGGGAGTCCTGTCCGACATCGCTCCAATGGCCATCCGCATGCTGATACCTTCCTCACCGTTAGAAAAAATCTTGGCGAGTTTTCCGGAGTTAACTAAACCGTGCAACCTTACTCAGCCACCTAAACATACGGTGACACACCACATCGTCACCCGGGGTCCACCGGCAGCCGCTCGACCACGCCGCCTGTGCGGAGACCACCTAGCTATTGCTAAACGGGAGTTTGACCACATGCTGCAGCTCGGCATTATCCGCCCGTCCTCAAGCGCTTGGGCTTCCCCGCTGCATTTGGTGCCAAAGCGTGATCCTGGTGACTGGCGTCCTTGTGGGGACTATCGAGCGTTGAACGCCAAGACTGTCCACGACAGCTATCCTCTACCTCACATCCAGGATTTTACATCGCGCCTCGACAGCTGCACAATTTTCAGCAAAGTGGACCTTGTTAAGGCGTACCACCAGATTCCTGTCGAGCCCGCCGACATACCTAAGACCGCCATCACGACGCCCTTTGGGTTGTTTGAATACGTGCGGATGCCTTTTGGACTCCGCAATTCGGCTCAAACTTTCCAGCGGTTCATTTCTGAGGTCACACGGGGTCTTCCTACTGTGTTTGCGTACCTTGACGATGTCCTCATCGCCAGCCGCACACCTGAAGATCATGAGCACCATCTACGCGCTCTGTTCCAACGTCTTCAGCAGTACGGCCTCGTTGTGAACGCCTCTAAGTGTACTTTCGGCGCATCTGAGCTCGAGTTCTTGGGCCATCACATACCATCCAAAGGAATACGCCCTCTCCGGTCCCACGTTAAAGCAATTCAGGATTATCCTCAGCCTACAACACTGCGCCAATTACGCCAATTCCTGGGGCTTGTGAATTTTTCCAGGCGCTTCATACCACACTGTGCCGAACTACTACGACCGCTCACCGACCTCCTTCGGTCGACCGCCGGCCCGTCCTCCGCCATTCCTTGGTCGTCAGAGGCCCAGGCCGCCTTTGCTGCTGCTAAGCAAGCGGTCGCTAACGCCGAGCTTCTTATTCATCCACGCAGCGACGCCCCTACTCGGTTGATGGTGGACGCATCCAGCGTGGCCGTCGGAGCCGTCTTACAGCAGTGCATTAACTCCGAGTGGAGACCCTTGTCGTTTTACTCTCGGAAGCTACTTCCTGCTGAGACCCGCTACAGCGTCTTTGGCCGGGAACTACTAGCCATCTACGCTGCAATACAGCACTTTCGGCATTTCCTGGAAGGATGCTCGTTTTACGTGCTGACTGACCATAAGCCACTGGCGTATGTTTTCCGCACTAACTCATCCAAGTACGTGCCCCGTGAACTCCGCCATCTGGCTTATATATCGGAGTTCACGACTGACATCCGCCACGTGAAAGGAGCTGACAACACCGCCGCAGATGCCCTTTCTCGTATAGCCGCGGTTGACTCTCCACCGCCAATCATCGACTGGGCCTCATTCTCCTCGGCACAGCGGGATGATAGAGAGCTTGCCGCTTTTCGGGAGAACCCCCGTTCTCTCCGACTACGCCTGGTGCCTCATCCATTATCATCTGAGCGCTTGTGGTGCGATGTCTCAGCTGACCTTCCCCGCCCTTTCGTTCCCGCTTCATTACGACGCACCGTTTTCCACTCCTTACACGACATCTGTCACCCTGGCATTCGGGCTACTCAGCGTCTTCTCGACCAGCGCTATGTCTGGCCCGGAATCAACGGTGATGTGCGCGCTTGGACACGCATGTGCCTGCCCTGCCAGATGACAAAGGTCTCCCGTCATACTAAGACGCCGCCCCAACCTTTCCTTCTACCCGGCCGTCGTTTCGACCATGTTCATCTAGACATTGTGGGCCCTCTACCAGTGTCTCAGGGGTACCGTTATATATTGACCATGGTCGATCGCTTCACACGCTGGCCAGAGGCTGTTCCAATTCAAGATATCACAGCCGAAACAGTTGCCCGCGTTTTCATTTCTACGTGGGTATCCCGTTTTGGCTGTCCTGGCACCGTGACAACAGACCGTGGACGTCAGTTTGAGTCCTCGCTGTTTACTTGCCTTAATCGCATCCTCCGAGCCAGACATTGCCGTACCACGGCTTATCATCCCTGCGCCAACGGCATGGTGGAACGCCTTCGCCGACAACTGAAGACTGCCTTGACTACCCGCCTCAATAGAGCCACCTGGGTTGATGCCTTGCCACTGGTGCTCTTAGGTTTACGAGCTGTCATCCGGGCAGACCTGCAGTGCTCAACAGTAGAGCTGGTGTATGGCACTTCTCTACGGCTTCCGGGAGACTTCTTCACGTCAACGAAGCTACCAGACCAGCCACAGCAATTCCTACAACGCCTCCTCGACTGCGTTCAAGACCTCCGGCCCACTCCACCCAGACCTTCCGAACACAAGACCATATTCGTCCACCCTGATCTGGCCACTGCAACACATGTTTTCGTGCGCCACGACGCGGTCAGACCACCTTTGACACCAGCCTACGACGGACCATTCCGCGTCCTTCACCGTACCCCCAAAACTGCCACTCTACTTCAGAACGGTCGTGAAGAGACAGTCAGCTTGGACCGACTCAAGCCGGCGTACCTGGAGACAGCCCTAGAAAGCCTCTCATCTACGACTGATCTTCCGTTGGAACACCACAAACGGCATGTCACATTCCGACTTCCAGTCTACACGGGGGGCCCTGTAGCGCCCTCGTTCGGGCGGCGCGCAAACCGGAGAGCGCGCGATGGCGAGAGAAGAAAATAAAGAAGGCGCTAGGCCGTGGCACGTGAAGCCACGGCTCGCGTTCCTGGCTGGCATCGGTTATCGTTCAGGCGTGTCTTTCTTTCGCTCCTGTGGCATAAGCCTACAAAGTAATTGCGAATGAACTGCAAAGCGGGACCCACAATTCCGAAAGATTCAAGTTTACACAGAAGGATCCGGTGGTTAATTGTGTCGAAAGCCTTCGTGAGGTCAATAAAAACTGCCCCAGTAAGTAATCCATCGTCTATGGCTTGTTTAATTCGGTCAGTAAAGCTGAGCAAGGCAAGCTCTGTCGAGTAGTCAGGTCGAAAACCAAATTGGTGGGGAGAGAGTAGGTTCAATTTAAGCAGATAGCACATCAAACGCAAGTAAAAAGCTTTTCGATTACTTTGCTAAAGAAAGGAAGTACACAAATCGGACGGTAATTATTAGTTGACAAACGATCGCCCTTTTTAAAAACAGGTGTTATCTTTCCTACCATTAAAGCATCAGGAAATGCACCTGCTTTGAACAATTTGTTAATTATTTCAGCTAAAATAGGAGACAGTTCACGTGCCACGAGCTTTATCTTAGACGGGTGAATGGAATCCAAGCCTGGCCCTTTGGTTTTAAAAGATGACATGATTTGAAAGACTTCTGCAGATGTAGGACGTAAGTAAAAAGACAGAGGTGAACGAGATAGAATGGGAAAATGAAGGTCGACTAGTGAATCGGGGGAAATTGATGCAAAAGTATCACTGAAAGCATTAGCGATATCGAGTGGTTCGGTAAGAGAACGTCCATCAACCGTTATTTTTGATAAGCATGTGGTCTCGCTGCTGTTCAAGAATTTTTTTATTAGCTGCCAGTTTTTCCTAGTATCATTACCGTTCTTATCTATTTGTTTTTCATAATACTCGCGTTTGGCCCTCTTGAGCAGCATTAAAAGTTGATTTGAATATCTTTTTAAGCGCGTTTTTAGAGAGCTGTTTGAAGGCTGAGATTTTAATTTTTTTCGCATGTTTTCCTTTTTAGATATGAAATGCAAGAGACCAGGAGTTATCCATGGGTTTCTAGGCGTGCGAAACCAATGTACGACGGTACTTGTGGCTGTGCATTTTGCAATGAATGCGCTTATTTTTGCCGAAAATTCATTAAACGCTTCCTCGCCACATTCATCTTGTGAAACAAAGTCCCAGTCAGCATTACGCACTGTCTCAACAAATTCCGCTGAGTTGAATACTGTCTTGGTATTATGCTTTTTTTTATGGGAATGCAAGCATCAAGACAGAAAAATACAGGATAGTGGTCGGTGAATAAATAGTCAATAACCCCGGACTTCGAATCAGCAAAGATATTAGACAGTACATGGTCGATTAAAGTGTTAGACCCATTAATATCACATCTAGTCGGGGAGTGAATCAGAGATTGTAGGCCAAAACTAAGAAAACAGCGAACATATTCCAAGCAAACTGGAGTGTTAGTATCAAGGATATTTATGTTTACGTCACCGCAAATAATAATGTTTTGGTTTTCCAGGGTTAGAATAGCAAGGATTCTTTCAAGCTGCACGCAAAACTTGGAATTCGAGGATGAGGGAAAACGGTCGATGGATGCAATGACTGTATGACGATTGTTAAATGGCAGAGCAGAAGATTCTACTTCAAGCCAAACAGACTCACACTTAATGTTGTCAAAAAACAGATTCTGACGGCGTTTGTATGGTATTGATGAAGCTATTAGGACTGCAGATCCGCCACCACGATTTGTAACACGGTGACAATATTCGGATTCATATCCTCGCAAAGCATACAGATGCCCTTCGTCTGCCGACAGCCACGTTTCTGATAGGCAGATTACAAAAAATGAGTGTTCGACAATGGAAAGGAAGGCTACAAGGTCGTCATAATGCCCTCGAAGGCTACGAGTGTTAAAATGCACGAGCGAGAACGCGGGTGTTTGCTCAAAAAGATGTTTTGCTTCCCCGCAAGAGAGCATATTAGAAGCCATAATGAAACCAAAAGTGTTCCTTAATCAGTCGGCAGGCCTACGATATGATTGTAAGGTCATCCGTGTCAGCGATGCGGTGCACTTTACTGTTGTCGGTTTTCCTAGCCTTGATAATACCGTTGTCTGTCCAGAGGTATTTCCAGTTTTTTTCTTTCTTTAGGGTCAGAGCCTGCGCGAACAGTCGTTTTTTCTTCTGGAATGAGGTGGTCATTGATAAAAATGGGCTCGTCTTTTTGAGATTGAAATCCAATGTTGGAAGTGTTTAAACGTGCCTTCCGTGCTTTTACACTGAATTCGGCCCTCTTGGCTCTTCGGCCCTCTTGGCTCGTTTCGGCCGTCTTGGCTCGTGAAAGCGACCATTACCTTCAACAGTTAATGGTCGCTTTCATTGAAACCTTGCATGTCTGTTGATGGCGCCAGAAATACTAACGCGGGAGCCTGAAAGAATAAACTTGGTCTACCATTTTAGTGAAGGCTTGCCTTCTTCACAGCATGTGCGGCGGCACTGCTTTTCTGAGGATAATGTTATCGACTTTTTTCTCAGGTCGATGGTGGCCTAATGAAGACATCTCTCGGGTATGGCATCTGTCGAGCAATGCTGCAGTATGCTGAAGCTTTCAAGATAAATCTGACGGTTATTGGCAACTCTGGCTGTGTATACTTCTGTCGGCATAAATAGGTGGCCTCCAGCTGTACGGATTTCAGGGCCCTCTCAAGAAGCCGAAATTTCTTTAACTTTGCGGCAAATGTTCCACTGATGACGGAATAGCTAGATCAGGAGTTGTTGACAGCTGTCACGCTGTGGCCATCGATGAGGACGTTTATGTCGCCAGTTCATTGCGTCGCGATGCAGTTAGGTCATTGTGTTGGATCTCAGCTGCCTCAGTGGGTACCTCTGCTTGGACGATGCGTCATCAAGTATTCTTCTGGTCACGAAGTTTCCACGCCGGCACTACGTTGACGTTGCAGCTGGTTCTTGAGGTTTCGTCTCGGCGTCATCGTCAGCGACGGAGGATCGTTGGTAGTTCATCGTACAGCAACCGCACATCTATTGGTTGCTCCCTTTAGTTTTCCAAATATGGGCTAGGCGACCGGCCCCTTCCTGTGCCGGTGTTTGGCCGGTGGTGGGACGACATGTATACCTAAACATCAGCTCACTGGTGTAACGTTGGTGACACCATCATATACTCAGAGACATTTGACAATCAAATACGACACCTCGAGGCCCTTTTGAAAGTTTCTAAAAAGGAGAACGTAAAAATAATAAGAAAATGTGACCACTTCCCAAATCCAACATTGAATACTTGGACCACGAAATTTCACAAGCAATAGGGACACCTAAACAAGGTAGCTTAGTAAGAATACTCAAGTTTCTGACGCCCAGACAAAAGAAATATCTGGAGCGTTTGCCGGGTCCAGTAAACACTTACCGTCAGTACATCTCTCATTTCATCAATACCACTTTTCCCCTCATGAAACTGCTCCACAAAGGAAGCAAGTGATCTTGGATAAAAGCATTGGGGTAGGCTTCCCGGGAAAATAAGGGGCGGATAATTGAAGCCACAGTGATTCATTGTACGAACCATCTAGCCCATGTACTGTGTAGTGTGGCGCGTCAGGCTGAGGCATTGGTGCAGTGCTGAAGCAGCCTGACGATAAAGACAATAAACACCCTGTTCCCCACTATTCTCGCAAAACTAATTTTGCACGAGGTCTATTGCGTTGTTACAGAAACAGAATACCTTGCCATTATAGTTGTCATTGATAAATAGCATTGCTACCTTCATAGAAAACGGTTCACTGCAGTAAGCAACCACCCTGCAGTGACTGAAAAATGAGAATCTTAAGGTCATCTCCTCCAGTGGTCATTGAAACTATTGGTTTATGAAATAAACATCAAACATCAAAAGTACGTACGCATCGTCGAAGCAGACACACTCTCCATTGCTCCAGTATTTAAATTTCTGCCTCGTGACGAACTCCAACGATGCCCCAAAGAGCGCCCAAAGTGCGCGTATTCATTAAATGAACAATGCAGTCATCGTCAAAGCAAAAACACTACAGAAGATCTATGTGCCTCATGAACTACGTCCAACCTTCTTCAAAAACACAGATAATTCTTCTGGCCATGCAAGAGTGAAGAAGACACTGCCACTCTTGTATTCGCAATATTCTTGGCCGAATATGGTAACCAATGTTGCCACCTATTTTCGACATTGAAATACACGCCAGAGACGCAAGAGCATAAAAACAAAGCATAAGACACTTGAATAACTGTTTCCTGCAGAAGAGCCTTTTGATCTTTTTTGAATGGATACCACTAGAGGAGTTTCTACATTGTTATGCCTGCGAGTCTACAGCGAACGTACATGCCTCTGAAAAAGGCAATCTGTGTCAAGGCCAGCATGTGAGCCCGCCTGACGCGATGAACAACTCAACGGCGTCATCACGCGATGGTGCCTTTCTGCCGCGCACGCACAGTGAGTCACCTCAGCAAGCAAGCCGGTCGTGTAAACAACCGGCGCCTTCCTGTCTGGCGAGTCTGACGCAGTGCGTGGCGACGTCACTCGTCCTTGGGTGCAGCCACGTGCAGCGCAGCGGCTCCAGATTTGATGAGAATATCGCGGCCCAGTGCCGACCCCATTGGAGGATTCTGACCTCACGACCAGTGGCGCTGCTGGTTGGACATCTGGTTACTCAAAGAATCCTCCCGGTGCATATAAAAGAGACCTGCGGCGTATCGCGAGCAGTAGACCTATGTGTTAGAGAGGAGAGCTCGGCTTTCGGGTCTCTAAGCTGTCAGCCCCAGTGCCGAATTTTTAACGCCTCTGTATATATGCTGTACATAAACCCCGTTTACTCACCATCGTCTCGTACGCTCGTCTATCAGTTCTGCGCAGAAGCAGTAGCGAGCTGAGAAACCTACGCTACCAAACGGCTGGTGACCGTGTCGGCGCAGATCAGAGCAGTGGCGCCTTCGGGACCTTGTTGGCGTAGCCGTCTTTTGTAACAGTGGTGGCAGCGGTGGGAATCGTGGCGCCCTTCGTACCGTCGTTGAAGGCGCGCTTCGTAACAGTGGTTGGCAGCTGTGGCATCGGCCGGCATCAGCGACATCGATGCGGTGAGTGCCTGATGTTTTCCCCTCAGTTAACCAGACTACTCTAGCTGAGGTTATAGTAGTTTAGAGAAGGGCTGTGTGAAGCATTAGAGTGAGCTTTGATAGTTTGAAGCCAAGTCGAAGCGCTTTGAAACCAAAGTTAATGCGGAGGGTGTAAACACGGGAGTGTTACACATTGTTTGCGCGTCTTGCTAGTTGACTTATAGTGGGTACGGCAAGTAAATTTTCAACAGGGGCAAACAGCAAGAGGCTAGTGTGAAGAATGGAGAACCTTATAGTGAAGGAACTCATCGAAATTTGTGAGGAACCCAGCATTACTTTTGGCCATGTGAAACGAAAGCAAGCGATCCTTGAGATCATGAGGGATGAAGGTGTGTCGGCTGAGGAAGTCAATGAGGCCTGGGAGGATATCAAAGCACGCCGCGAGGAGGCTGAAAGGCGACAATTTCACGAACGTGAAGAAGCTGAAACGCGAGAAGTTCGCGAACGAGAAGAAGCTGAAAGGCGAGAAGTTCGTGAACGTGAAGAAGCTGAAAGGCGAGAACGCCGTGAGGAGGCCGAGAGGCAGGAGCACCTTGAGTTGAAACGAATAGAATTGGCAATCCTACAGTGTTCACAGGCGCCTAGCGTAGCTTCCGCGACAGTTCAGGTCAGCGGTCAGAGAATTCGCGAGCAACTGCCATCGTTCGTAGAAGGTGAGGACAAGGCGAAGTATCTCGTCAAGTTGGAACACGTCTTTAAGCGAAATACTTTAGAGTGGTCTCTTTGGGCGCAGAACCTGTTGGATCTTGTTCCCGGCGAAGTGTCCGACGCAATAACTTGCTTGTCGAGAAAAGCGTTTGAGAGCTATGACGGGGTTAAGGAAGTGCTCTTGAGACGTTATAAGTTGTCACCCGAGGCTATCAGGCAAAGGTTCCGGTATGCTAAAAAGGGGAATGAGTCAGACGTTGACTTCTTGTTTCGTCTTATAGCCGATTTAATTGAATGAATCAAGGATGAAGGTGTTTATGACGATTGCGATAAAGTGGTGGAATGCATTGCAATGGAGCAATTCTACCGCTGCATTGAGGAGGATGTGAAGCTTTGGCTGCAGGACAAACTTGGT
The DNA here is from genome assembly GCF_043290135.1 of Rhipicephalus microplus. NCBI lineage: Eukaryota > Metazoa > Arthropoda > Arachnida > Ixodida > Ixodidae > Rhipicephalus > Rhipicephalus microplus. The sequence goes on along the minus strand of NW_027464615.1, from coordinate 3,104,308 downwards.
GAAGTATAGCTAAACAAGGCAGCAGAATTAGCTGAGGAGTATCATACTCGCCGAAAGTTGCATAGCAGGGCAGTGCGCGTTGAAAAGGATGAAAGGAAAGAGGGCTTTTCAACGAAACCTCATCAACAGAAACCCGCTCCGCACCGTAATTTCAAGAAGGACCTGTCTCTTACGAAGGACACTGTAGGGGAAGGACAAACGAAAGTGGATAAATTGAGTGAGGTTCCTAAACAACGCACTGATACCACACAGGCGTTTGAATCACGAAAGCCGCTAATCTGCTACAACTGCAAAAAGGAAGGGCACATTGCGATAAACTGTAAGCAAAAGTTTGCTTTTGCAGCAATCCGAGAATCGGAAAAGAACATGCGGTTGTTAGAGCCGTATATCCAAAAAATTATTGTGAATGGGAAAACGTGTCGAGCACTTCGTGACTCAGTGGTCAACCATGGACTTTGTCCATCCTTCATTGGTGTCTGCGGATGACTTTACAGGAGAATGCGCGTGGATCAGGCAAGTCCCCGAGGAGCAGAGTGCTTGCTTACCAATCGCTATAGTTGTCAATAAAGGCCCGTTCGGTAAGCTTCGCACCGAAGCGGCTGGGTCTGTCGCGCTTCCCGATAGTTTTCCTTATCTTTTCTCTAGCAACTCCGAGCAGCTTCTCAAAGAGCAGACTAAACCGTTCTTCTCCAACTTAGCGTACATGGCCCTCACGCGATCGCAAGCGCGCAAGCTTTCGCAGGAGCTTGATCTTGTTCAATGTGGTGAACTATAAAGTGACTTTGGCGGTGGGTCGACGGAACGTCAGAGAGGAAATTCTCCGTGTGTTATGCGAGCAGTCACTCGAGCGGCCCATCGCTGAAGCGACTGGCACGGTTTCCGTAGCAGGGGGAGACGACATGGCGCAATTGATTCAGAGCGAGAGGGGTGCAACGCTCTCGCCTGTAGGGAAAAGTTGGAGTAAGCTGTCGAGGGTGTATCGAGAAATGCTCATTCGAGAGCAGTGTCAGGACCTCTCGATAAAAGCGCTAATGGAAAGCGTAAACTTGGGAAGAAAGCAAAACAATGTTTGTTTTTTGAGGAAGCAGGGCTTTTGTATCGGAGCTACACAAATGCGCAAGGTCGCAAGTATGAGCAGCTCTTGGTGCCACAAAAGTATCGTCGCTAACTATTAAAACTGGCGCATGAAAACGCATGGGCAGGGAATCTTGGCATAAAAAAGACCAAGGCTAGAGTTTCCCTCGAATTTTATGGGCCGAAATGCTGGAAAGATATTGAAGAATTTGTACGCTCATGCGACACTTGTCAAAGAGCGGGGAAATCCGCGGACAAGTGGAAGGCACCCATAAGGCTTTCTGATACCAATTATGAAGTAAAATTATGAAGGCGGCCAAACAAAATTTACCACAGTAACTTGACCTTCAACGTCAAGTGGTCGTAAATCTTCTTTTGAATGCTTCAGAGGAAGAGAGAGCAGAAATTTTCACCACTAGTGATGTAATCGAAGGGGGATCGGAAGTAGTTTTGGAGCAGTTGAACCTAGAGCCTAGGTTAAGTGAAGTCCAGAAGCAGGACATGAAAAGGAATGTTTCTTTTTCTGAGAAACCTGGACTTCCATATTGTAGTTACACAGATGTGCAACGTCGCAAGTACGAGCAGCCCTTAGTACCGCATAGGTATCATCGCCTAAAAGTGGCTGGTTACTCAGGTGGAGCATGATACTCCCACAGCACAACTTTGACGTTCACAACAAACAAAGGAAGGCCAAACACTAATGCAGATGCATTGAGCCGTGTGTGTTAGTACATTCTCCACCTTTCGGTCTCTCGCTGGCGATTCGTGGTAAAATTTTGTCCTCAATCCGGCCTTAGCTGAGCGCTCTCGTCCAGAGTGATCTCAACTAGCCAACTTTATGTTATATTCTACTTCGTTAAGTTATTATACGTGTAAAAATTGAGTTGTCCTTTTAAAAGTCTTGTGTCCCACATGTGCCACTTGATGTAGAGGGAACGAACTTCCGATGGACACGTAGGTAGGTGCATGTTGTGCTATACATTGTCTGGTGTTCTGTCGGGTGACCGAGGGCACTTGCTTGTGTCGTGTGTTGTCTGTTGTCGAACCGTTCTTGACAAGTTGCAGAACCATCAAGAAGTGCTGAGACCAAAGATGGTCAGAAGAGACGAGCGAATCTGGCGGACAAGTTGTGGCGACAAGCCAGTGGAGCTGGGGTCCGTCCTCAAGAATGGGATATGTTCCCGGAACGGAGTCTGCAGCTGCATTCTCCCCATGGCCCTGGAGGCGAACCTGGAGAGACCTGGCGAAAGGGCGCGCCTGACATCTGAGCCACGTGAAAGCAGCTCGTGTTTCCGGCGCATTGTCTGGCGGCGGGGGTGCTGTTATGCCTGCGAGTCCACAGCGAACGTCCATGCCTCTGAAAAAGGCAATCTGTGTCAAGACCAGCACGCGGGCCCGCCTGACGCGATGAACAACTCAACGGCGTAATCACGCAACGGTGCTTTTCTGCCGCGCACGCACAGTGAGTCACCTCAGCCAGCGAGCCGCCGCCTTCCTGTCTGGCGAGTCTGACGCATTGCGTGGCGACGTCACTCGTCCTTGGGTGCAGCCTCGTGCAGCGCAGCGGCTTCAGATTTGATGAGAATGACGCAGCCCAGCGGCGACCCCATTGGAGGATTCTGACCTCACGACCAGCGGCGCTTCTGGTTGGACATTTGGTTACTCAAAGAATCCTCCCGGTGCATATAAAAAAAGCCCTGTGGCGCGTCACGAGCAGTAGACCTATGTGTTAGAGAGGAGAGCTCGGCTCTTCGGGTCTCTAAGCCTTCAGCCCCAGTGCCGAATTTGTAACGCCTCTGTATATATGCTGTACATAAACCATGTTTAACTCACCGTAGTCTCATACGCTCGTCTATCAGCTCTGCGCAGAAGCAGTTGTGAGCTGAGAAACCTACGCTACCAAACGGCTGGTGACCGTGTCGGTGAAGATCAGAGCAATGGCGCCTTCGGGACCATGTTGGCGTCGCCGTCTTTCGTAACAACATAGAACATAGCAAAAAGGTTTACCAACTTCGTCACTGATATTGTCACTCACTACGTATGGGTGTTCGCTTATAAAAGTAAAAACAGTTACGCTTACATTTCATGCTTAAAAAGGAATTTCGCTTATGAAAATCCCGGGAAGTTCCTTTTTTACAGAAGAAAAGGATTTGCATAATGAGCTCTTTACCAGTTTCTAAAACATAACTAAATACACAAACACTTCACGTCGTTTCATCATCCTTACTGCAATGATCAGAATGCGTAGACAAACCAGATCACAGTAACTAGACTTAAGTGCAGAATAAAAGACGAGCCACACAATTGTCACGCTACGCTGGTGCCAGAGGTAATTGATGATTACAACACCCATAAAGTTCTTGGCCATGCACCGTGCCTCGTTATGTACAGAATTCCAGCTTATCAACTTTATTTACACAGTAAGAACAAATGGTGCAAGAAGTGCTGAAAGCTTGCCTTAATTATTCTACCTCACACCACAATAAGAGCAAGTCATCTATCGTAACAAATGTTTTCTGATTGAGTTCTAAGTCGTAGATTTTGTCCTTTACTAGACACTCTGGCATCCCAACATTATGAGTTTGAGCTGCGTAATGGAAGGTTCCTAACAGGTTTTATACATGGTTTTACCGGAGAACTAGAGATCAATCGTTCCGTATTGCCATTAGTTATACTTCTACACTGTTTAGCAAACTGCGGCATTGTTTTGTGCCTTCTGAATAGTGCTTTTTCTAGGGAAGGGGAAAGAGCGTAACGTCTTTCGTAACGTCTTAGAAGTAGCCGACAAAGGAGTGTGCATGCGTTAAAATAATTGGTTGGCTCAAACATCTCTATTGTCTCTATTGTCACTCTGTCTCTGTCTGAATAATATATATATATTTATATATATATATATATATATATATATATATATATATATATATATATATATATATATATATATATATATATATATGCATGCGGTGTGTGTGTGTGTATGTGTGTTAGACGCTATGATGAGTTGGAGAGGTGGCCTGGCTCCCGGCTCATACTACCTAACTTTCACTCAAATCTTATTTCTTTTTGTCTGCTTCTAGTGGCTATCCTGCGCAAGTTCTTGTTACGTAAGAAGTAAACAAGGAAGAAGTAATAAAATATTAAAAGTATGACGTATGAGCCGGGCCGCGTCTCCCAGTCATCATAGCGGCACATATATATATCTCGGAGGTAGCTGATCAGTTCACAAAACAGGAAGGTGGAACTCACCAATTGACAAAAGTGTCAAATTTAGAGTGCTATTCCGTGAAGTCAGGGAAACTTCGAATCTGCCGACGTTTCGAGCCAAAAATTTTAAAATTGACGGAGGCAAAAGTGCATATTAAGGTGGTTGATGGAGATCACTGAGCTAGGCTAAGCTCGCAAGGTCAGAAATCTGATTTCGCACCAACTTTTCTTTTTTTTTGAAAAGAAGTTTCAAAGAGTTAACAGTAGGCCAGACGACCTACGATAAGTGTGAACTTGAGAACTGATAGGCTGTCATGTGTTCTTATACAGGGCCAAGAAAGTGCGACAGTGCGATATATAAGGAAAGGAAGTGGATACCTAAGAGCTCGTTTTTCCGTGTTTTGACACAATAATAATGAAATCTAAAAGTCAATAATGCCAAGGAAAGTAAAGGGGTGGTTATTAGAAGAAATTGTAAGGTAAGTGTGAAGAAAGAAAAGAAAGTGGGTGAAAAGATAACTTGCCGTGGGTGGGATATATATATATATATATATATATCCCACCCATATATATATATATATATATATATATATATATATATATATATATATATATATATATATATATATATCATGAGACCACGTCCGGTACGGCAGTAACCAGGTTATATCTTTAATCAAGGTGCATGAGCCAATAAGACCCAGCCCACGTGACATACGGTGATGATCACTACAATGGTTTTGTCATACAGATGAAGATGAAGTACATAGTCAGCACTGACTATATATATATATATATATATATATATATATATATATATATATATATATATATAGCAACACATCGGTGGAGCGATTTGAGAGATTTATATCATAGGAAAATAAAGTCAGACTGCCACTTTGTTGGATAAGAGTGGTCGCGTAATCGTAATTTACTTCAGAACCCTCCAACTTCCTGCAGGCATAGTAAAATCAGAAGCAAAGTAGCAGTTATATTCAGTTAACGGACATACATTATTTGTTGTTGTTTTAAGGGTGATTAAAACAACCAAAATTTCAAGCACTTACTAGAGATATATCGACAACGTCTCTCCACAAACTGAGCGCCGGTCCAGATATCGACAATGCAATCAGAATCATCATTATAATTTGCATTGCTACCATTATTTTTCCTCTGGCCATATCGAACAAGACCTGTGACTTGTAGTAAGCGCGAAAAATCAAAATTTGTTTCGTTTTATATCAGAAGTAACAAAAACCCCATTCATTTCTAATACTGTTCACACAGGTGTTCAACTGGGCAATTGAAACTCCATGTATTGGCCAAGTGGAAAAGTCTACAAACAAAAATGACTATGAATACAATATACTGCGTTGTTGCAAGGACATGTATGTAGGTGCTGCTCGGGCACTTCATCGTGTAGCACAAAACAATTGAAAGGTAGGATTATATAGACAAAACAAAAAGTCAACATTTTAAAGCCGATTCTTAATCCTTATGTTTTATTATGAAGTTCACAATTCACTGTGATGATTTGATTGTTTGATATGTAGGTTTTAACGTCCCAAAACCACAATATGATTATGAGAGACGCCGTAGTGAAGGGCTCCGGAAATTTCGACTACTTGGGGTTCCTTAACGTGCGCTCGAATCTGAACACATGGGCCTACAGCATTTCCTCTTCCATCGGAAAGTCTGCCGCCGCAGCCGGGATTTGATCTCGCAACCTGCGGGTCAGCAGATGAGTATCTTAGGCACTAGACCACGGCAGTGGGGCACAGTTCACTCTGTTCCGCTGTAAATTCGTTTCCTAGATATCAATAAAAATACTAGAGTTTTCATCAAGCCTGATTTAGAAAAGTTTTCTCACAAGTGAAACTTGAAAACTAAAAAAAAACCTATAGGCCGAGATTTCAAACTTGTTCAATGCTGACTGCAATATAGGTGCCACTCCAAAAAAAAAAAAAGAACCGTCTTGGCAAAGCCGTGTCCTATAATGGCCTTCCGCATTATTTTTATTACGCGTACGCATAAGCTACGATGCGCCTAGAGAATTCTTGGACTTGTCGGCAAAAATATATTTGCGAATTTGTTGCTTTCTTTGTCCTGTTGCACTACCATAAAAAAAACTACCTTTGTTCTTGCTTTCAAGCATTTTCCTTAACTTCCATCTCTTCTTGTGTATATATTTCTGCATTAGGTGCCTGTCATCATTGCAGCAGCTTGTATGCTTGCGCTTGTGCAAGGCTGGAAAGGTACACCTACAATAGCACATATTTACTTTTAACTTGCACATAGAAAGTACTGGTTCTGCGCACAATAATGAACACGTGAGTGCTGCTCACGTGACACTCGCTGTATTTGTTTACATATGTTTCAAGGCACGTAGGTTCCTGCCGCCTTCTGTATTTTCTTTGGACTTGAGGGGCAACATACATAAAGAGATAATTGATGCGCTGAACTAGTTACAATAACCGAAAACAGTGCCTTGCGGTGTACTTGTATTGAATTGTGTATGTTTGTGCATGTGTGCGTGTGCGCGTGAGTGTGTGTTTGTGCATGTGTACTTGCATGCGAGCGAACATTCGTATTCTCATCTCACTGCAGCCCAGAGCATGGAAAGCAGAAGAAAGAGTGGTGTCGTGAGCCGCCGCTATGAGCAGCTCTTGCAATGCACGAGTTGTAAGGACAAGAGGCTTCTATAAAAGGAAATTCTCAAGATGCATCTTCATTATGAAATAATGCGTAATAATTTTAACACAACTTGTTCATTGAAGCACAGCTTGATTACGGAGGCCCCCAACAGACGCGAGCACGATGTTCGCAAAGCAGTAGCCTGCCGCCTCAGTAGCCTCTAACTGCGGAAAGCTAGCCTTCATCAAGGTTCGAAAAGCTAGTGTGCGTAGTTATACTTGAATGAGTGAGTGATTGTTATTAATTAAACACATCATCTTGAAAAAAAATATGCAAAAGCTTTGTAGTGTCATAATTAAGAGTCAGTACGGGTTCCGTATAGAAACCTACATAACAATAACCGTGACGAATAAACTGAAGAGTAATTAATGCAGACAATAAAAGATAACACCTGCGTGCAAGAAAGAACATTTTGCTTTTAGCAAGGAGGAAGCGATTTAAACTGACACTGAGAAAAAAACTGACGTTATTGTTGCAGAATATTCTCTTAGAGTGGGCCAGACTATCGAAGAGGACGATGTTGGGACAGGCACGTGCTAGAAATGGACAACTTGGGCTCCATGACGAATAAACGGGTCGCCTCCGCCTACCGTTCGCGGACCGGTTATTTGTTACAGTTATATTGGAGCAAACACAAATATTGTGGCGTACAGTGGGCATATAGATTAGAAAAGGAAACCTTTATGTGCTGTTATTTTTGCAACACAAGTTCGAGCTTCACGCGCAAGGGAATCAGCTTTTCCATTGCCAACGATTCTAATGTTTGATGCAATCCATTGAAAGTACTCATTAAAGCTCTTGCCGATAAGGTGCTGAGTGAGTGCCAGAGAATGCCTTGTGAACTTTTCTTGAAGTAGGTCTTGATGTAGTCGCTGTAATGTTGACTCTGAGTCCATCAAACTACTACAGTTTGAGAAAAAACGTATACCAACTTTCGGTAAGCCGTGGTAAATGGCGGGCTTTCTAGGGTAGTGAAGGACACAACGCGATCCAGGCGGCCTGACTATGACATGCCCAAGGAGGGTATTCAGAAAGCCGCTGCGCAACTATCCATCTGTCTGCACACCAATTCATCCGGCTGAATATGTAGGTGACCACGGTACATGGTGTTTAACACCAGAAACTTTGCTTTGTATGTTGGAACGGTGCGTTTCGTCACCAGTTTAGGAACCCTGCAGTTACAGAGAATGTCCAAGAAATACCATGGCGGGCTGGTAGGGTTACGTTTGGGCGAATTGAAATCTAAATGTCGAAATATATCAGTGCCCCATGGAAAGTACCAGTTCTTGCTATTAGCCGTAGAAGCAGTGCCGTGCCCGCGGAGGATTCGCCCAGTCTTTATAACTGCGTGATAAAAATCTGAGACGCCAAAAAGCGAAGTGGCAGAGTCGAGGCATCATTACTGATTTTCTTGTTTGACGCCGCCTTAGGAAGATACATAGCGAAGCGAAGACCCTTTCTGTGTACTGCCTGTAAGGATTCGAACCAACTCGGTGATAATGATATCAGCAGCAGTTGGTAAAGAAAGTTTTTAATACGCGCGCGATACGTGGACACAGACAGTAACAATGCGGAAAACCACTTACTACCAACTGAAAGTTTAATCAGTAAACAGTGAAATCTATACTGACAGATGAAACATTTCACCAGTTGGTACTAAACGCTTGTCCGTATCTCTCCTGTCTTTGTCTGCCTATCATGTTCGTGCTTAAAACCATAATGAATTACCAACTCGCCCAACCAACTATTTTGACAAGCTGGTAAAGAATGCGGCTTGTTGTATGAGGGCATCATTCAGCATAAGCATCGACTTATAATCATTGCTCTCGCGTACACCTGCCATGCGGTGAGGAGAAACGCACACCTGCGGCACAACCAATAGACTTTTTTCATCCACACTAGCGCTGCCAAAGGGCGCGCAAGCACTTATGGAAAAAACTTGTAAAGTTGGTATGCCGCATGCGAGCCTCACGCTTCAAATATCAGTTTGCACCGTGCCAGCACTTATCAGATCTAGTGAACTCGGCAATGTGTGATTTATTACACGTGATTCACTCACAAACTTCAGTGTTTAGGTGCGATAGCCTGTCTACGATTCGCACTTGTCCTCCTGTTCAACCAGCCTAGTGGCTCAGAAACGTCAGCTAATTATTATTATCTTTTAGCATCAGTGCACCTTCACCTTAAATAAAAAAACCAGTACAACTTGGTTGCCTAAAAGGTTCAAGCACTGTCCATAAATTAACGGATGCATTAGGATTCGGTGTCATTCGACGCTCTTTTCGACTAAATGATGCGCGCCTGGTATATTCAAATTCTGCTTTAGCAGTATGCACCACTTCGTAAAGTAAAATACACTGACTAGATCACTGCGCGCTGCTCGCAGGATATGCATCTGCAAACTTCTCTTGGCAGTGTAACTGTAAGTTGGAATAAGCCCTACCGGGCGAAAGGAAAGAAGTTGGACCAGGCAATAGCCACTTCGGAAACGCCCACTCACGACAGAAAGGTTATCGGACGTGTTAACAAGCATTGATAAGAAAATGGGGCGGCACTGCGCATGCCAAAAAGAGATACAAAAAGACTAAGAACCGAGGCCCGTGCTTGCAGTTGAATAATAAAAGTGAAGTTTCTTTCGTTTTAGCGATAGCTAAGGTAATTGACTTAAACAAGGAGCGGTGTTCCTCGTGATATGTCTACAAGATTAATCGCGTGGTCTGGTTAGGTTGACTGTGCAAGATTACCAGGCCTTTAGGTATGAAATTGAATTTGCATGACTGAAAATGTGAGGTGAGATGAGATGACTTCATTAAATGAATTTTGATGCTCTCAGGCGCACTTGCTGATACATCAACCTGTATTACTGACGTATATATGTGAACACAAGAAGAATTTGGTCAGCAACTCTTGCTAAAGTTTTTAAAGAACAATTGACATGCCTCTCATAGTACTTTGTTCTGGCCACTACAGATCCATGCGACATTTTGCGTTCTATGTAAGAAATGTGACCAAGCATGTGGTGCGGAAAACACAACTACACTCCTTTCGCTTCCCGACTTCCTTTCAGACAGTGCAAAACTTATGCATATAATAACTGCAGTATTTCTCGTTTCTTTGCGGGTGAAATTCGTCTGAATCGTACTTTGTTCGTCGTGCGAATGAGCTGTTCCCAAAGCAATGCAACATGATATAGGCAGGACACCACGCCTTCTTGCCGCTGGAACGTGTTATTCTTGTGATGTGCCCAATTATTTCACTGTTTTTTTTTTCGTCGAGCGTAAGGGCGGTATGATTATTCCTCACTGAACAAGTTTTGAATGAGCAGACGCAAAATTAAATAGTGGTATCACTTAATGCGGAATATACTGCCAGCAAATATGCTCCGCAGAGAATCTTAAGCATCTTGAAATGAACCGCAAATCGTTAGAGTAAGGAATCTCGCACAGGAATTCTAGTTTAATTCCTTCGTCTTTGAGCGTGTTTAAAATTGTTTACTTTTTTTTAATTTCAGCACGTGATATTCACATAAAAACAAGAAAAAATCTATAGCTCTAATACTTCTCTGCAGTCTATTGTTGACGGCCCAATCAAACAGCAATGCGTGGTACTGAATCGTTCGTTACCGCGAAAAAATGATTGTTTTACATATGTTTCGGAAAGATAGTTTTTTCTAGTTGGAAAAATGTTCCAGCATGCATTGCAGCATTCCAAATTTTGCACAATGAAATGTCTTTTCCAAAAAAATGTACATTGTAGAGCTATAAAACTATGTTTGAATAAATAAAAAGTGAAAAGTGCACAGTGTGTGTTCACAAGCTGATAAGCATGGCAGTAATACATTATACATCGTAAGAAAGAGGATGCATGCCGGCCCATGCAGAGGCAGCAGCATCGAGCGTGCAGCAGAGGCTCGAGCACGTGAACTGCGGCTGGTGCATTACCTTACTAACCGGAACTGGCACACTAACTAGGACTTAGTTCTCCCTTTCTTTACATACGTCTATAATACGGCAACGCAAGCTAACACAGGTTTCTCCCCTTTTTACCTTCTCTACGGCCAACACCCCTCTCACACCACTGACACCATTCTGCCCTATCGACTGAACCCGTCTGAGTGCCTACCGATCATGGACGCCGCCAGACACGCAGAGGAATGTCACCAGTTAGCTCGTCGCTTTTCCTCCGATGACCGAAACCGGCAAAAAGGAATTCATGATTCCCAGACCTCAACTCCCGTTTTTCTTCTGGATGCCCTTGTGTGGCTGTCAGTGCCACATCGCACACGTGGGCTCTCTTCCAAACTGCTGCCAAAGTATGATGGGCCATATCGTATTCTCGAACAGAATTCTGCAATAAATTACCTCATTGAGCCTATTACTCCACCGTCAGACTTGCAACGTCGCAACCATGAGGTTGTACACGTCCAGAGACTCAATTCATACGATCGTTCTACGCCGCCTGTACAGGACTAAGACACTAGGACGGCTCCTATTTTTTCCGTGGGGCCATTGTAAACAAGAGGAAGTACTCCGGCCCAGAGGCAGCAACATGAAGCTTGGAGCAGAGGCTTGAGCTTATGAATTGAGGCTGGTGCATCGCCTTACTAGCAAAAACCTTTCCGCTCAATAAATCACCTTTATAATATGCAAAAATATTCAAAACAAAGAAAATTAGGAATATAAATTTTGTAGATAAATGACCAACGAACGGTATAAAAATAATGAACGTTGTACAAAAAAGATTCTTTTCATATAGATAAAGAAAATCAGGACCGAGTTCGCTGCTTCGTTGCTCGTGCCATGCGGTGAAGCATTGCATCAATTTTGGTGAGACACAAGTGTACTTGTACACTTTTTCTCAGTAAATATTTGTCGTGTCGATAAGAGTCTCCTGGTGTTCCAATATGGGTAGATGAATACCAGTGATGTGAATAATCTCTCTGCAAATGATATCTCCGAAGAGCTTCATTATTTCATCTAGCGTCACCTCTTTTCATGGGCCACCTTAAACCGAATAGGTTGGTGTTTCAATATATGCATCCGAGATATTTCTTTACATTTTCGCGCATGGTGTATTGAAAAAAGGATAATATCGCGCGCAGTTCTAAACCGTTTCCCACTGCTCCGTAGTCAAGACCAAGATGTGCTTCGAGGGCCCTATTGTTGTTAGGAGAAGCTCTGTAGCCAGCGCCAGCTCACCGCGTCCCAGCGAAGTGTGGACTACGCACGTAACTAGAGTAGCCATAAGATTGTGTGTAAAGATCAGAAGCTATACGCACTTTCAGTGGAGGAAACAGCTCGAGGATATAAACAAAACTAGCCCATGAACAGCTACAGATGTATCAGGCTGACGCAAAACATCATAGCCATAAAACTTGAAGCGGAGGTGCTGTCATCCTCGAATGCTAAGCACGCCGTCTCTCAATTCAGGCATAATTCAGATAAGGTCGCAAGACAGTGTCGAGCAGCGCATGTGTTTTTCAGCGCTGATGTGCACCCATGCGCGCGTGACGACGACATCATAGGAGCGACTAGTGACACTAGATGCGACCCTGTGTCTGATATAACGATGTAGGCAAAACCAAAGCTGCTGCGAATTGTCATAGAAAGAAGGCCATCTCAACACTTCAAACACGCGGCCGACCTTCGCAAATATTTTTTTGTAGAACAAATTTTTTCTGACTCCTGGGAACAGCTGTTTATTGAATAAATGGCATATATTTCTGGCTATCATTACAACTAAACATAGTCAAATTGCGAAGCTGACACTTTAATTCGATATTTGGCTTGCCCAGAATCTTTACATTAAAGAACTTTGATGTTAATGTAGAATAATTATAAGAGGCTCGCACTTCTGGCACGTTTGCCAGTCTAGTGCACTTTTCCAACTGTACAAGCACATTGGTTCGCACAAAGGTCTGTTAAAAAGCACCTTGTTGCCGAAACGGGGAAATTCAAATCGATTTTGCAAATTGAGTGGCTGGACTAACTACTAGAAAGTGCTGGGTGCACCAGAAACAAAATTAACTGGCCAATATTGATAGTCTAAAAGTGTCCATGACCGGTGGTCGATTTAAATAGGCATGGTAACGAAAGAGTTAAAAGATATAGTGGTTTAAGAGCAGTATGTTTATCGTTATTAGCGTTTCAGCACACATGACAGCAAACATCGTATTAAACATATTTTATCTAGCTTCAAAATTCTGTAAGCAATTGTCATACAGATCTCCAAAGTGGGCGAAAAGTATGATAAAAAAGCGTGAGTAAATAAACTGTCGATTAGCATGTAGTTGTGAAAATAGCATGAAATTACGTAATTGAACCAATTTAAAAGAAGGTTTTTTTCTCTGTCTTTCTAATTCAATTACCTTGCTGCAAGGTCACGAGCATTCCGTTATATGGTGGATCTTTCCTAGTCTTGTCCATGTTCATAAAGTTTCCCAGTGGGTCTTCGTATGGCCTGCGTGAGAATCATTGAACTTAGCCCCATATATCAAAATAAAGCCATTGCTCAAACTTACGGGTCGTGGTCTTCGCCATAGACCCTCCGGAAATCTGTATGATCAGGAGTTGTATTGTTTACGTAGTCAATTTTAGAATAACGAGCAGTTACGTCCATTGTCGTTTTCAATGTGCATATCACTGATCTATTGCTATAAAACTGAAAAAGAAAGAAAACCACCTTAAACCATAACTCAGAACTCTACGTCTTGAAGACCTTGGACGTCAAGACGCAATGTTTATGCTTCTTTAGAAAGGCGTTTTAAAGTGCTCAGTTGTAAGCACTGAACCACTTTTTCGCAGTTGACGGAAGAAGGAACACGAGCAATGCGCTTTTTGCATTTCACCACATATTGCGCGTAGACGAGTCGGTCAAAGCGAGGACAGAAACGATCACATTCCAATGGACAAACTTGACGAGTTTGAAACACCAGCCCCCACCTGCTAGCAACCACAAAAAATTGAGAAGAACGCTGTAGTGCTCGTAGTCATTGTGTGAATAACCTCCTCGAAAATGTGAGAAGTATATTCAAGAATGCACAAAATTTTACGTCGCTACAAGATTGTCCAAACAAAGTGGACATCAAGCGGGAATGAATCAATTTTATATAATTATTTGAATACCTAAAACGCTCGTGTAGGGCATTAGTATAGGGGGGAGATAACATTCAAATACATATTTAAAAACATATACATAAAGCAACGCATTTGAGAACAACAAAGAGATAATAACGAGAATAAAGAGTTGTTACTTTTTTATGCATGGGCTTTAACATGGGGTATAAGAGATTCGTTGAAGCACCCCACTAGGCGATTGCTACAACGAGCTGCGAAGCATCTGCCCTATTGTTCCCTCTTTGGGTGCGTAAGCCGTAAGAGAGTGCGCGTGAGTCGCTCCTTCAGTACGACCGCGCATAGACTCCCCTAAATCACGGCCGGGCTAGACTGCACGCGCGCGCTTCCGGCTTTCATTACGGCCTTCTCACTTGTCGCGAATGCAATGGGAGAGTTTCTGAGCACTTTTCGCCACCCGTCGCCAGTAAGGGCGCTGCAACCCTGACCACTAAAAGCACTTCTTGTACTTGATGAGCTGGTTTCTGAGCTGTTCTTGTTTATGCGTCTAAAGGCTTGGATTAACATTGAAAGCTGGTTGAAGGGCTTGAGTAGTCTGTGTAGATTTCGCAGAAATGGTAAAAGCGAAAGCGTTGCTGGTTTCTAATATCTCTTCAATGTAGGCAAATGTCATGGCTTTGCTCACGTGCTTGTACTCGTTAGTGAAGTTATTGAGCATCACTTTGGCGTTCTCTCGTCGCAGCACAGCTATTCCTTTTGCGACGCAACGCAGTTCATCAACAGGTAATGGTCGCTTTCATTGAAACCTTGCATGTCTGTTGATGGCGACAGAAATACTAACGCGGGAGCCTGAAAGAATAAACTTGGTCTACCATTTTAGTGAAGGCTTGCCTTCTTCACAGCATGTGCGGCGGCACTGCTTTTCTGAGGATAATGTTAACGACTTTGCCGTCAGGTCGATGGTGGCTTAATGAAGACATCTCTCGGGTATGGCATCTGTCGAGCAATGCTGCAGTACGATGAAGCTTTCAAGATAAATCTGACGATTATTGGCAACTCTGGCTGTGCATACTTCTGCCGGCATAAATAGGTGGCCTCCAGCTGTACGGATTTCAGGGCCCTCTCAAGCAGGCCGAAATTTCTTCAACTTTGCGGCAAATGTTCCACTGATGACGGAATAGCTGGATCAGGTGTTGTTGACAGCTGTCACGCTGTGGCCATCGATGAGGACGTTTATGTCGCCAGTTCATTGCGTCGCGATGCAGTTAGGTCGTTGTGTCGGATCTCAGCTGCCTCGGTTGGTACCTCTGCTTTGACGATGCGTCGTCAAGTATTCTTCTTGTCACGAAGTTTCCACGCCGGCACTACGTTGACGTTGCAGCTGGTTCCTGAGGTTTCGTCGCGGCGTCATCGTCAGCGACGGAGGATCGTTGGTAGATCAATCTACAGCAACCGCACCTCTATCGGTTGCTCTCTTTAGTTGTACAAGTATGGGTTGGGCGACCGGCCCCTTCGTGTTCCGGTGTACGGCCGGCGGTGGGACGACATGTATACCTAAACATCAGCGCACTGGTGTAACGTTGATGACACCATCATATACTCAGAGACATTTGACAATCAATTACGACACCTCGAGGCCCTTTTGAAAGTTTCCAAAAAGGAGAACGTAAAAATAATGTGCAAGTGTGACCACTTCCAAAATCCACTATTGAATACTTGGACCACGAATAGAAAGCGCTGGGTGCACCTGAAACAAAATTAACTGGTCAATATTGATGGTCTAAAAGTGTCCATGACCGGTGGTCGATTTAAACAGGCATGGTAAGGAAAAAGGTAAAAGATAAAATGATTTATTAGCAGTATGTTTATCGTTATTATCGTTTCGGCACACATTCCTCAAGGTAGCCTGTTTTGCCCGACTCTATCGATAGGCAACAGCTCGCATGCCGCTCAATTCCTACATTCTATCTACGCTCATCCAGTAATAACTACACCACCTGCGTTATTTATTTCACATTTCATGCGTAGAAACACACAGAGGTGCTATTGGACCCTATTCAACAAGCGGCGGCATGTTAATTCACTGTAAGGAGTGCGCTTTTGTGCCACATTTTGAACACAAATGCGTTTTTTATATTGTGACAGAAATTTGTTAACAAGTTTGATTGTTGAACCAGCAGAAATGACACGGGACGACATTGAGTGTGTCAGTGCAGCTTCTATCTCGCTCACGCGGAAAGAACTTTGCTTTTTTGGGTGGTGTGATTGATAATACTGGATGAGTAATGTACGGCACTGCACATTCGCTTTTCATTGTTCTATGTCTTACTTTTATTTTCTTTCACGCCTTCATATACTCTGACACGTGCTATAAAGCTTTAGTTGAAGTCAAGTGCTTGTGTGTCGCGTTCTCGTGCGAAATTTGTGCGCTTCCTCCCTAGGCTTCCTACCAAGATGTTCTTTTTTTTTCGTGTTCGTACAGCGCCAGTGAGCAGCGGGTGGAGGAAAAGCCGTTTTTTTTTCGATGTACCAACCTTTTCCATTGTGCTACGCACACCCGTGGGGTGTTGTGGGATTGCTTGCAAAAAGGTCAATTGAATGGCGTCCGAAGTTCAGCGGCAGTGTGTTGACTTCCTCCGTACCATCGGGAAGAGCATTGAGGCAGATTTCTCCGCTTATAGAAACAAGGCAAGTGTGGACAAGGGACCTTCAATGATTGAAATCGCACCCTAAGCTATCCGGGCCAAACATTTCTGTTGGTACTCTGAGATCCAGATGAAGATGTGATCAGCATACATGAATATTTTAACTGCCTTCAGAGCTACTTTCACAGCACCAGGAAGGCTGGCGATGGCACCATTGAAAAGCAAGAGAGTTAAACACTATTTTTTCCGGATGCCGAGGGAAATTCTTTGCTCATTGGTAATGACTTTTTCTTGCTTCACCCGCCTACGTTGGTCTGCAAGAAATTGATGCACAAAACGAAGAGAATTTCCGGACACACCCATTGCATGCAGTCTATTGGCGATGCCTGTTTGAAGAACACAGTCATATGCTTTCGCAATATTCATGAAGACAGCAAGTGTCGAGAGGCCGCTGACACGGTGGTGCTCAATGTGACCCAGCAGCTCGAAGACTGTCTTGGGTGCTCAAACGTGGACGCAATTTCTTCATACATGCTGTTCATCTTCTTTTTTAAGGTACCAAGCTAATCATGTACATTTTTTATTTTTATGTATTTATTCAATACTGCAGACTCGACGTCCAAGCAGGGTGGTAATACACATACAAATAAAATAATTGCGAAAAGAAACAATAAAGGGCGAAGAAGGTTGTTTGGTAGGCTAGTTAATTCATCACATGTATTAGTAAGACAGTTCTATTCACATATGGTTCTTGGAAAGTACGAATACTTCAGTAGGTCTGTGCGAGCGAAATATGAGATCAAGGTCTTTGGGTGGTGGCGTCGGGTGGTCCGGCTACTAAGGGGTGTCAAATACGGGGATGGGTCTAGAGCTATTTTTTGTTCAAAAGTTGATCTAAAAAGATAATGAAAAATAAAAATAAAAAGATAAAAAGAGAATCTTTTTATCAACTTCCGCATGACATTAGCGATGCCAGTCGATATGAGCCGATATGAGGCGATGCGTGCTGGATTATTTCTGGCCTTCAAAACTGGTGTCATTCACGCTGTCTTCCATACAAATAGGATCTCTCGCGTGCTCCACGCGTGGTTAAACGTGAATTCGATTGTATGAAAGATTTGTCAGCATCTCATAGCTCATCATATGGGTAGTCACTGGGCAGCCTCCTAATTTGCTAAGCGCGATATACAGCCCTCAAAAAGTGAATGGTGTATTTATCAGGCCGAATATTTGAAGTGGCAGAGGTGTAACAACTCCTGCTGGTCCTCCAGATGTGTATACGTCTACGAAATCTTTCCGAAGGATTTGAAAATATATTTCTTGTTTCAAAGGAATTGCTTCGAATGACCTGTTGAAGTATATCAATCCAGAAAGACTATTAGAAACTTGAGATAATTGGGTAAGCCAAGATTCCTGCCCGATGTCCAATAAGCTGACTACTTGAAAAGCAAGTGTTGTAATTATGCTGCAGATGTGATGTCACCCTCAAACTTGTTGATTGTTCCTTCTATATTTCCTGTTGTTCTGATTACATAAGGTTGTTGAGTATGGGCACTTCATTTTATTTCGTAGGTATTTTGGCCTACCTCAGGGGGCGTCTGACATTTTCTTAAACAAGGTAACATTTTTTTCTTTCAAACAAAACAGTTGTGAGTTTGCCGCCATGATGTCCATATCTTTCATATCCGTTGGCGTGTTGCGCAAAAAAGTCATACAGTACATAGTTAGTTCTCTTCATACTCACGACCACTCCAGAATCATGGCATAACTGCCCAGTTTTTTAGAACTATACTTTCTTTAGCTTAAAATGATGGTATCTCATCATTGCATCATTAGGACCTGTAAACTTAAACAATATTAAACATCCCAATCTATTCAAATGTAATGACCAGGCAAATACTTGAAGTAGATAGAAAATCACCCATGGAAATGAATAGGGTGATTGTGTTTCATGATACGATTTCATAGCGATGTTCTCGTTCTTGCAGACTTCATGTCTTAAGGCTTTATGCCAGGGATCAGCGGCCAATCGTTATGTTGTAATAGGATTACGTCTACATGGCACCAAACAGGCAAAAAGAATGTACCACACTCGCCGCCATAGCAACAGGTTGCTTTTACTGACGTTCCCTTTTTAAATACACATATATAGTCTATAATGTGCACGGGGTAATAACGGTCACCATACCTTTGTGGTAGAGCATCAGGTGCGTTAGCCAAAGGTCGCAGGTTCGGATGCGGCTGACGCCCCGCCGCGGTAGTCTAGTGGCTAAGGTACGTGGCTGCTGACCCGCAGGTCGCTTGATTGAATCCCGGCTGCGGCGCCTGCCCTTCTGATGGAAGTGGAAATGTTGTAGGCCCGTGTGCACAGATTCGAGTGCACGGTAATAAACCCCAGGTGGTCAAAAATGTCGGAGCCCTCCACTACGGCGTCTCTCATAATCATATTGTGGTTTTGGGACGATAAACTCCCCATATCAATCTATTATTCAGATGCGGCTGGTGCAAGTTATCGTTGCGCCCACCTTCGTCACATCTACATTTACAATATCCTGTATGCTTTCCTAGCATTATTGTCTGTTAGTACTCATTCGTTTTGTGCGTTACAATAGAAACGAGCCCTTAAGCTTCCATTGTCCTTCATTGCATGGCGGGTGTCTTGTTCTGGCAGATTTGGTGCCTTTGTTTGGTATGCAAGCGATTATTGGTCAGCTGCCATCTTGTAATATGACGACGCACTATGTGAGACCGCAAGAATGGCGTTTCTTACTTGCCGCCACATGAACAGGTAGCACTGACTGACGCTCCCACGTCTAAATTAACATATATACCCTATAGGGTGGATTGGGGGATTAACATTTGCTGCAGGTTTATGGTCAAGCAAATTGTTGCTCAAACATAAAGCCTCAGAGATAAGAAATGACGAAGCTCTTTAAAGTAAGAAAAGAAAAGTAGAAACTTTAGGCATAATGAAGGAAAAAAAGAGATAAAGTTGCAATGTACACACACCGAGTCTAAGCTGACGAATTGAAACATGCCCCACAAGTTGTCCAGCTATAACGTTTGCGAAAATTAACTGTCACTGGTGGCGTTGATGGTGGCGGTAGTTTGATGGGTTGAGGCGGCGGACGCTGGCGGCATCTCCGCAACTGGAGTCACGCGCTGACCAGAACGTCGGCGCTTGGCGGAAGACGAGGTAGCCCTTGCCCTCGCAAGAACTGTGGCTGCTTACCGATGCTGGCTCATTCCGAGGAGCTGATACCTACCCGGAAGGTTCCGCTCTCCACGGGCGGTTCGGGATCGGAGTTGGAGCCCGGACACCTAAGATGTGACCTTGAACAATCATGGCCAAAACTCTGGGAGGCCGCGTATTTCCCAGTACACTTGGGGCAGCTGGAGCGTCCTGGCCTTGCCTGACTTCGCACGTTTGGGTCAGGAACCCTACACTTTAGTCGCACGACTCCCAGGATCTTCACTCCAGCCTGCTGGATCTCGTTCTGCCCTCGACTGGCCTTCGAGTGTCATCCCCTTCATCACCCTCGTGCCTTCGCCGCGCAACCTTTCGCGGCCCGCAGTTTCATGCGTGGCATTTCGCGCCGACGTCATCATCGTCTCTCCAACGCTAATTCAAGAAGCACCACTACTGTTGCCTCCGAGCACGTTGTACAAAACACCACGGTGCCACCACACTTAAAAGACACCACCACGTCACTATACTACACCACAATACGCCCCTTTTGGGAAAGTTTTTCTGCAAGAAAACTGCTGCTCAGTTCTTAGATGAAGTCACTCAAAACACACACAAACCCAGTAGGCCGAAAACCAAAATTGTGCAGTTGCATTATGTCGGCAGTTTGCTGCATTGAGATATAATCTCACCGTGCTGAAATAATTGCACCAGTGTATAATCACCGAATTCGGCTCATGTATTCCGCCCCGACATTTTCAGACCCTTTGATGTACTCATGAAATTCATATTGCCACGTTCCAGTTCTCGTGTTTTGTTATCGTCCCAAAACACTACACAATTCTCAGCGCAAACCGCGCCTGCAGTTTTCGAGAAGCTTCCGGACTGTAGTAAATAATTTCGATAAGATCACGCCCTTTCTGCAAACTGTACAGATTATTCTGGAACCTACGCCACCGCCAGCGATAACGCTAGAACATTCAACGGCAAGAGTATAAATGCCGACGCGCTTCGCCGCTTGTAAGTTGTTGATCGACGGCCGACGCCCCGTTCGCCGCTTACCTGGTGCCGGGATTCCCGCGACCAGGCACGCTGCCAGTCGTCGACCCCTTCTCATCGAGCATCAAGCAAACCCCTGGACAACCCCCTAGCTCTGTCCAGGCCTTCATGGTGAGCCAACGCCCGGGCACCACAGCGCAAGCTGTGGGAGCCAGGGCCAGGACAGAAGTGTGATGGCTTTCGCAGCGCCACCACCGAAAGCTCATTGCTTTAACTTCAGCGCTCCAGAGGGGAGCACCGTCAACGACATCATAGGTGTTCTCGAAGCAGTAACCGG
Organism: Rhipicephalus microplus; assembly: GCF_043290135.1. Classification (NCBI taxonomy): domain Eukaryota; kingdom Metazoa; phylum Arthropoda; class Arachnida; order Ixodida; family Ixodidae; genus Rhipicephalus; species Rhipicephalus microplus. The sequence goes on along the minus strand of NW_027464615.1, from coordinate 3,083,095 downwards.
CCCAGCCGGTATCAAGTCCCTCTAGCACATGGGAGGTGCAAAGTTCGGCGCCGCAGCCCCAAACGTCCATGCAACCACCAAGCTGAAGAGCCGGGGCGCCATTCTCTTGAATGGCGAATCAGTTCCACTAGTCAGCGTAGGTCCTGGAATAGTCCACGTCACAGCCTTCCGGGTACCGCTGTGGGTAGGCGACGCAGTCCTAGTGGCTGCTCTCTCCACCTACGGCAACGTGCAACATGTCCACGAGGCAGTGTTCAAGGGCCGCCCTAGGGTTGGCACAGGCGTACGGGTGGCGCGAGTGGAAATGAAAAGCCAAATACCGAACTTTCTGACAGTTCAAGGCTACAATGTCATGTGTGACCACCGGGGTGTCAAGAAAGTGTGCTCTAAGTGAAGGAATACTGGCCACATCGTCAAAAATTGTGCAACGCCTTGTTGCACGCGCTGCAACGTGTTTGGACATGCCACCGAGGGATGCGCAGAACCGTGCCGCCAGTGCTCGGGCTGCCATGCAACAGCTGACTGCGTACGTCCGAAGACCTTCGCAGCGGCCGCAGCAGCGGCAACCGAAGAACAAGCGTGCACCGACTTCACGCCCGCATTGCAAGATGATTATCCGGCGCTCGAGCGTGCGAGCGACACTGACACAAGCGACACTGACACCCATTCTGAACCACAAGACGCAGCAGACCTGCCTCCCCTGTCTGAGAATGCCTCGTCAACCCTGCACGCCCCGTCCGAGACCAGCGACTTATCGCCGGACGCCTATGAAGAACACAGCTCATCCAAAGCCGAAGCCCGAGTGCCCGTACTTAGCAGAAACCACAAGAGCTACAGCTCCGACACAGTTAGCACCCCCAGTAGCTCCAAGGCGCCGAGAGCTTCGATGGCACGCAGCACCCGTAGAACGGGACGTGCAGACGCTCCGGTGATCGGCCCAGACAAGACCACAATGGTGATTATGCCACTGACAACGACGAGCACCCGCGCCAGCAAGTACTTGGCTCAGAACAGCAAACTGAGCCTGTCAAACTCCATTTACCAGATTACAGGTGTGGCCTCCGGTGCGAGTATCGGTGCCAGCGCCATGAAAATAGGCCGTCGAGCCACCAAACGAGCCGACCCACTGACCACAGACTCTGAGGGCTCTACGGACAGTAGTAAGCCCTAAAAATTCGCTAATGCTCTGATGACGTCAGAGCATTTCTCTCTTTAGTCATGTTCACTCGTTGAGCGCTCGCCCCAGCCTCTGCACGGGGTTTTCCTGAAGTTTGCGCGCACTCGACCTTCTTCAAAATGGCTACGGTTCATTTTCTCTCCTTAAACGTCAGGGGTTTCAGACGCCAAGATAAGCAGAGAGAAGTCATGTACTTCGCAAGGTCACGTCATTTTGACATCCTCTTCTTACAGGAATGTAATTTTAGAACCCCTTTTGACGTGCAATACTTTTGTTCACATTTTGGAGTCGAAGCCTTTTTTTCGCTGACTGATTCAAAGATGTGCGGAGTCGGAGTTGTTTTCTTGACACCAGCGTTACGTCGAAGAGCACACTGTGTTTATGGTTTTGACGGCCGCACACTAGCAGTAGACTTTGACTTCCACGGCAGACGAGTAAGGGTGCTCGTAATATATGCCCCAGCTCAACGTGGGGGTACAGTCGATTTTTTCAATTCACACGACTCATTTATGTTTGACATCTACCCTACTTTCTTAGTGGGAGATTTTAACTGTGTTGAGGATCCCGACAGAGATGCGCGCGGACGCAGAGAAGGCAGACAATATAGCGGAGTTAGCGCATTGCGACAACTCTTCTGCAATTTCAAGCTCACGGATGCGTGGGTCGACACTCACGGAAATGACTGCGTTGCAACATGGCATCGGGGTCCCAACATGACCCGGCTAGACTCCTTCTATTTTCCAGAAGTGCTAGCCACTTTTGTCCTTAGTTGCGAGGTTCTACATTTCCCACCGGACGTTCCATGCATTACAGACCACTTTCCAGTGTCTGTAAAACTTTTCTTTGAACAATCCACTGCATTTAGAAACCATTATAAAATGGACACCACACTCGTGCACGACCAGGAAAGCGTAGCATTACTGCGCAATGCACTAGAACAAGCATGCAAAAGGCCGCCTGAACCCCGTAACTGGGACGCATTGAAACACAGTTGGCGCGCTGAGCTCATCAAAGCGGGGCGCGAAAGGAAAGCGTGCCTGACGACAGAGATAAACTACACGCTACAAAAAGCGTGCATTGTTCGCATAGGCGAGACACTGACGTTCGCAATGCACGACTATCTCGATCAGTTAAAGGCACGGTACGAACTTTTGCTACGTCTTAGTTCGCGCACGGCTGCGCACTCTTTTATCAACGGACGACCGGTTTCAGATCCAGCTGTTCTTTGAAGTGTTCGCAACAGCTCCTTGGGTGAACAAATGCATGTCCCTTTCGTTCAGTTGCTGAACGGCGAACAGTCTACATGAGCAGAAGACATAATGAGGGTCTTTGAAACACATTTTTCGAATCTTTTCAGGGCGGATAACGCAAACGACGAGAATTATATCACCATAGGTAATGAATTTTGCGAGGGAATTTCCCGCGTACCGGAGGAGCTCCACGATGGTCTGTGCAGCCCAGTGACGCTGGATGAGTTACGCATCATGCTTCAGCGCATGAACACAACTGCTGCCGCCGGCCCTGACGGGATACCTTTGAGTTTCTACAAAACCTTCCTTGAAACAATACAAGACCACCTTTTGACAATGCTAAATGGGCTTGTTGCTGACTGAATCAGACCGAATATGTTTCGTGAGAGCAGAGTTATACTCTTGCTTAAAATCGAGGGAGAGCCGTCCAATCCAAAGGCGTGGAGGCCCATTTCCCTACTTAACTCGGATATTCAGATATTGACAGCCATCCTTGAAAACCGCAAAACAATAATTTTACCGGAAATAGTAAGCGACATACAAACATGTTGTGTCCCAGGTCATACGATCTATTCCTCGCTTGCGCTGACTCGAGATTTATTTACGTACGCTACACGAACACAAATATCTGGCATTTTTGTTTCCTTGGATCAGGAAAAAGCATTTGATTGCGTAGAATGGAACAATCTCTTCGCTGTGCTTGAGTGTTATGGCTTCCCAGCATATTTATCCGACATCCTCCACTTACTTTACACAGACTTAGAAACGTCAATAGTAGTGAATGGTAATACATCTGAACCTATTTCAGTAATGAGGGGCATTCGACAAAGCTGTCCCCTCTTCGCAATTCTCTTTGTAATATGCATAGATTCATTATTGAAACAAATCCAGAAATGCACTTCGATACGCGGTTTCTCTCTTCAGGCTTGGGCGAAGTGGAAGTAGCGCCATACGCCGATGGCATCTCGTTGTTTATTTGGAACATAGATAGCTACAGAGCCTTTCTGCGAATATTCCATACGTATAGTTACCTGTCGGGAGCACGTCTTAAACCCGGAAAAAGCAAGGCATTGTGCTTTGCGATGCGCAGTGAAGAGTTCCCTGATGGCGTCCAAATTGTGCAAGGCGTTAAAGTCTTATGTGTAACTTTCCTTTCGACTGGTGAGGTAGCCCGCACCACATGGAAAGAAATCCTACACAAAGTGGACAGACACTTTGAAGTCGCCAGAACGTTTCAACTACCTTTTACTGAAAGAGCTTATCTAAATAAATCCAGCATAACAGCGCCACTGCTTTATGTACAGATATTCTGGAACCTACGCCAACGCCAGCGATAACGCTAGAACAATTGACGGCAAGAGTATAAATGCCGACGCGCTTTGCCGCTTGTCAGTAGTTGATCGACGGCCGACGCTCCGTTCGCCGCTATCAGTCCAAGACTGCTACTGTAATCGGACTTTCCGTTTACCGGGCACAGGTTCGCCAAAATAAACAGTTAAATTCCAACCCGAAGTCTCCTGTCTTCGGCCACGTCACGACCTCGTGACAATATGCCTGCAGGGCCATACTCCATCTCAAGACTCGGCTGTTGAGATGTTTTGCCTGCGACAAAAATTGCAAAGGTTGATGATCGGTGTGGACTACAAAAAGGGTTCCGTATAAATATATATGCCATTTTTCTGTTGGCCACACAGGAGCTAAACATTCGCGCTCTATAGCCGAGTACTTCTGTTCTCGAGGTAATAACTGTTTGCTAGCGTATGAGACAGGGTGTAACACCGAGTCATGGTCTTGCATAATGTCTGCGCCTATGCATGTATTGGAAGCATCACTGCGTAGTATGAAGGGTCGTTTGACATCCGGTGCCTTGACGATAGGTACTTGGGTGAGCGCCTTCTTGAGGACTTCAAAGGTAGCTTCCCTCTCGGTGTTCCAACTGTCCTTGTTGCTTTCTCTTTTCTTGGTCATTTCGGATAGGGGCTGAGCCTTCTCCGCGTAATGGGGTATCAAATCACAATAATACCCTGTCAGACCAAAGAAAGAGTGAAGTTGTTTCTTGTTCTCAGGTCGTGGAGCTTTTGCTATCTTCGAAATTGTGTCTTTCACCGGTTGAAGTATTCCTCCTTAAAGTCTATGGCCTAGGACAACCACAGACGTCACGCCGACTTCACACTTCTGGGGCTTCATCGTCAGTCCAGCCTCGTGCATCCTCCTCAACAGGTGCCGCAAGGTATCCCTATGTTCTCGCCATGTCGTAGTGGCGATGAGCACGTCATTGAGGTAGTGGGACGACATTTGTTATGCGCTGTAGAAGGCGTATCAATAATCGAGTAAAAACAGCAGATGCTATTTTGATTCCAAACAGCATGTACAATAAATGATAACGTCCTGATTGAATGGAAAATGCCGTTTTTGCTTTGGAACTCTTGTCCAGAGACACATGCCAGTACCCTTTAGTAAGGTTGAACTTTGAAAAGAACTTTCTAGTTCTAATCTCTGCAAATATGACATCTGTCCTTGGGATTGGATCGGTGTCGGAAATTAAGACATTGTTAATCCGACAAAAATTGATGCAAGCATGGTATCTTTTATCTGCTTTCTTAACCAGCACCAACGGTGAATTTTATGAAGAATCGGACCGTTCGATCACTCCAAGCTTGAGCATATCTTGCACCTCTTTCTCAATGACTTCTTTCATGAAAAAGGGCTGTGGATATTGTTGAGTGTGGATGGGCTCACAGGTGGTCACTTGAAGACGGCATTCCAATAAATGTGTTTTTCTCGGTCCTTCGGAAAAGACGTCTTCGTGACTTGCCAAGATCTCGCGAAGTTCGTTACACTGGCTTTCTTGAAGTTCTCGGCCAAGCTTAACCGCTTTAATACCAGAACTCGCAGTAGGCTTGAAGGTAGGTATTGGCGTATCGGTCTCTTCCTCCTCCACTACAATAAAGTTTGCCGACTGTGATGCGCTTTCAGGGTGACGATCTTCATAACACTTGAACATATTGATATGGAAGAGCTTAGTATTTTGCTCAATGTCGGAACAATAATCAAGGTTTTTTTTCTTGTGACCATAAACGGTCCCTTCCACTGCATCAGAAGCTTGTTCTCTGTATTGAAAGCAGTATGAGATCTCGATTACCTATGTTTAGTAGACTGTTTTTACTTTCTCGGTCATATTTCTTCTTCTGGGTCGCTTTGCCACGTGACAAGTTCTTTTGCCAATGATACGGTATTTACTGAACGATCTTTGAGGTCTAAGACATACGCGTAAGTGGTCTCTCCTTCTTCACGTATATGATCTCCCATTCATAACTCTTCGAGTATACTTAGTGGTCCACGAGCACGTCTGCCACACAACAACTCGAATGGTGAGAAGCCCATACTGGTCTGCGGTACTTCGTGGTACGCAAAAAGCAGAGGTACCAACAATCACTCTCATGACTTGAGTTCTTCTTGACTCAATTTCCGCAGCATTTGCTTCAACGTACTATTGAATCGCTCCACCACACCTTTACACATGGGATGGTGAGGCGTCGATCTGAGCTACCTAATGGCTAACAAATCGTTCACCTCTCAGTAGCTCCGATGTACAGCATGATGCCTGATCGCAGAGTATCTCGTTAGGGGACGCGATGCGAGAAAACATTTCGATTAGTCCCTCGGTGACAGTAGCGGAATCAATCGACGACAGAGCTACCGCGTCTGAGTTTCGAGTAGCGAAGTCTACCAGAGTCAGTATGTAGCGGTTCCCCATATGCGATGTGGGCTTTAACGGTCCTGTGATCTCCACCGCCACTCTTTTAAAAGGCGAGTCATTTAAAGACATGCGACGAAACGGGGCCTTTCCCACGTTGGTTTTAGGATAGGTGCGCTGGCATATGTCGCAAGAGAGTACATGTCTTTTCCCTGCCTTCTGAATGCCAGGCCAGTAGAATGCGCCCCAAACTCGGTCGATAGTCTTTTTCATTCCCTGATGCCCTGGCATCAACGTTTCATGAGCCAAAGCCAACACTTCACCACGCAATTATTGCGGTAGCACGACCTGTTGGATCATTTTGTCTGAGAGTCCCCGGTAGCAACGGTATAGGATTCCCTTTTATATCTTGAACGAGGGAGTTGCACATGATCCTCGGAACACTTGACCCACTTTTTTTCTACATGAATCTAAAGTTCTGTCTTCTTTTTGAGCTTTACTCACATCCTCTCTGGTCAAATTAAATCTCTTCATGTGAACCTTAGCTGATATTGACCGTTCTCAGCCCTTGACACCAACCACCAGAAAATCTGGCGAATCTTCTTCCTTCGTTCCTCTTCCACAAGAACGTTCCGATTTCGACTTGCTTTCCAAACTTCTCTCTTTATCATATCCTATAAGTTAACATATCCTTAACATTCTTTAACACATCCTATCAGTTGTCCAGCCATCATATTTGTGAAAATAACAGTCAGCGGTGGCGTTGATGGTGGCGGTGGCTTGGTGGGTTGAGGTGGCCAACGCTGGTGACATCTCCGCAATTCAAGTCACGCGCTGACCAGCTCGTGGACGCTTAGCGGAAGACGAGGTAGCCCTTGCCGTTGCAAGAACAGCGGCTGCTTACTGAAGCTGACTCATTCCGAGGAGCTGATTACCACCCGGAAGCTTCCACTCTTCATGGGTGGTTCAGCAATCGAGTTGAAGCCGGGACACCTGGGACGCGACCTTGAACACTAACGGCTTGAAGTCTGGAAGACCGCATACCTAAAAGTGCACCATGGGCAGCTGGAGCGTCCTGGCCTTGCCTGACTTCTCGCGTGCGGGTACGGAACCCAACACCGCAGTCACGCGACACCCTGGATCTTCACTCTAGCCTGCTCGATTTTGTTCTGCCCTCGACTTGTCGTCGAGTGTCCTCCTGTTCTTCGCCCTCGTACCTTCGCCTTACAACCTTTCGCGCAAACTTTCTCTTAATTTTGGCGGGCCACAGTTTCATGCATGAAGTTTCGCGCCGACGTCATCATCGTCTCTCCGCCGCTCAATCAAGAAGCACCGCTGCTTTCACCTCCGAGCACGTTGTACAAAACACCACGGTGCCACCACTCTTCACAGACACCACTACATCACTATACTACACCGCAAGCTACTATCGTAGCTCAGTTGTAGAAAAACATCGAACATGTCTTTCGAACATTACAGCTACGGATTTTCTCGGGGCCATGTTGTCTTTTCATCCACTTTTATTTCTTCACACTTGTGCTGCTATTACTTTTTACAACTTACCCTATACTTCGATTGATTGATTGTTATGTGAGGTATGACGTCTCAAAAGTGCCATATGGATATGAGAGATGCCATAGTGGAGGGCTCGGTATATTTCGACCACCTGGGGTTCTATCTATCTATCTATCTATCTATCTATCTATCTATCTATCTATCTATCTATCTATCTATCTATCTATCTATCTATCTATCTATCTATCTATCTATCTATCTATCTATCTATGCATCTATCTATCTATCTATCTATCCATCTATCCATCCATCTATCTATCTGTCTATCTATCTATCTATCTATCTATCTGTCTGTCTGTCTGTCTGTCTGTCTGTACATCCGTCCGAAATTAGTATGGCATAACATGACTATGTGACGAGCATAATTGACTAGTCAGAATATGAAATTCGTGACATTTATGTAATGATTGTCATGATATAAATTTCATGGTCTCGCTGCTCTTCGTTCAAATTACATGTTGCAAAACTGCTATGGTATGACATAACTGCATGGCGAACACAAGTAACAGACCCTTACATGAAGATTATGACATCCGTGTCATGTAACATCACTACATGTCACTATAATGATGTGCTCGCGGCCGTTTCGCTAGCTTCACAAATACGAAATTTGGCAATACGAAACGTGAATGGATGACGAAGGTATGTGATCAGTGTAACCATGATAATCACGAGATGACTGCCATCTAACAACATGACTACATGCCACGCTCATGATGTGCTCGCTGCCGTTTAGCTAGCTTCGTTAGTACTTAATTCAGTTTTACGTTCCGCGAACGAACGACACAGGTAAATGACACGTCCAAACATGATATTAATGACATGCGTGTCAAGTAACAACTTGATTACATGCCACACTCATCATGCGCTCGCGACCGTTTCGCTAGGTTCGCATAAACCAAGTATTGTATTACGAGGCGTGAATGGGCGACGAACGTATGTGGCTGGTGAAAACATGATAATCATTAGATGCGTTTCATGTAACATTACTACATGCTACGCTCATAGCACGCTCGTGGCCATTTCGCTAGCTCCACATATAAAAAGTTTGGTATCAGGTGACGTGTATAGATGACGAGTGTAAATGACACGTCCACATGTGATAATCATGACATGTAAGTCATGCACAACATAATTCATTTTCGCCTCGTAACGTTGTGCTGATTTTAGGTGACATAGCAACCTATCTCAGTCATGCTTTGCATATCATCGATTTCTACTGTACGTGGAATCTACCATTTTTTCACTTTCCTGTGAGTGCATTAAGTTTCAACCCCATGCCTTCACCTGCTTAACTCATAGCGTACCTTAGCAAACAAAACTTTCGTATGCGAGATGTACTCCAAAGTTCCCGCGGTGACTCACTCTTGTTCAATTTCTCTACGGTTCTACAAGGTAGCGCCAGGAAAGTGCCGAGTGGAAACGATAGGATAATTATATGACCTGTTCGGTGCCCATTTATTTGACATGTGACTGTTAGCTATCACTGGCACAACTTGAGGCAGCCAAAAGTTTCGTAGAACGTTACTTGGTTTCCCTTGTTCATTGGGTTTTGTATGTTCGCTGACGTAATTCACCGGTGAGGTCGCGTCAATGACACAGTACAGACCATGGTACTGGGCCAGAAGTTAAGAAAAAAGGCCAGGAACGTGCGGGGGCGCCCGCAGCCACACAAGGGAGCCAGCACAAAACATAGAAGCTACGGGATCAACGTCGTCATGTCGTGTCTTTTGTAGACCTTGAGCCTCACTTTTCAGAGACCGAGCCAACTGACGGCAGTCTTAAGCGTATCTGGGACTTCCGAAAGCGGGGAGCACTCAGATGCATCATCGCGCTACGGGAGTATAGTGTCGAGTGGACTGGGAGGTTCACAGCTATACAACAAAAATAGAAAATATGGTAAAACCGGTAGTCGCTAGCGTCTAGGTGTTATAAGCGAAGGTAACAAAAGGTAATACAGCGTCCCAATTAGTGTGGTCGGAGGAGTTGTACATCCTCAGTATGTCGCCAAGTGTGTGGTTGAACACTCAGTGAGACCGTTTGCCTCTGAATGGCATGCGGTAGATTTCCGGTGGGTGATGTTGCATTCAGCGAGGATAGCTTGGATGACTTCCTGCAGGAACACTAGACCCCTATCACTGAGTCATTCCCGCGGAGCACCATAGCGTAGAATGAAGCTGCGGAGAATGAAGAGTGCAACTTCGTGGGCGGTCGCTGCCGGTAGAGCTGCATTTTCAGCGTAGCGTGCCAGATGATTGACGCCGACAATAATCCATCGAGTTCCAGAGCCACTAAGTAAGGGGGGGTCTTATAGGTCAATACCCACGTGGTCGAATGGGCGAGCCGGGCCCGGGAGCGGCTGTAAAGTGCCAGTAAGGTGCCGTGGATGTGTCTTGTTCTGTTGGCAAGTGGTGCAAGATTGAACGGATTTCTGCGCAAAACGATACATGCCTCGCCAGTAATATCGTTGGCGCAGCCTTTCGCAGGTTTTCAGGACACCTTCGTGAGCACTTTAGAGATCTGCATGGAAATTCATGCAGATGTCAGAGCGCATATTACTTGGGACAGTAAGGAGCCACTTTTGACCACCAGACATGTAGTTGCAGTGGTACAGAATGTTGTCTCGTAAGTAAAAGTGTGCTGCTTGCCGGCGTAGTGCTCACGTAGAAGGGACAGCAGACGGATTGTCAAGGTAGTCGGCTAACAAGGCAAGATATGGGGGTCTTTACGCTGCTCCGAAAGCATGTCAGTGGTGTCGAGTGGTGACAAGGTGGTAAAAGGGGGTGACAAAGAAGCCACATCTGGTGTTAATGGTGATCTGGAAAGTGCATCGGCATCCGCATGCTTGTGACAGAAACAATATAAGACACGGATGTCGTATTCCTGCAATCGAAGTGCCCAAACGCCCTAGGCGTCCGGACAGGTCTTTCAAGATAAACAGCCAACATAGAGCGTGGTGGTCTGTGACCACGTCAAAAGGATGGCCGCAAAGGTACGGGCGAAACCCCGTCAGCTCCCAGGTTATAGCCAAACACTCCTTCTCTGTCACCGGGTAATTCAATTCAGCCTTCTTGAGAGCGCGACTCGCATAAGTGACTACGTATTCGGCTTGGGTGCCTTTCCGTTGTGCCAAAACTGCACCAAGACCGACGCCACTTGCATTGTTGTGAATTTCTGTGGCAGCAGTGGGGTCGTAGTGACGAAGATCAGGTGGCGAGGTCAGCAGGCGGCGTATCAGGCAAAAATGCGTTGTCACATGCAGGTGACTTTGCAAATATACATTTGCTGTTGGAAAGCAAACTCTTCAGAGGTGCGATTATTGACGCAAAGTTGCGCACGAAGCAACAAGAGTAAGAGAAAAGACGAAAGAAACTTTTTAGGGCTTTCAATTGTGTGGGCATTGGGAAGACAGCGACAGCTCAAAGCTTATCGGGATCCGAAAGAACACCATTTCTTCTGATGACATGTTCCAAGATGGTTGGTTTTCATGCTGCGAAGTAGCACTTCTTGGTGTCACACCTGTCAGCATCTCGTGGAGACGACCAAGATGTGTCGTGAAATCAGCTAAAAAGACTTCGATGTCATCCAGGTAACACAACCAAAATTTACATTTGCGGGCTCGCAAGATGGTATCGATCATGCGCTCAAATGTCGCAAGCGCGTTGCAGAGCCCAAATTGTATGACTTTGAACTCATATAGGCCATCCGGCATTACAAAGGCTGTTTTTGGGGCTATCATATTCATCCACTTGTACCTGCCAATACCCAGAACGCAGATTCAAGTATGTAAAGCACTCGGCGCCTTGTAAACAGTCAAGAGCATCATCTATTCGTAGTAGCGGGTAGACCTCTTTCTTTGTATTCTTGTTTAAGCGGCGATAGTCCACGCAAAATTTAACGGTGCCATCTTTTTTTTACCAGAACCACAGGTGATGACCAAGTGCTTTGAGAAGACTGTATGACTCCACGTTTAGGCATGTCATCTACTTGCTCTGTAATGACGCGGTGCTCTCCGGCGGAAACGCGGTAACGACGCTGTCGCAGGGGCGAGTGTGATTCGATGTCAATAGTATGAGTGGTAGCCATGGTACGGCCCAAAGCAGGTTCTTGAAAGTTGAAAGAACAGCGAAACTTGTTAATGAGAGCAACAAGCTGGCGGCTATGCGAGGGGGGAGATCTGCGTCAATAACACTGTCGAAGGCTGACAAACTTGATGGCTCAGACACATGAGTGATTGTGGCAATGTCACATGAGGTTTTGGCGGGAAGAATAATGTTGTCACGGAGTGAGAGTAGCAGATGGTAAAAATAATTTACAGATTGTACATGGAGCACACAGTTTTCCTGAACCAAGTTGGTGTAGTGGCAACAACACGAGCTTTTGTTCAATCTTCATCGTCGCCTTTAAGGTGGATTCGTTGATGTTAATGATGACTTGTATCATATAGCCGCCGCCGGTGAAAGCGCCATCTCGGGGCTTAAGAAGTTGATTTGATTGATTGATATGTGGGGTTTAACGTCCCGAAACCACTATATCATTATGAGAGACGCCGTAGTGGAGGGCCCCGGAAATTTAGACCACCTGGGGTTCTTCAACGTGCACCCAAATCTGAGCACACGGGCCTACAACATTTCCGCCTCCATCGGAAATCCAGCCACCGTAGCCGGGATTCGAACACGCGCCCTGCGGGTCAGCAGCCGAGTACCTTAGTCACTAGACCACCGCTCGATGCTTAAGAAAGCGTGCGATCCTGGGAAGAGAAGTACGGCTTAAGGTGGGAGACGTGTACAATATCAGTGGACGGCAGAGACGATGAGGTTGGAATGTACAAGGGGGCAATCGCATAGGTGCCCTCACTCAATCGGTGCAAGATTACGTAAGGCCCGTTGTAGCGAGCGAGGAACCTTTAGGACAGGCCAACGTGACGGGAGGGTGTCTAGAGCAAGACCAACGATCCTGGTGAGTATAAGAGACAGCTCTATGACGGCTGTCATAGTGATCCTTTTGAGATAGCTGCGAGGCAGAAAGGCGATCCCGGGCAATCTGGCGGGCCTCTCGAGCCCGAGTAGTTACGTCGCGAGCGTACTTGGTAGGAGTGTCAGTATGCAATGGCAGAAGAGTGTCAAAAGGAAAAGTGATGGGACGGCCGTAAAGGAGATAGTAGGGCGAAAAGCCAGCGGTGTCATGTCGTGACAAGTTGTAGGCAAACGTCACGTAAGGCAAAGTGGCATCCCAATCACGATGATCTGCGGAGACATACATGGATAGCATTGTCGTCAGTTTGCGGTTAAGGAAATCGGTGAGTCTATTTGTTTGCGGGTTGTACGCAGTGATGAGTTTATGACGAGTGGAACACAAGTGAAGAATGTCGTCGATGGCCTTAGAGAGAAGTGAACGACCAAGGTCGGTCAGCAGTTGACGCAGCACTCCATGGTGTAGAACAACGTCATGAAGGAGAAAGTCTGCGACATCAGTAGCACAGCTTGTTGGTAGCGCTTGCGTGATGGCAAAGCGTGTCGCGTAGTCTGTTGTAACCTCTACCCACTTATTCCCACTCAGAGACGTTGGAAATGATCCAATGAGATCGAGGCCGACGTGGTAGAAGGGCTCTGTTGGAATGTCGATAGGCTGAAGTTGGCCAGGTGGTGCAATTGAAGGGTGCTTGTGGCGCTGGCAGGATTTAAAAGATGCCACGTGTCGGCGCACAGAGCGGTAAAGGCTCAACGCCGTACGCGGCGATACGTGTGGGTTGCTCCGAGATGTCCAGCAGTTGGGGTATCTTGAAGTTGTTCGAGCCCTGTTAAACTGAGTGTTGCAGGAACTACCAGAAAAAGTTCTGGGCCTTCGGTGCTTGCGCGGCGCCGATAGAGAATTCCGTCATGAAGCGTGAACAGGCGAAGGGAAGGATCCGAGTTGTCAGAAGCTAGACGGCGTATGATAGACCGCAAATTGGCATCACTGAGTTGTTCCCTACATATGTCCGTGAAATCAGAAATGGCAAAGACACAGGTATCAGAATCGTGCGCTAACAGGTCAGGGGGATCAAAGGGATGGCGAAATAGACTGTCGGCATCCCGGTGTATTCGGCCAGACCTTTAGGTCACGTCAAAGCTATATTCCTGTAGCTTTAAAGCCCAACGAGCCAGGCGTCCAGAAGGATCTTTGAGGGAGGACAGCCCGCACAGGGAGTGGTGATCCGTGATGACTGAAAAGTGGCAGCCCAGCAAGTATGATCAGAATTTTCCTACTGCCCATACAAGAGCGAGGCACACGCGCTCAGCGATAGAAAACTTGCCCTCGGATGGGGAGAGGAGGCGACTTCCGTAGGTAATTTCACAATTTTGACCCTATTGCCGCTGGGCGAGCACAGCGCCAATACCGTGTCCGCTGGCGTTTGTGCGAACTTCAGCGGGCGCTGAGGTATAGAAATGATCTAAGATGGGCGGGGAAGTGATCAACACAGTAAGTCGGCGAAACGAATTGGCTTTCTGGAGACTTCAAGAAAACGGTGGTCCTTCTTCAGTATCTTCTTCAGTATCTGGATGGGCAATGTCGGCGAAGTTGTGGACGAAACGCCGAAAATAGGAAAAGAGGCCGACAACGCTCCGTACTTCTTTCGTTGAACGCGGTGTGGGGAAATCTTTGACGAAGCGAATTTTGTCGGGATCGGGTGGCACGCCTTTAGCACTGAGAAAATGACCTAGCACAGTGATTGTTTGGCGACCGAAACGGCATTTGGAGGAGTTGAGATGTAGGCCTGCCCTTCTGAAAACTTCCAGAACAGCTGACCGACTGCTAAGGTGACCTTCAAATGACGGCGAGAATACAATGACGCCATCGAGATAACAGAGGCACTTTGACCTTTGTAACCCCGTAGCAGGGAGCCCATCATTCTCTCAAATGTAACGGGAACATTGCATAAGCCAAATGACATTACCTTAAACTAGAAAAGTTCCTCCGGTGTGAGAAATGCAGTCTTTTCACGGTCTGATTCGTTGACGGAAATCTGCCAGTATCCTCAAAGCAGGCTGATAGAGGAGAAGTAGGCAGACCCGTGCAGACAGTCGAGGGCATCGTCAATCCGTAGCAGTGGGTAGACTTCCTTGTGCGTGACCTTGTTTAAGTGGCAGTAGTCGACGCTGAAGCACCAGCTGCCGTGGTTCTTATTTACTAGAACGACTGGTGAGGCCCATGGACTGCAAGTTGGTTCAATTACGTTTTTGTGAGCATTTTATCAACTTCACGTTGGATGACTTGTCGCTCTGCATGTCACACGCGATAAGGACGCCGTCGGATTGGACTGGCGTCTCCAGTGTTGATCCTGTGAGTAACAACTGACGTCTGACCTAAAGGGCTGTCGCCAAAGTCGAAGACGTCCCTGAAGGATGCCAAGATATGTCGGAGATCAGCTGCCTGCGCTGGAACGAGGTCTGGCATGATCATCTTGTCAAAGTCGGCATCTGTGGAGCTCTGTGAAGAGGATGCAGTAGTGGTCAAAGGAGCGTCTGGAATGAATGCAGAAACAGAATATTCACTGATGGAAGAGACGTTGGCTAGAGTCATGCCATCTGGAACAACTCGAGCACACCAATTGAACTTCAGTATTGGTAGCGATGCCACATTAATCGTAATCGTAAAAAGAGTATGAGGAAGGGCAACAATACTAATAACACGTCCAAAATTGGTGCCAGCAAATAATCGCCGTCGGGTACCGGAAGAAAAGACCTCATGGTTACATAAGTAACGGCTTGGGGCAGTAGGCGAACGTACTCAACAGAACACAAACGTGGTTGAGGTGTAGTTGGAGTGTCACAGCAATAAGGTAGGTCAAGCTGAAGCAAGCCTATTCCACAGTCAATCAAGGCAGAGTGTGCCGCAAGAAAGTCCATGCCCAGCATGAGTTCATGAAAGAACTTCTCGAGCACGGCAAAAAGCACAGTTGAGAAGCGGTCAGCAGCACTAAAACGTGCGGAGCAAATTCCAAGCACAGGTAAAGTTGCACCGTCGGCGACTTAGATGAGCGGCACTGTGGGCGGTGTTAAAACCTTTTTGAGGTGGTGGGGAAGCTCCGAGTTCATCACCGAAATGTACGACCCTGTGTCTACAAGGGCACCAAGTGTATCGTCTACTTTATCGTCTATGAGGTTGCGTCCTGTCGGCCTTGCCGGAGAACTTGGCTGGCAAATCGTCACTGCAGCATCACCTCTGTGAGCTGCATCTTCTTGTTTTCTCGAGCCAGATGTGCAGTCGGCAAAGGAGGACGGCGAAGTTGGGGTGAGCGCGACGATGGGCGACGAGACAGCGCTGAGCGGGACTCTGTTAGTGGCTGGGAGAGAATGGCGACCGACAACGCACCATCGACAAACCGTCACCACCGGCTGGCCGAGGCGACTCATGGCGAGTTCCGAAGTGGCCATCATCTGCCTATGCGCGACGCTTATAGCCATAGGAAGGCTCGTGACATTACCACCTGCTATTGCAATAGCGGGCCACGTGGCCAACACGATGGCAGCTAAGCCCCACCGCGCTGGTCTAGTGGCTAAGGTACTCGGCTGCTGGCCCCGCAGGTCGCGGGTTCGACTCCCAGCTGCGGCGGCTGCATTTCCGATGGAGGCGGAAATGTTGTAGGCCCGTGTGCTCAGATTTGGGCGCACGTTAAAGAACCCCAGGTGGTCGAAATTTCCGGAGCCCTCCACTACGGCGTCTCTCATAATCATATGGTGGTTTTGGGACGTTAAACCCCACAAATCAATCATCAACGATGGCAGTTGAAGCATATAAGCCGGTCATCAGCAGTCCTCCACTCAGCGGGATTGCGAGAGCGCGCTGGTAGGCTTTGGCCTTGGGCGTAGGAAACTGGTGGCCGATGGTATGTCGGTCGGGAGGGGGCGGTGGTGCACACAGTTTCCAGGCCAACGTTTGAAAGCTCTTGGTGAATGATGGCATGCACTAAAGGCACCATTTGGGAGCTGGACTCTCAGGCACGAGAGAAGTTTGAAGCGGGAAACATAGCTTGAAGTTCTCGATGCATGATCTTCGTGGTGTGCTCTGCAGTCAGCGGTGCCTGTGGCACAGACATGTCTTCGCACGACCATGTTACCGCGGTGTAGAGATGTCGAGCGAATTGATGGGAAATACATCGGCTCTTGGCGGCCTCAAAACGCTGGCACTTTCGGATAATTGCATTTACAGTGTCACAGTTTTTGCAAATCAGCTAATTGAATGCGTCATCGGTAGTGCCTTTTAATATGTGCGCTAGCTTCTTGGACTCCTCCATGCCGTCGTCTGCTTTGCGGCAAAGGACGAGCACGTTATTTATGTAAGACAGGTACGACTCCGATGACTTTTGAGCGCGAGATGCCGATCTTGCTTGGCCGCGGTCTTCCGGCCAGTAAATTTGCGAAACAGTGCACGCATCTTTTCTTTGCACGCATCCCAGCTGCCACTTTCCGCTTCATTGTTCTCAAACCACACGTTGGCTGTCCCCTTCAGATAAAATAGGATGTTCGCCGGCATGGGCGTTTCGTCCCAGCGATAATTCTTGCTTATTCAATCGTACAGTGGCAACCATTCTTCAATATTGACATTGTCGGTCCCACGAAACGTGTCAGGGTCTTTCAGCTGGGGCATAACAACAGTCACCGTTGCGGTGGCCGCTGCGGGAGCAGCAGCTGGACCCTCTTCTGTCATTGTGGAAGAAACCAAGCATCGGCCGCTGCGTAGCTCCATCTTGTTACCCAGCACCTCCACCAAAATGTCACGGGCTGAGAGTAGGCAGAGGGTAGAAATATATTTAGATTTTACACGGAGTACACAGTGTCCTTGAAGCAAGATGGCGGAGTGGGAACAACACCACGAGCTTTTCGTAAATTGTCATCTTCGTCGCCTTCATGGTGCATTTGTTGATGTTAATGATGACTTGTACCAATATCATCGATATGGTCGACAGGTTGTACATATCCTAAGGTTTCACCACGGAGTAAGCCAATGGGGTAGTTGCAGTGGTTGGTCACCAGCAATACAGTTTAACCAGACGCAATTGTAAGAACGGCAAATTGGAGTACGATGCCCTTGTTTTTGGTAAAAACTGGAGATGGCGTAAACATCACCGTGGTGTCAGGTTGCGCTCCACATGAAAGACTAATAGGGACTGAAGCTTCCGGAGGCAAGGTGATGTCGTCGTCAGTGATAAGTTTGCAGAGAAGAGGAGAACGGTCGGGCGATGGAAATTCACTTGTTGGCACAAGGGACACTTCCTCACGAGAACAATCGATGATAGGTTCATGACATGATGATAAATTCTTACCTAGGTTGAGGTGATGAGAGCAAGATGGTTGAATAAAAATTGGACGATGTACAAAACGTTTTGGAGGACGACGCGCGCCGTACACAAAGCCGAGGGATGAATGCGTTGCGCGCTAGGGTATGACAAGGTATGATATTCTAGTGTCATTTACAGTTAGAGCTTTATCTATTTTTGTAAAATATTATGGAGTTTTTCGTCTCCCTAAATTTCGGGCACCAGACATCACAAAGGTAAGTTGTCATAAAAGGTTCATCATTAGTCCAAGCATAACGTGCATGGTTAACTTCAATATATGTGTTGAGCAGTATTTGTGCCTCCTCGCTTTCTTGAGCCTATTCAGTCTTCCACTATCACTCGCTGACAATTTACTTATGATGCACACTCTTACCGAAAACCGTCTTCGTTGTTAGTTGTCTTTCATGAGTTCTGGCACTAGTTTTGGCACAAATTGTCTGCCTTGCATATATTTTTTCTTTTAAGAAGTCATCCGTATTGGTGTAAGTACTACGTTTCTACCCTCAAATGAGAAGTCGGGTTTATACTTGACCATATTGAAATAATGCAATTTTCGAATAGATTGAACAGTCCTGCAACAGCAAGTGTGGTTCATTCACCCGAGGGACTGGTCAACAATTCCAAATACGCAATAAACGAAGTGTCAAAACCAAATCTACAATAAGAACCAGCTTCACTTAGTGTATAAATTGAGGTCATCTAGTAAATTTCACGCCATTATAGCATAAACTGATTATTCTATCACACGAAAACTCTCACTGACAATATTTTCTGACAGCGAAAGAAGCCGTACCAGCTCGTCCAAAGTTGCCAGCGATGAGTTCAGCGATGAGAGTATCTATATGAGCAAAAAACATGAAACACAATATAATGAGAACACAAGGACGGATGCTGGGCACGCAACAGATGGTTATTCACGTCAACTCACACATATATAGAGGCATGTGGTCACAAAAACTAGGTGAAACAGCATGCCAAGTATTTTAACGCATGGAATGGAATTAAAAAAGAATATTTTGGTGCTGCAGGACGTGCTTAAGTCCTTGCGGGCCTCCCCCGTACGGACCGGCAGATTCCTATTCTAATATTTCTTTTTGTTGCAGGGCGATAGATGAAACCCTTATACATGAGTTAGTGTTAAAATGTTCAAAGTCTTCATTATCTCCCGAGGTGCGTGATTAATAACCCTGACGATGATGATAGTATATTAAAATTGAGGGATGCACCCATACTGTATGCAATGCACGCATATCTACGAAAATGTTTTGGTGCTACAATTGACATTGTTCCTTCAATCTCAGATTGATGCATGTACCAGTTTTGTCAGATGTATATAGCGTCACAAGAAAAGGGAATCATGAACGCAAACAACGCCGCCTAGCTAATTTGAGGCCTGTTCATTGCTTCTGCCGCGGGATGTAACGTCACTCCGCTTAGATTGGTGTGTTTCGCTCCGCAGACCTGCCTACGCTTGCCGTCGTCGCTCGACAGAGATGTATTGCTAACCTGGGTGAACAATTTTGTGGTGTGCTGGTGTGTTTGTTGGCGACTCGAGAAGACCATGTATTTCTGTGTTCGTGAACTGCAGCATGGATACGTGATTCGCTTTGTGAACTGCATATTCGCAATCTATACGGCTGCAAACCCGAACAGTTGAGCGATGGTGCGTGGCGAATCTTCAAAACAAAGAGACCTAAGTTGTCACTGTTTTAGTTTTCTAAGGTCTTCTAAGAACCGAAGAACGAAATGCAAGCGTGTCATTCGTCACGCATACGTCGCCACGCGCTTTCTTTGTGACACGAAGGTACGTACGTGTGCCCATACTGCATACTTATAAATCGTTCCGATGGCCCCATCTTCCCCATGTTCAGTTATCGCTCTAAAATAAAGCCACCCTGTGTGCTTCCGACTCGGTGGCTTAAGCCCTGGCATTAAAATAATAAGCGTGCATGGCAGTGCATTTTCAAAACATGCATGTTTTTTTCAGGGTCGGTAAACATTTTGCTGTTGGCGATCATTGCCGTGGACTTGTTACGTCTGTTCACTTGGTTGAGAAAAATGGAAGCAATGTTGTTGCATTACTTAGTGCATCGGTTTTGTGGTTAATATTTTCTTGTCGATGTTCTTACTACTTTATTGCGGTAATATAATTTTACACCAGTTTCGTAAGCACCTTCGTGTTATATGTTTCCTTGAAGTTTAGCTGCGTGTAGACACTTGCAATAAAGCGCTTTAATTCTACTTTTGGTCTATGAGCTCTACAACAAGCAAGATTTTTAAGAACCACTACCAAAAATATACCGATGCAAGAACACGCAGTGCAGTGTAATTATCCGGGTTCAATATAGACCGAGTACTAACATTTTTCCCAGTCCCTAAGTTATATGACCGACTAGCAACAGTGTGCGAGGGGCCAGAGAAAAAGGGAATATGCCGCTCTTTGTGAGAGATTTTTGTGAAACGAAAGAGTTAACTTTCTCTCGCGATGATCATCACACTGATATTCTGCTGAATAACATACTTGCGGCCTCAGAACACACTCTCCCTTCAAAAGAGTACAAATAAAAGGGCAGAATCTTTGCAAGTGAGTAGGAAGTTTCTCTGCATGCTCTAGATAGGGCGTGCGTGCATGTGTGTAAATAGGTGAAGACTGGATAAAACGTTGCTTATTTATTTTGTCACTTTGTTGCTCCATAAAACTTGGCTTCTCTATATCGACCACATGTTCGATAGTGCACAGTCTTTCACTTTTTTGTGGAAAAAAATGGCTCAGAGGCAACTCTGCAAACGCTTTCAAGAGCAATACATTACTTAAGTGAGCACCTTTTTTTTACGTAAAAGGCAGAATAAAGCTGTTTAGCTTATAAAACATGGCAAGAACACTCTCTCTTATGACGGCAAACGATAATGGCAATGAATTTACAGCCTTCCGTAAGCGCCCACGCTCTGGCAATACGAGTGACGTCACGGTGGCAGTGAGCAGGCCTGAAAATATTATTCTAGGCGGAATCGACATAACCCCGTGGCGCAGTCAACAACTTTGGAATAGTTTCTGACGCCGCATCCTGCCATATCTTGTCACTTCCTTCTTTTACTTTTTCTTACGCACGCGCATATTTGTTGCAGATTGTTAAGCCCTGAAAAAACTCTCGCACAAATTGGCTCGTCGCTCGGAGCTATCACCTCACACCAATTCGCTTAACTGTCATTGCTATCTGAGTGTGGTAGTGTCGCCCCTTGGTTTCAATGCACCGGCGCGTGAAGCAGCAGACGCGCTCCGCATTGATGGCCTCGCACCAATTCACCGCGACAAAAAGAAGAAAGGTGGGTTGAAAAAAGAATAGAAACGATGTTTGACGCCAACACGCTTGCTCGGAGAAAAAGGCATGATTCCAGAGTTAGATACTGTATTATGAATTTGTCTCGCAATAGAAAAAAAACTAAATTATTCAGGGTCCTATCATTTGGCACATGACATTCGGGTACCGCAGAAAACATAAGATGAAAATCTTATTGACATTGGTCAATAACTACATATCACCGGAACTCGAACACCGTACATATTATGTGGTTGTCTCTAGGTTTTAGCGCAAATGACCTATTCATTAACTGAGGACCGTGTTTTTTTTTTTTTTTCATGCGCTCTTTAGTTTCTCCGTACTAGGTCAATGACTCCATGTTTCACTTCTTAACTAAAGGTATTTCAAAACGTGGTGGTGCGTTCCAACGAGTACAGCCTGTTTACTCAATTCTGCCAATTCATTAAGTGGTAGAGCACCAAGGCCTTGCTGAGATTGTCTTTGGCCTAAACGTGCGCACAGTTTCCTTTCAAAGGGGATGAAGGTTCGTCGCAGCACCCCCTTTTAATAATGTAAATGTATTTAGCAGGCTTTGCGCCTCCTTTCGGCTCCCCCCCCCCCCCCCGGCCAGTGCGCACGCCTGTGGTCTTTTGTCAGTGTTAGCCAAATATCTTCCGTGCATGGGCACGTTCATAAAACTGACGGAGTTAGCGACCTTTGTGTAAGCGACGTCACCTTTTGGCCCCAGCTCACCGAAAGTGGTACTAGGACAACGAAACGTTTAGGAACAAGCATTAGTACTATCTTACGATGTGTCTGCCGTACCTCTCATACTTTTTATTCTGCTCATATCTTTGATACCGTCAAAAATATTTTAAAAATTTAGTGACTGTGATGTCATGGTCCGCTCTTTATCAACTGAAGGAATTGCTGGTTCAACCACACTTTCAGCACGCTCAGTCCTATTGGTTCAGTTGCGCGATATGTGCAACTTTTACGGCACTGACAACGTTGCGACTGATTACTGGATATAAAAATCCTACGGCTGTGCGAACAGTGAAGTTCTAAACCGAATCGAACACCCGTAAAACTCGAGTATACTTCGAATTGATTTTCAATATTCAGAAATACTTTTCCAAAACATCCGTTCGTCAGCTTAGCAATTCTTTTGAATGCAATAATCAATCACTTCAACGAAGTAATATTACCGTTCCTTTTAACGAGTACAAATAGCAGAAATGTTTCTTAAACGCAGTAGCAACTTGAGCTTTCAAGATTTTTAAAAACAACAAGCAGAAGAACAGTGCTTACTTAAGTATTAAAGGCTGTTATTCGTTATCACCTACAGAACAAAGCTAAGGTGCAAAAAAGAAACTGTTTCACAAATAAACTTTTTGCAAATCTGATGCTGATAATAGTTTATTAGACACTTTTCTGTCGACTTTAGACGTTTGAGCATAAAGGGCACTTACACAATGCTCCTGCATCTATGGCTATGAAGTTATTGTTAACCTTCATAGCCAGCGTTCGCTTGACTAAGTCGTAACAATAAACAGTGAAAATAATCTCCCCCGCTTTTCCAAAGAGACGCAAAGGCAGATACACAATGGTACAGAAAAACAGCCAGAAATAGAGACACAAAAAAGATTTAAAAATAGCGGAAGCTTAGCCATTTGTTCTATAACACAGGTAGTGCTGGGTAAGACGTAGGTCTGAATGTAGAAGTATATCCAAACCAGAATAGGCTAGTAGCCCACTCTCTCTGTGCTGTGCCCAAGCTATGCGAAAGTTAGTGCAATCTCTGCTTTTACCATTGTCCCTAAAGTCACCAATCCATTTTTGAATATTTTTGAATAGCTTTAACACATTCACGCACACAGTGCTTTCTCAGAACAAAGCGCACATGGCAGATATTTTAGCACTGCTTTTAAATGTGAGATAAGAGCATCGTTGAAAGAGCCTTGAACTAACACATGAAAAACCAATTCAATTCTCACTCTTTTTGAATGACCATGATAGTATCACCGAGTCTCTTCTACAGGTCTAGAGATGCACATCTAGCAAGCCTGTGAAACGGTTACGATAGACAGTTTACCTTTGAAGTACTGCGTTCATAATTGTCTGGCAATGCTGGACGTATCTGCAATCAAAAGCTGTGTTTATGGCAAGCTGCTACAACATCCATAACCTTGATTTGAAAGGTATAATGACTTATTAACAAAAAATGATTACCCTTTTGAATCGTCCGCAGAAATGCAGGGCATGGTACACCCGCGAAATATAATGCAGAAATGCACCGATGGCATTTTTTGATAAAAAAACTACCATACGTGACAACTGAAATCCCTGAGGGAACGCTTCGTGGCAACGCACCTAACATTAAGACTCAATATTATCTAACTTTTTTGAGCTAGTCTGTACATGTCTAACAAACTAAAGAAAGACACGTACCATCGAGAAAAAATCCGGACAGCAAATAAAGGACGACCTAACTGTGATGTCCTTTTTTTTTCCTTGATAACATACGCCCTTTTCTATTTCAGTTAGGCTGGACATGTAAGCATGTTTTTCGTTACTGCGCGCGAAGCACCACTTTTGAAGGGTATAGTGTAGTCTACACTGAACGTATGACACCTCTGCTTTTTTAAGCACACTGGAATCCTAATCATATGAGATGACACAAGCAACTTATTGATGCTTTCAATACGTACCTAGTTTCAAATCGTGACTTGCAATTAAGGCCTGTCTAGTGTTGTGTGCTACTTTTTGTCGTGAAGTTTTCATGCTACACTGACCTTACAAATACGAAAAAGCACACAATCATGACTACAATGAATGACAAAGTGTCAGTGCATTTGTTCATATTGCTGGAAGACTTCTAGCAGTTTGCCTAGACGGAGGCGAAAAGCTGGGAGCTCATGCACTGTGCAACATGGATGGAGGTTGAACTACCCTTGTGTTACAAGGAAGGAAGGAATGAAGTGCCTGGAAACTTTGGCACACACCGACGCTGGAAGATCGGCCAAAGCGTGTGTTCGAAATCATTGGGAATGTGCTCTTCTGCGTCTGATAGGCTGAACTAATTTCGTAGATTAAGTTCCGTAAAAGCGATAAATACCTCAATGTTGTGGTCAACCAGGCCGTATGTAAGAACCAGGCCGTATGTAAGGCGAGGGAATATCGCTTAGGGCATGAATGGTAAGACATTACTATCTATCATAAGGAATTGATTCTTCTACGCTGACACTCTACGAACACCTGTAGGTTCAATACAACTTTGCAGGAAATTTTCGTAATTATCAGCGTTTTCACTAACGCCACGTATGCTGCTATTAGAGTTGCTCCTCCAGCTAAGCTGCTTACATTCGTAAGTTACCCAGCCTATATATTCAACTCGAAACTATTGTGCATCACCTGAAACAATTGTATGTGAATAATATTTAGGAGGTCAATGAGAACTACTAAGAAACGGTCCAAGCGAAACAATGGCGAATACGTGCGAGCGGTTACTGAATCATCCTGGCGTACTGCTACAAATGAACTGAGGACAAATTTACTGTTATCCCATGAGCGACTTGTTCCTCAAAGCTTAATATTTTCAGCATATAAAAAACTCTTACAGATGACAGTACTGCCACCCTTCATGACTTATACGTTCAGTAAGTTGTAATCAACATTTTAAGCGTAAATTTTGTGCCATTTATTACAGAAGAGGTGCTCGCTATACAAATATTCTGCGGTATCTTACTGTTTTAGAAAAAACGAAGAGATATGGTTGAAACGTAGGTCTGCTGTTTTTCAAGGGGCAATTAATTTTGTGTGCTGGATTTTGT
This sequence comes from Rhipicephalus microplus, assembly GCF_043290135.1. Lineage (NCBI taxonomy): Eukaryota > Metazoa > Arthropoda > Arachnida > Ixodida > Ixodidae > Rhipicephalus > Rhipicephalus microplus. The sequence continues at coordinate 3,057,943 of NW_027464615.1, read as the reverse complement.
GCGGACGTTTCCTGGAAGAGCAGCATTGAATATTAGTTTTAAGAATTAAGCAATATATACTTTGGAGCAACGTTCGAGTTATTTCATTATACTACAGTGTAGCGCGAGTTGCTGTTTTTGCCCGTTATGTTGAATACATCTTGTGTGTTGTAATGTACTTGGTAACTGCCAGGTGTGCATAATTGTGCATTGTCTGTACCGTCTAATCTGACAATATGTTTGGGATTTGTTATCAAGTCTTGGCTCTGACTCGGTCTATGAACCACGACCGGCGTTCACTGATGCACCAAAGGGACCTTCTCTAAATTGTTCGCTCTTTTGTGGGGCGTTTATGAGAGACGATACGTCCGCCGTTAAAATTCACCCGGCAATCACCTCCATAATAACGGGATCAGTGACATGCAACATTGTCACTCTTTCACTCTTTCAGCATTACTGCATTTACTTCTGTGTATTTCTCAAGAACCCAAGGGGATTGCGACATGTGCGTGATCCTACGAGAACGAATTCACGCAATCGCGACGATTTACACTCATTCGAGTGTCAGTTGGGTGAAATTATAATGAATGGATATATTTATGTAACACCAACCTGCTCACATGAACATGCACGCTTGAAAAATTTGTTATTATGTTTGTAGCATCTATCGAAGATGTATATTATGTGCCCTTTGCTTGTGTTTTGATAAGTGGCTTAGAAGCTTGCTCAGTGTCTTGTCAACCGAAAGAAAACAAAACTGACAGGGCGGGAAGATTACGCGGATGAAGTGAAGAAACAAAGAGAGAGACAACAGCACTGTTGTGTTTCAGTTCAGGCTTCATATCGTCCTTGTGTGCTTTGCACCACGCCGTGTCCATATCTTCCTTAAGTATGAAGCAACTAGATCGGTAACAAGCCCTGTTGATTCATGTCAACCTTTCGGGAAGCTTCAAGTAAGCCTCGCGTGCCATTTTGTTGCATATTTCACAGCTTCGATGTTTCAAAATCAGCATATATTGGTAAGAAATTGCGTGTTTCACTGTCCTAGCTGTGCAACAAATAATAACATCTTCCTTAAATGAACCCAGATGAAGTGCGAAGCAGCAGCGTTGTGCACACACACAATAACACACTTCATCAAAAGCTACTCCCACTTATATGCAGCAGAGACACAGTGGAAGATCTTTGTAAGGTCGCCGCATTGCACTACAGCACGTCCGGCTTCGCAGCACAATTCAAAGACCGCCTGCAGAAAACCTGAAGGGTTTTATTGGAAAATAATATAGACACTTGGAATCCACGTGGTTTGTAGCGCTACCCTAGAATTTTACCTAGATGCTCTAGTGGATTTCTGTTGCATATAACTGGGAATGATTTTTTTCGTGTGAACTGTAGTAGTGAAACCTGAAATTTATTTAAAATGAACAAGTGCACAGTCGTTGTCACTACGTTTTCTCTGCGGTGCCTACAAATGGTGCTGTGTTCCCGCAGACATTTAACGTGCTTCAATTCGCCAGAAATTTAGGAGGAGCTGGAAAAGCCTTGTTCTAATTTTCGGAGCGTTCGACTTGCGGCTGCATGGCATAGTTTTTTTCAGTTCTTTTCCGACACAGTGCTGCGCATCTTATGTTCGAACAGGCTTGCTTTCGAGTAACACATTTATCAACATTCCACTTTATATATGATCGTTTACATCCAACAAGCTACCTGAGTAATTAAAAATTATTTGTTGTATATATCTAAGAGTTTTATATTTATAATTTCACCAGGGTCACAAGACTGACGTTTATTTAGGGGTAGGATGGAGTTCAACCAGGCTCTACCTGTTGGTGCGTGCGTAGCGTCCGTAGTGTGCCTGTAAGTTTCAAACAAAAAATATTGTCAATCCTAATAGGAAAATATTCGGAATAACAAAATCATATTCATTAAAATTTAGTAACACGGATATGCGAAAAAAAGAGAAAAGCCATCCTATTACATGCCAAACTATGATTTACCTTATCTCAACGATATATTGACCCTGCATAGCTCCGTTCTGTATTCAAGTGAAAGAGTGCGCATTAACCTTCTGACGGGCCAGTGAAACTCCATGAAATACATGCAATCGGCGACACGAGTCGCAGACTCGCATCGCAGAGCTACCTTGAAAACCATTGAGGTCTTGCTTGTAGTATTGAAGCCATGCACTGCACAAGAGCTTGCTGCTTTTAGAAAGGACCGCTAAACATGTTTAGGTACTTTCTTCAACCTGGGGCTGGCTGGACAGTTTCTCCAACTTGAAGTAAACCTAATTCGGTCCGCCGCGAAGGCCCGATGTTTGCCCGTACAACGCAGCTATTTGCGCTGTTTCATCAGTAAATTCAATTATGCCGATGAGATTGAGTTGGGCGGTGGCCAGCAAACTTTCGCCCTCGATGAAGCAATGCAATTCGATGCCACAATCCAATAACTTCGGCACAACGCCAACAGAAAGCGCCACATGAACCCTGTTAGGCATGGCTATCTTTGTTTTTGTCTTTGTTTTTATTGTCATTACTAAACATTGCATATGGTCAGCGCGGAGGCTCAAGTGGTTATAGCTACATTCAATAAAACAGCAATTCAACATAATTTTAGCTTTTTTGCCGCAACGAAATCTTTAACGCAAGTTTATAACGCACCGCACACGGTCATTTGCAATGTTCATCCAACGAAACTTTACTTTTAGTCGAGTGAAAGATACTAATGACCTGTGTTATGTAGATTATAGGCTCGCGTTAGGTATTCTGACGTGTCAGAAGTTCTGAGGATACGTGCATTACGTGCCCTTTATAGCATGAGTCAATGGATAACGCTTTACGCCATGAAGCAAAGCGAAACGCAACGTTCCTCAAACAATTGAGAAGTTTAGCTTGTATTCAATAAATGTAGAAGGCAGATGGAAGTGTGCAGAAAACGTGGACGAAAGAAAGTACCCTCGCGCGCCCTTGTATGCATTCACAACGCACGTTTTACATGTTTTCTGTGTTATTTTATTGTTATGAAACCATCACAGCGTAGTTGCGATTGCGTGGGGATTGTTTGAAGTGTTCTTCTATAAAGTATCGCTAGCACTATTTTTGTATTCATTGTCCTTAAACTGATGCATAACAATCCAAGGAAGAGGCTCGTCCACACATTGTCCAGGTGGTCTATCGTCGTGAAACACTGTTCTTATATGGATAAATATAACATGAAGATATATGAACAGCGCTTTGAGCGCGGTAGAAATATTACTGAAGAACTCGCGAAGCAAGGAACACGTTAAGTTTGATGTCTTAGACATGATAAATCAATGCATTTTAGCTGTCTTGACTATTGTAGCCCTTACAGTATCGGTAAAATGCGCCGGAACTAGTTATTTTCCTGATTTTCCTAAGACGGTGCCAGATATTACAAAGGTGAGCTGTCGTTTCCCAACAACGCGACGCACCTTGATCTTCAGCAGAGAATTCTGCACAAATATCTTTATATAGAATACGTGAAGCAACCTGTGCCGAAATTAGCAGAGGCATTCACGTAGAATGCATGCTGATGCCTCTTCACGGCGTGTTAGGTTTTTTTACCGAGACTGCATAAACACTTTTGTCACCTATCTCTACCAAAACAAATACATCTACTCAAGTAAATGAGCTCGTATACCTTAACTTAAGGGGCCTGTAGAACATCATATGGTATGCTATGAGCACCCCTTTTATAACTGGGTGGTGACATGTGTGCCACCAGGCTCGCACGAATATAAGAACGATAAGAAATCTCTCTTTTGATGTTTGCCAAAATTGTTATGTAGTTTGAACAAACCAATATCGATACATGAAAAATGTATAAATTGGTATTCCATTATCGATGAGGCATACATTTGTTGTACAAAAAAATTCACAGCATATCCACGGGGTGAATGATGATGAGTGGGCGAAGCTCCTGAGGGGAAATCATCGGTAAAATCGTGACTGTTCAGTGAACGTTCGCCCACGACATCACCAAGAAAGACGTGAGAAACACTGTGTGTGTATATGTACGGCAGGGTCCTCGCGCCGTTGCCGTGACGCTTGGGCCTCTCGTTCTCGAACGCTGGGATCTTGGCGGCGGCGTCGCGCAGCTTCATGGATAGAAGGGCAAGAGTGGGGGCTAGTTGGTTGAACATTGTTGATACTCACACCGCGCTGGAATTAAACACACAAATAAAAGACACACTGAAGCACAGGTAGGACACACACGAGCGCGAACTAACAACTGACAGTTGTTAGTTCGCGCTCGTGTGTGTCCTACCTGTGCTTCAGTGTGTCTTTTATTTGTGTGTTTAATTCCAGCGCGGTGTGAGTATCAACAAGCTTCATGGAGCGCTTCTGCTTCGCGGTCTCGCACATAGGGATTCTGTCGGCGCAATCACTGGACATCAAATTCCTGAAAATGTAATACGTAAACATGCGAAAATAACCATTTGCACATTTGCAGTGTCCTCCTGTCTTAACTCATATATAATCAGTGTTGTATACTGATGTCAGTGTCACAGCCCCACATATTATTAAGAGAAGGAAAATACAGATATGGAAGCGTTATATATTAAGCCATGACTTATCTAGTGGCTGAGTGAAGCGCGTTTGAGCCTGTCATTCTGTTCTCGAAGTGTATGGGTCATGGTAATTTTATAGATAACGTTTGTAGTTTCACCGCGCTGTTATGCCAAAATTAATCTCTGTGCAACAATACAAATACCTCAAGCGCATCTCGGTTGCATTGTTCCTAGATGTAAAAGGTGCATACGACAACGTAACGCACGATGCCATCCTAGATGCCTTGGCAAACATTGGAATCGGTGGAGAAATGTTTCGATGGATTCGGAGCTACCTACAGAGGAGATCGTCCTCGTGCTTACTGCGGAAGGCCGCACCATTGATCATTACACCACTCGTGGCGTTCCACAAGGCGGTGTTTGTAGGCCTACGCTGTTTAACAACAGTACTGAAAGTTGGGCGAGTTGGTACTCATTCATGACTTCTTTGCGCAAACACGTACACGGACACAAGGAAAAGAGGCAAACAACACGGGCGCAACAACTGGTTTATTTTGAACAACGAACTGTACTTATATCTTCACGTAGCCCACACGCCCCCCCATCGGTGGATCCAGGAAACAGGGTCCTCTGCTGACGGCTGGCACATAATACCCGCGTACTTGTGCTCATTCACGTCCCCCCTTTTGTTTATTCTCCTCGCACGTTTGCTTTCTATTGGAATTTACTCACTTACTCTAATTGAGCACTTATATCTTGCCTTATCTTGTATTACCCTGTTTAACCTCACGATCATTGGCCTTGTACAAAGTCTACCTCGATCAGTCAATCTCTCTACATACGCTGATGATATATGTATCTGGGCTTCAGCAGTGACACAACCCCAGGTACGCGCACGGCTCCAAAAAAGCAGTGAGAATAAAGTCGACGTACCTCCATGCTCGAGGCCTCACAATTTCCACCGAGAAGTGCGCCTTAGTCCCTTTTACCCGCAAGCCCATAATCTATTATCCTGTTTCCATCGACAACGTGAACCTTTCGTATATGAGACGTCACCGATTCCTGGGCGTCATTATCGACAGAGATCTCTCGTGGAGTGCTCACATCTCGCACTTGAAGAAGAGGCTCAGCTCTATAACACACGTGATGAGATTTCTCGCTGGTAAAACGTGGGGCACATCACTGTCGTCTATGCTTCAGCTGTACAGAGCGCTCTTCTTGGGAAATTTGCGGTATAGCACGCCCGTGCTTTCCAACGCCGGAAAAACTAACATCAGGGTCCTGCAAAGCACTCAAGGCCAAGTCCTCCGCACATGCTTGGGCTACCTCGGTGCGCTAATGCGTTAGCAACAGTTGGTATTGCTAAATACCATCCCATAACGACATATATAACTGTCGACACACTCTGGACACATATCCGTCCCATATCCAGAGTGCCTAACTACCACCTTGCTAGCTTGCCACTAGAAAGACCAAAGGCAGCGTTTTCCAAAGTTGTTGCGGCTAACCAGAACTTCATCTCATGGAGATTCTCGCCCGCAACCATACCTTATCTATCTCCAGAGTGCCACATGAAAAAACACACTGTGCACCTTGAAGTGCCGGAGATATCTAAAAAGGCAAACCTGTCATCTGCAGCCCTCAAACATATCTCACTAGACCTTTGGCATTTGTCGTATGCTAACCGAATTCATGTTTACACGGACGGTTCGTTCTCGGGAAGTTCGACAGATGCCTTTGTCATACCATCTCGATCAATTACCGTCAAATTCGAGACATCACACGTCACGACATCTACGGGATCCGAGCTCACCGCTCTTCGATCCGCTGTGTAGATTGTTGCGCAAGAATCTCCTAGAAGACGGGCCATATTCGGCGACTCCAAGGCAGCCCTTCAATGCGTGCGAAGTCTACGATGTGAAAACTACTACCAGATGGTGTATCGTATGAATGAAATTTGTCATCGCGCCGCTGATCAAGGACACGACATTGTTTTACAATGGTTGCCGGGCCACCGTGGCATCAGTGGTAACCACCTCGCCGACGACGCTGCCCGATGTGCCCACGATGGTGTGCCCGCACTGTTAATACCCTTTTCAAGAGTAGACGCAGCTAGAGAACTTCGTCACATCGCGCATAATGCCACGCTTGCGCACTGAAATTCTCCACTTAACTCCAATCATCGCCCTAAGAACTTTAAGCCATTACTCCAGAAACAACTGCCATCCAAGATTACTCGACGGGACGCTACAATCCTGTGCCGGCTGTGGACTTGGGTAGCGCTTCCTAAGTCATTCAACCGCCGCATTGGCATGGCAGATTCATCCATGTGTGAAAGCTGCACGTTTATAGAGACTATTGAACATCTCTTGTGCCACTGTGCCCAACTTGATGAAGATCACCGGACTCTCCGGTGTGCCTTGAATAGACTGATGACCGGCCATTTAATGAAGCAAAGATCTTAGGAGCCTGGTCGCGCAGCACATCAGCCCAGAAAGCCACACGAGCCCTCCTGAGATACTGGACAGCAACTTCATTGAGAGACCGTCTGTGAAAGTCGGCATTGTGTGTGTGATGTGACATGTGTCTATCCTTCTCTCTCTTGTTTTTCTCCCCTCTCCCTCTCCCCATGTGTAGGGTAACAAACTGGACGCATAGTTTAGTTAAGCTCCCTACCTCTGCTACGTCTCTTCTCTCTCTCTAGGAAATGTTCACTCATTATATTGAATCAAGAGCAGCTAATATAATCGTAATAAAACTGGGATCACAGAATAAACTTACCTAACAAATTGCTAAATAAAAAAGAACAATGCATGGAAAACAGGTTACTTCGAACGTTACACGCATTGAAAAGTGACGCGTAGAGTTTATAATACTTCTATTTAATTTCGTTATACATCCAATTATATAAATAGTTGTTAGGGGAATGCGTGATTAGGCTATGATTAAAGATAAATAAGATCATGCGGTTGATCGCTCCTGAGTAACATTTGTGCTTTTGATGGCGCAGAGCTGCCGGATAAGAAATGCATGGCTGTCAGTGATGATGGCAGGTTGGCACGCTCTGTATAGCTCTGAACACTTGCGCAACAAGCTCCACTTTTCGTTTTTCATTTGAATCTGGTAATCAGCATTATCAGCCTGCTTACACCCAGAGCTGGCCGAAAGCCTCTCTCATAATCCGTCAACAAACACGGTTCTGCGCTGACCGCTGGCACATAATACCCGCGTACTTGTGCTCATTCACGTCCCCCCTTTTCTTTATTCTCCTCGCACGTTTGCTTTCTATTGGAATTCACTCACTTACTCTAATTGAGCAGTTATATCTTGCCTTATCTTGTATTACCCTGTTTTGCGGCTCGCAAGCGCCACCTGCTGTATTTTATCTGACCCAACCAAGCTCGAACAGGATTAGCTTTGACCGTATAGCAGCGGTCATAAACTTCATCACGATCAATAAAACGGATCTGAATTGCCCTGATCGCAATTAAAAGTGCCCGTGTGACGCTGGTATTAGAGGACCATGAACAAGAAAAATGGCTATTTAATTATTGCGAAGAATTTTTCGTGTACTGCGAGCATTTTTGGCATCTATCTATCTATCTATCTATCTATCTATCTATCCACCCGTCCGTCCGTCCGTCCGTATGTCTGTCTCTCCATCCGTCCATCCGTCCGCTTATGTCTGCGTGCTCTTATGATCACCCCCTTAACATGAAATACACCGAAATTACTGTGGGAGCGTAAGATGGCTTGACGAATATGACGCATTGGTTTTAACATGAATGCTGTCACAATCTCTTCGCGTAGGTCATCAAGCACTTTCCAAGAAACAGTGTCACATAGACGAGGGTGGGTATCTGCGACTCGTATGCGGCTATGTGGCACAAAAATGGCATCAGGAAAAAGCTGACATCGCCAGCATTGGCCGGATGAAAATAATAGATGTCAGTGTCACAGTAGAAATTGAACCCCAGCATCCTGCGTTGCAATCAAGTAATCGATCACAGAGCAACGCAAGGTCTTGGAAATACTTTGCAAATAGACGCTAATGTTGGGAAATTTCAATTGTGGTCAAATCTGGCTATCAAATTTTATTAACATTACAAATATACTCCTATGATACAGCTGTCATGTTAAGTTAACGTGAACTGTAGTTAAATGTCATCTGCTAATGTTGATTTGTGTAGCAGTGTTGAGGCCTACCATGCTTGTGATCCCCAGCACAAACACCACCGCTTCTTATTGGCTTACCGCTTCTAGTGTTGCTAATATTCATGTTGCTGTTGGCATCGTTATGCAACTCTAAACAACTGCTAATATGAAACATACGTGGCTGTCTAACGTATGTCGGGGAGTGGAGTTGTATATATAATGAGCGCGACTTAAAGCCTTGCTTAATAAAAGTTAAAACACATTGACCTCGAATTCGCATGCTTCAAATAACTACAATGCTCAAGCTGCGTGGAATGTGCCGAATTTTTAAAGTTGCAAAAGTATGTTGCATAAAAGAGCTTGGCACTGCCTTTCATAATATGTCAAATCACCATCGTGCGCTCAATTTCTCCTCGTAGTCTCAGCCTTTTCCCGTTTAAAATTTAGGCATTTACGACGCGCATACAGAGTCTCTGCTTAAAACTTTGATATCGTGAAGGTTCTTGCCTGGAATGATAACGTAAATTATTTGTATGACGTGACACGCCATATGTGACACGCTTTAAAGTCCGATCAACGTAATTCAACCAAGCAACCAGGCTTCACAAACGAATGCACGCAGCCACTTGTATACATCTATGGCTCTGCAGCGCACACATGGAAACCAAGGTATAAGAACTATGGCGAGTCATCTACAACAGACCATAGTTATTTTGACTCACAGAAAGGCAAGATTACAGTCATAAATAACGTCCTCGCTCTACATTCAAGCGTAAACATTGATGTTATCAGACGACACCAGAAGTCATGGACACAGCACGTGCTTTGAATGCAAAATCTGCAAATCTGCAAACTTTGTCCAAAAATTATATTTCTCAGCTTTTTCACTGATGATTTTTAATTCTAGCAGGGCAGACTGTTAGTTAGCGTCAATCAGGCACTCGCCGCAGACAAGTGGGTGAAGAGCAGCTCACCAGCTTCGCATTGAGCGTCACAAGAGAGTGAAAGCGATTCAAAGATCCCGGGGTGAATAAATGTCAGTAGCAACTGGGCCTTTGTGCGTGTTCTCTACACAACATTTGTTTATGTGTTTCCGCACTGTACACTATATTCATGTATGAACGTGATAGCGTCAAAAAGCTCGTTTTGCAAAAGATCCGGTGTTGGCAGAGTGGGAACCGATCTAGTGTTGTTTCGGTCCAAGTGCGGATCGAATCCGCGTCGTTTGCGCGACCAGCGGATGTTGTACCACACGGCCATGCCTCTGTTTGTGAAAACAGTCAAAACACCTTCCTCTGCTTGAAAATGCAGCGAAAGTAGCTTTCATACTTCCCAAACACACGCGTTCTGTGCACAAGCTTCACAGTGCAGCATGAAATATTGCACCAATAATGCGTGTACAAGGGTCCATAGCCAATAGGCGTCAGAATATTTGGTTATCCTAATGGCTCCATGGTTAAAAGCCACTACCATACTAAAAAAGGCCCACACGCCACTGGGCCTACTTCCTTAAGGCAACGTAGTGGGTGCATAGCAATTCGAAAAGGTTTAATGCACTAAGTGTTTGAAGTACGCACTAGGAACAGGATCCCCCTATTGCGTTCAACTACTTGAAGCGAAGTTTTTCCTAGCGAACTTGGACGACTTTGAGCATATCTATCTATCTAACAGCTTACGTTTGGGTGCTCTCGTGTTCAACCCCTTAACTTGGCGTGAACCAAACTTTACATGGAACGTAAGATTATTTGACGAATATGACGCGCTGGTGAAGACATGAATAACGTCACAATCCCGTCGCGTACGTCATTAAACACTTCCCGCCAGGCATGCATATAAGTATTACAATCAGGACGGGGACCTTCTACGGGTAGGTATGTGCCACTTGTATGTGGGTATGTGTCACAGGTGATTGAAACTTTGTATCTACCCAGGCACGACGAGAACACACATGGGCAATGCAAATGCGGAAACGTTCAGAGATATCCGACATCGCTAGCGTACACCAGACTAGTGCAAAAAATAAAGGTCAGGGTACCAGCTGGAATTAAACCCAAGCATTCTGCGTGGCAATAAAGCACTGTACCACAGAGCACCGCCAGGTCTCAATACTACTTTTCAAATAGGCGCTAATCTTCTGGAAACATCAATAGTGGTTCTAGTGCTGCCTACCCAATTTTATTGGGTAGGCAGCAATAAAAACATTACAGTCCTACTTCTTTGACAAAGCCGTCACACCGGGTTAACATCAATTGTGGTTAGGTGCAATGCACAGAAGTTTATTTATGTAGCAGTGTCCAGGGCCAGCAACCTCGAAAGCATCAGCGCTTCATATTAGTTTTTGGTGTAGCTAATACGCGTGTTCCAGTAGGCATCGTTGCGCAAGTTCAAACAACTGGTTATACAAACATCTGCAAATCTTCAACGTATGTCAGTGCATGCAAAGCTTTTAATTATATTTAGCATCATTTCATGACGTGTTGCTAAATAAAAAAAATGCAACACGTTTTCGCATGCTTCACATACCGTCGATTGCCAGGTACGTGCGTTCTGCCGAATTGTTTTTATTGCCTAGTACGCAAGTTTTTTCCTGCTGTGGATTATGCGTAACTCAGTCACAGGACTACCTACTTTACCTCTATAATCACAAAAGCAATACTGAGTTGGCACACCGTATGTAAAATCAATAGCGTATGTATACCAGAAATATGGTGCTGCCTAATGAAACAATGCAACAATGATGTGTCATGTAATAAATTGTTAAAAGGGCGATTTTGAACAAAGTGTTAAAGCTGCCAGTATGTTGGCAAATGGTTGTGGTCTTGACATCTGTATTCACATAAGAACAAAGATAGATCGATATGTGAAGTTTAACGTCCCAAAACCACCATATGATTTTGAGAGACGCCGAAGTAGAGGCATGCGGAAATTCGGCCACCTAGGGTTCTTTCAAGTGCACCCAAATCTGAGCACTTGGGTTTACAGCATTCTTGCCTCCATTGAAAATGCAGTCGCTGCAGCCGGGATTTGATCCCGCGACCTGTGGGTCAGCAGCCGTGTACCTTAGCCCTTACACCACCACGGCAGGGCTCGCATTAAAACTAAAGAACAAGAACGTTTGAAATAGCCTGTTGATGGGTTGGAGGTTCATTGCTACAGTAAAGCTTTGTTTGCATCATTAACTTTCCCCACAACGTTAGCATGGCAGGAATACCACTATGCCAATCACCATAGGTACGAGAAGAATGTGAATCGCGAATGGTTTAAACAACAATGTGTCTGTTTATTGTATGTTTCGAATGATTTCTAAGCGATCTCACAGAGATGTATGAATGCAGTAGTATGACATCTTATATGCACCCGATAGAACGGAACGCGAATAGGAAAAGACCCTCTGGACAGCCCAGCTTATACGATTATATTTTATTAGTAAGCAAATAGTGTTCTTCTGCTTCCTTAGTATTGTGGCGATGAAAACATATTTACTCACATTGTAACATAAAATGCATGTATACCCAGCTAGGTGAAAAAAGAAACTGCAAGTAAAAGGTGAAATGTGCACTCCTTTAAGAAAGAAGTTAGCACACGGGTGGCAGAACACTGTTTCATGATCAATCTGATTCTTTATTAATTTTTTATGCTACGTAATTATCATACCGGCTCTTCTAATGGTAATGCAGATAACTGATTTTGATTTGAACAGGAATGTTCTGTGTTTTACAGTTCTACACGGCAAATGCGACAATATATACCTTGCGGACAACAAAACGGCTTGTGACATGCAAAGTCGACGAGGTTGCTAATCAAACTGACAGTTCCGTTTTCTTCAAGAGAAGTTACTGCAAAGGGGAGAAATGGTAAGACATCATCGTGTGCAATCAAGCACTCATCATGCTGTGCTGACACTATTAAAACACTCCTAGGGTTAACAAGACCTTGGAAGGAACTTTTATATCAGTGAGCGTTTTCGCTAGAGGAACCTTTGACGCAATGATCGTCCACCCACCAGGTAAGATGTTTATTTCTCGTTATTCAGCCGTTAGCTTTCATATGGTATTTTTAAATGTCTGATATAAGCTTAGTGGCCTTCACATGCATAACTTTATTCAAATATGTTAATGAAGGCTCTGTATTATCAACAGTGTCTAACTTCGAACATATTCCTAAAGAGTCCTTTGCAACACGTTAAAACGCCTATGAAAATCGAACTTCTTGTATACAACTAAGTGAAAGAACGATGATTATTTTTTTTTCTAGAAGGTTACGATGCTCCAAATGCATCCAACTCACTTTAGTCGCTCCTACACTGTCTTTCTGCTATAAATAACATTCATGTTGCTCAAGGTACATACCTTGACATTTACGTAGAAGAGTCAAATTAAAAGAAATAAATAGAAGAGCAGGAAACTTCACAGGACTCGCGGAAAAATTTATCTATTTATTTATTTTTTCATTTAGCATAAAGTATGTGACAAGAAAAAATGGGTGTTCCACATCCACAAACTTATAGCCTGGAGAGTGGTGCCTGTACTTTACGCCTTTAAATAAAAATAGAATAGGATTAAGTTGCATTGTAGAATGCAGTGTTTTGAGAAAGTTTTTTCGATGAGGCAGAAGTGGTGCCAAGACTGAAAGCGGGGCTGTCAGAAAGCGTACTTACATTTCACTACCCTTCTCGTAAAACTGCGTTCAGCTGGCTGCAGTGACCTGACGCCAATGTTCTGGCATGAGAAATGCAATTCTACCTTTAATGCATACTCCTGCTCTTTTTACGCAAATGTTCAGGCTGTATGTTTACGTCAAAAGAAACTTTTATGCGGCATTTTATGCGAGGTCTCATCATTTTCAACCATAATGGTAGGAAAACTGGTGATAATGAGAGGCGAAGGTGGCGAAAAGAGGAGGGGGTGTGGAAAACTACCAACTATAGCGTTTTTTTTTTCTAGTCTTTGGATCATTGTTACTTAGCAGCTCCACATTTCTTGACATACTATTCCTGACTTTGTGTAGAAAAAATATTTCGATTAACACGCAGTCGATATGCAGCACAATAAGACTATTGCGGTCACTAGTCTAAGGTGGTCACATTTGATCACACAGAGTTTTATTATTCTGAGTATATTTTCCCACCACAATCGTTTCCCGAACCACAGGTATGTTATGCCATTTGCGATCTTTTATGATTGATACTCAAAATCGCCCCATATCAAAGTGAAACGTAACACCCACAAGACATCATAATACGAGTTTTCTGCTGCTAAGTTACTGTGACCAAGATGTTTTTCTTTATTTTATGTGCGCGCGATGCTCTGAATTCGCAAAAACTGTCGTAGGGTGTCTTCAGCAAGCACAAATCATGTTTTCAACTATGCGTTTTTTACAGAAGCTAACTTTACAATCGTTCCCCTGGCAATAAAACCTTCCTTTCAGAAAAAATTCATCAATATTGAGAATGAGGACCAGGGCTTTGTTTTCGCTGTTACCTCGACTCGCTTCCCACTAAAAAACCACTGCAAAATCAGCCAGGAGGATTCATTTCAAGGCAGCCATTTCTGCTTAAGAGTACTTGCTAAATGAGTTCTTATCACATTAGTTTTAGTATTCACAACATTATTTTTCTGCCAACAAATGAAATCCGTTATTTTCCTACGTACGCTTGATCAAAATACACACCCATGCGCAACGCTCCCAAACATAAGAAAACTAATTTGAAATATTTCTTATATTAGCCTGAGAGCAATATAGACAATCACCTGAATAGAGATGAAATCATATATTTCTGTTTAAGTAAATAACGGCTTTTTTTTTTCTTCGGGGTCTTCTCAATGCTGCGATTTGTTTGACTTTCTGGTTCTTTTAGTATTCTCACGTTTTACGTACTTGTCGTCTTCGGCTCACCACCATCGCTTCGCAGCAGTTCGGTGTGCTGACTGAACTGTTGTCTTCCATTTTCAGTTTTATTGAAGCAGTAGTGAGTAGTGGAGCTAAGCCCTTTCCTATTTCACTTCCTTCTTAAAATCATACCTTTCGGCAATCTACTCTGAAGAAACGGTTTGTTTAGACTTAGCTGTTAAAACGCAGGAGATGATATACAAAGAAGGTTATGTCGTAGACTATTAGGAATGAAGTGGTGAATGAGCTAAATGTATTTAGCGTTTGATTAATTCAGTTCCCGGTGTACTTTTATAAATGTAAATATGACCGATCAACAAATTTGATACAAGGGTTTATTATATGGCGACAAGCTCGGCGGAAGGTAATTCAAACTCAGTGTAAAATTTATGGACCGTCCAACTAACTGTCAGCTGGAATTTTCTGTATATACGTAAACCGTGACAGAGGCAGAATTTTCTCAGTTAAAAGTGGCGTTGACAATATTGCTACTGTATAGAGGCAGAACTTTTATGGTTCAAATACCTCGTTCTTTTATTTAGCTGAACTTTCATTTGGTAATAGACATTATATAAAAAAACGATATGCTAAAGTTCATGCCCAATAAGTTATAACCAATGTATTAAGAGTGAAGCTCTTAAAGCCGTGGGTCTGTCCATAAAAGTCTCTTTGAAATCGGTTCGTAACCCTTAGTTGTATGACTCACTCAGCAGGTGGCGGTAGTGTGAGTGATCGACTGATGAACGAACCAATAGACAGACAGACAAACAGACAAACAGACTAACCGACAGACAGGCAAGCACACACAGGCAGAGAGGTAGGCAGACAGACATATAGACTCATGGACAGACGGACGCACAAACGCATGAATGAACTGGTGCACGCACCATGAATGAACTGATGCACGAACAGATGAATGCATGGATAAACGCAAGGATGGATGGGCCTCATTGCCAATGTCTGCATCGTACAACACATGCTTCCCAAATACGCGCTCACTGATGTTTCCATGTGCAACCTACCCCAATCCGATGGACATGCATAGTTTTAGTGCCTCTCTCCCTTCTTTTCATGGACGATAAATCCGTATAACGAGAGGGCCTCACAATCCAGATCAAACAAGGAAACAAATTAACAACCGGACAAGAACAAAATAAAATTGATTTGTTTACTATACACAGAGTCATGCATCTTTCTAATGATTTAATGGGCTAACGTTTCACGGAAACATTGTGGTTTAACCTGGACCTACCCTTCTCAAATTTCGTCTACTTATGATTCATTTCGTGCATACGGTGTGATTTTTCCACACGTTAGCGATATTGTTAATGCAATGAAGTGAGGGAAGACGAAGGACAGATACAGCTGACAGGTGCGCGAGTGTGTCGATCAGCCATCGTGACTCTTGTCTGTGCTTTTTCTCGTAAATATATTTCGTACATATGACACCAACCCTGTAACATAATGGTGAGAGGTGCTGAGTACATCAGGCAACAGAGCTTCGCAGCGGACGTCACATCACTTTCCCAGCCATAGCTGACTTTGAGCTCTCCGTGTCAACGTCAACATGGGATCGCCACTTTACGTTTTCACGCTATTTAAAGATCCCGGTACATTCTGCGGGACCGATGACATCGACGTTGACAGTTGGTTGGTCATGTTTGAATGCGTGAGTGGGCCGAACAGATGGAATCCCGCACTTCAGTTGTCTAACGTGTTGTTATACTTGAGGTGCACATTAGAGGTGTGGTATGAAAACAACGAACTCACAAGCTGGGGCCAATGCAAATAAAAGATACGAGAGGTATTTGGCAAGCCTGCCAGCCGTAAGATCACCGCCAAAAAGGAATGGGCCTGCCGTGCCCAGTCCCCGACGGCACCATACCACTCATACATTCAAGACGTGATGGCCCTCTGAGGAAGGCCGACAGTGACATGACGGAAGGCGACAATGTGGGGCATGTGATGAAACGGATCGCTGATGATTCATTCAAGCTTTTTACGTGCAAGGGCTGTTCCACCATGGGCGCGATCATCTAAGAGTGTCGACAGTTCGAACAAGTGAAAAGTAACGACATCCTTTAACCATTCGCGAGACTTTCAAACACCAGCGCAACGTCGACTTGCGAAGACCAATCCGCACCACGACGTTTACTGCCGCCGGAAGACCTGACATGCACCGTTCGTCGAAAACAGGACGCAACGGCGCCCTTAGTGTTCTATTGGCGCAGCACTGATGCCACTTCTTATTCAAGCCATCGTGCGCCAGGAGCTTGAAAACATCGGAGTGCATTCCGTGTGTCCCGTCACCGCACGCAGTGTCAACGAACGCCCTTTTGCGATTGCCTTCTCTACGCGACGCTCTCCTCCACGCACTCGCATCCAAGCTGAGTGGCGAACTACGAATGACCTCCCCATATGTTTTAGGTGCTACCGCGTTAGCCGTATTTCTCGTTACTGCCGCAACACATGCATGGTCTCCGGCATTCCGTGTGACGACCAATACAACCCGTGTCAATGGTACTGCGCATAACTTTTCAGCTGTCCATGTGTCCAATGCCGCTGACTATTCTCGGAACACTTGGACAGCCGCTCGCCTGCACCATGTAGGCACAAGTCTTGTTCACCGCA
Source organism: Rhipicephalus microplus (assembly GCF_043290135.1). Taxonomy (NCBI): domain Eukaryota; kingdom Metazoa; phylum Arthropoda; class Arachnida; order Ixodida; family Ixodidae; genus Rhipicephalus; species Rhipicephalus microplus. Next base: position 3,040,758 of record NW_027464615.1, on the reverse strand, counting down.
AACACGTCAACCATGATCCCGTTCCCCACAGCCATGGCGCTTCTCGTCCCCTGTGGCTTCCGGCCACACTGTCTCGGAAATCTGAGAAATCGGCCACCGAAGGTGGTGCTTCATTGACGATTTCTGCAGAAAATCTCTCTGTTCCCACCAGATGAAGTGTAATAGCCGTTAAAGTAGATGGCGTACATGTGCAAGCACTTATCGACAACGGCGCAAGCATTTCGGTCATGAGTTCAAGCCTACGCACACGTTTAAAGATAGCTCTGACACCATACAGCAGCTGACCAATTGCTTTGTGTGGCCGATGGCGACATGCCGATGGTTGTCAGTTTGTGCACTGCCCGATAAGGTATAGTCGACCACACTACTGCTGTCATTTTAGCCGAGATTGACAACTGCCCCTATGATGTTATCCTAGGCCTGGCCTTCTTGTCGAATCATTCCGCTTTTATCGATTGTGCTACCAGCGTCCTTCAGCTAGAGCTGCCTCAGAGAGTCGCTGAAACCTACACTGCCCCACCACGCCTGTGCTCTCTTCAGCATGTGCGGCTGTCACGTCACCAGCCACCTACATCGGTATCACCGCTACCACGCATTGATGATGCGTTAGTCTGCCTGCACGGAGCTACATACTTCTCGTCTATTTATCTTCCGTATGGCTACTGGCAGATTTTTGCCGATGAAATGGACAGCGAGAAGGCGGCCCTCATTACGCCTGATGATTTATACCAGTTTGGGGTCATGTCTTTCGAACTATGTACCACCCTTGCGACATTCGAACGAATGATGGACCTTCTCCTGTGTGGTTATAAGGGGTGTACTTGTCTCTGCTGCCTAGGCAATGTGATATTCTTTTCATCTACTTTCGACAGCCACCTGTCCCATTTCGCTGCAATTCTTGCAGTCTTCATTCAGCTGGGCTAGAGCTGAATTTTAAGAAATGTTCATTCGGCCGGCTTCGTATTACCATTCTGGGCCATGCTTTTACTGTTGCTTCATCATCAAAACTTTGCTACTTGCACAGCTCTACTTATAATAATTTACAGTTCAGGGTGGCCTATTGAGCACAAGCTATCTTCTACCTACTACCCACAAACTAACGGCCTAAATGAACGTGTCAACTGCAAGCTCATAGAGATGCTTTCGATGTACGTCTCCCAAAATCATCCAGACTGGGACACCACGTTGGCCAATGTGGCTTTCTCATATTATTCCTCTCCACATGAAACGGCGGAATTTTCAACTTTTTATTTTTTGTATGATCGCAACCCCATATTGCCATTTGAAACCACCTTGCATCTCGCGCCATCTGCTTTCGTGTACGCTCGCGAAGTCAATGATCGGGCTCACATGGCTCCTCATGTTGCCCAGTCTTGTCTCTCCGGATGACAGGATATCCAAAAAGCCCCCTACGACCCCCGGTATCGTAATATAACGTTTGCTCCAGGTAATCGCGGGCTCATCTGATCACCGTGTCGCAGTATAGGTCTCTGAAAAACTCTAGTCCCGCTTCGTAGGATCCTATTTAGCCTTACGTCAAGTTAGCGACGTGAACTACGAGCTAGCGCCATTGACTCTGATACGTCACCAAGATTGTCACCAGCTGACATTGTACATGTCTCGCGCATGAAGCCCTTGTTCTCTCGCACTTCTGCAGGCTAAGTCCGAGACGGCACTCCAACGCCTGGGGGTCTTGTTACAGCGATTAAGTGAAGAAAAACGAAAGGCAGAAAAAGCTGACAGGTTCGCGAGTGTGTCGATCAGCCATCGTGACTTTTGCCTGCGCTTTTATTCTTAAATATATATCGTACATATGCCACCAACCCCTTTACAATATTATTATTTACCTAGCAGCTGCTCTTAAAATTAATATGGCATAATTTACAGACTACCTGCGATATAGTCTAACAAACACTTCGTGTATGCCGAGTACACTCAGATTTGCTGGTGTTGGCGTGTGAAGCGCAGCCAACGTAGGATGGTAGGATAATCCTACGATACGAGTGGACTGTCACCTTTCACGAAATTTTTTTTAAGTCTACAGCTATAAAAATGCCTGTCATGTATTCTTATCGCTATTCTCCAAATTTATATTCTGACTGCTTTTTCCTTATCATATCTGCGGAGAGAGAAGCATAGAACACGGTAGACATTTTTCATGCATAATCGCGAGAATGGCTTCTTTATGAACTTCACACAATAACATCATTCATTGCGAATTTCTCACAATGTGTGACAGAACGCCTGCTTAAAACATCACGGCAGTTTGTTCGCGAGTCTTGGTTCGCAAGCCTTACGGAAGTGCTGAGTGGAGCAACTTTTTGTTTCTATTTATTTTTGCTCTTTCATTTCTGCTCTGTCCTTTGCTTTATTCACATCGTGATTTTTCTGCTTTTCCTGTCTGCTTTAGTCTATTCCTTTCCTCCTCCGTTTACTTTTCGATTTCTTCCTCGTTATATCTTAGTTTTTATCTCCTCCTTTCTGTTACTTTCTCTCAATTCTTCGCGTCTTCTTTTCCTCTGTATTTCACAGTTTCTTTCTCTTCCTGTTTTTTCTTCTGTATATCTTTTTCTTTTTTAATCTGTATCTTTTTCTCATATTTCAGCTCAACCTAAAGTTCTCGCAGTTCATATTCTGATTTTCTTGTCTTTTTCGCAAACATTCTCGAGCGTTTTCTAACACAGCAATGATTGCCGAGTGAAAATGGTGTTAAAGTAATACATTTACTCAGGAGTAGTGATACCGCGGAACTGTATGAGTTCCGTGGTACCACAGAAATGTAGGAGTGCAGTAGTTAGAATAACAACTATTAGGCGGAGTATATTCAGCACGCGTTCTCAAATCGTAAATGATCGATTGCTCAAGAGAAATGTATACAAAAGCTGCATCATACTGCTACTAGCCTACGGAGCAGCAACCAGTGGCCTAAATTTAGGACAACGTCACGATCAGTTGAATAGAAAACGTGCAAGCTACAGGGGCATTAAGTGGTCATTGACCAAAGGGTTTCAAAAAGATTTTGGTAAAAAAACGTGAAAATATGGGCTAGGCATGCTAACACAGCACGTAGGAAAAAAACCACTGGTCATCAAGAATACCAGACTGGATTGCATGACGAAGCAGACGGGTGAGGGCAAGACAGAAACTTAGGTGAGCAGAAGAGTAAGGGTTTTGCAGCTATAAAGCAAAAGATATGGATTGATCGACAGAACAAGTTCGAGCCCTTTGTCCTCCCATGCATTAAGTCAGGCCAATAATGATTCCCCGAAAAGTTTCTTTGATTCAAACGTTAATGTAGCTGCCTAAATGCTCATTGCACGAGACGACTAATTATAACGGGAGACGCAACAAATTTGTCGGATATCGAGTTAACAGAGCCAGTGAGTACAAAACTCTCAATAAGCAAGTATACTGCTCAGTTCCATGTTTTATAACCCTCATTTGATTACTGAAGAATTCATACATTCAGTTATTCTAAAATACGCGTTCAACACTGCATTGGCCCAAAATTAGGTACCATGCTAGATTTTTTACCATGTATACTGGTCATGTGTCTAAAATCGTGTTGTTCTGTGCAAAGAAAATGCGGTATTGTATTTTAGGAGATGAAAATATGTCTGGGCTACTCTTTTGACGCTGAATGTTTCAACACTAGTAGCTGCAATATCACTACATATCATTATATTTTTTCTTCAACGAGTTGTTCATTGAACAACGAGCCGCAAAATACAGAGTAGCCAAGATGATTCGCTGCCGCTACGAGCGCATGAAATAGTGAAATTTGCGCAAAAGTAGCGAACATGGCAACCTGTTACCGCAGTATGTTCCCAATACAGTGTATATTTCAGAGGAATATATTTTCCAGAGGGAAGATGTTTTATTTCCTGCAGGCATCATGGGGAAACGCATCGAGCAGTTACTCTATGCCGACCCAGGATTTCACTGTGGAGTCTTTAAAATATTCCTCAACCTTATATCCACATACAGTCACCCTCGTAAGTATTTTTCCTTGTTGCAAAGTTTATGGCTGGTCCTAGGCATTATTTGAAAGGATGTCAAGCAAATCAGTAAGCGAGCAGCAGCGAATGCCACAGTTGTTTTATTTTGAGTGAACCGTTGCCAGGTGCGGTGGCTCTTTTTCGTAGCTTGATTAGCTGTGCACATGTAGTGCACATATGGTGGGCTAAACCAAACGCAGCAAACACACTGATACCGAAAACGGGGCTATAGTGTGACATAACGTTGACACTCACGTCAGATAAGAGCCCCCTTTCCTTCACAGGAAACGAGCACCTATTTCCTGTTAACTACTTCTTCTTGCAATTTTGTACACGACGCTACACTCAAATATTGTCCGAACAATTGTCCGGTGTGTAAGGTGCTGCAAAGAAAGTAACATATATTGTTAGTATCAACAAGACGTATCTGATACTTTAGTCCCAGAGTGAAATGAAACAAATCGACGGCAGATTTTATCATTTTTTATTTCTGTCAGCGCAGTGGACGTGTAGCAATAGAAAGTCCAGATCGAAGTGGGAAATCACTTGTGCATAGATGATGCCAAGTTGTTTTGTAAGCACGGCAATCTGGGGTAGCTGACACATATATTTATTTGCGTAACAAGTAAATACGAAGAAGAATAAACATATCATGTATCGAAGTAGCATAAAACACACCAAAGGACGGGGAAGTTGTAACCAATCCTGTTAATTTTAAGGCACTTGCATGTGTGATTATGTCTTGCGGCGCAAGCGTGTGGCTTTCATACACCCCGTCACTTTGGTAGTGCTGAACCGAAGTGGTGAAACAGAGCATAGCAGCAGAAGCACTCTCGGCGTCGCGTACGCTGGGCACTTTGACTTCGACCCCATCATCACCAACTCAAGCGAAGATCAAAGCGTCGAATACGGGGCGAAGCTAAACGCCAATGAGCTCGGCGTTGTGGCACACGTTGCAGACGGCATTCGCGAATAATAAGTAGCTTTATTTCCAGCACGCGAGCTTCACAAGCGAGCTTTGCATACGAAGATTCGTCAACGCTGCATTAACGAGCAAGTGCTACATTGCGCAAAGGAATTGGTAAAGTGTGCAGATGTTTCTTCGCTATCATATTTGAATGCATGGCTATCGGTGCTGAACATAAGAAACAAGTACTCGTAACAACGCTGCGTGTAGGAACCATTCTTTTTCCATCGCTGTTTTGAAGCAGCTTATGTAAACATTAGCCGGAGTGAAAGGCATCTCAGTGTTGCAGAAGGGTTACTCACGATTCATATTTTGGCCGGATCTCGGCCTGGACCCTGTCGATCGCTCTCGGTTCCGGTAAAAAACTGCATGTGTGACGAATAGCCTCGGCGCATCGCTCAATGAGTTCACTTAAAAAGTCCGAGGTTGCAGAACCCACCAACTCTTCAAGTACACACTTCAGTAAAATGGCTATTTACCTCAAAGACATTTACGAAGACCTACACACTAAACGAAAATGACCTGAAATAACCTCAAAAACTGGGTAAACCATTTGTCCTCTCACGCACTACCTTTCCTGGGTTTTTTTTTTACCACCTACTATCGAGGTAAAAATTTACTCTCGTGCTAACTGAGTTTTTGAACGTAGGGAGAGTAGTAATTATTTACACCCTTGAGGTTTTGAGCGGGTATCGAGAGAGTAAATTTTTACTGCCTTCACAAGGTTTTTGAGGCGATTTCTGGGAGTTATTTTTGGTGGTAAAAAAATAAAAATTGACGAGTGCATTCGCCCAGAGTCGACGAATTTTTTAAATAGCAGAATTGATTGAATTTATTGAACGGCAGAATTGGTGACACATAGATACACATACAGACGAACACGCACACACAACAACTGCAAAATAATACACCACTCGAACAGACTGCACGCGTTGCTCAACTACACTTTGACAATCCGGTATATATATAGGCATGACTTTTCGACCGGCCCTGTAGTACCAATAGGAGAGCTCGTTTTTTGCATTGATTAACAACAACGGTTGAAGGTGCAAGCGTAAACTTAAGGTGGGCTGCAGGGCACTAAATGTCACACCGACATTTCATTATAAATCTACCCGATCTCACCTTTTTGAGTATCCAATAATTACTTGGCAAACCGGGCTCATGGCCCCACGCGTGCTAGCACTGCTGATGCACAAGTCCATAAAATATATCTAATTACGCACAAACCATAGTAGCTCAATGATTTTCATTGAGTGACGATGCACAAACACAGTAGCAGCACGTATTCATCACAACGGGCGTAGAGGAGCGGTGCACGCCTGCACACAAGCTGCACACGGCTATCCAATGAAACACAGCTGGCGATCGCAGAACACACATTTTGTGCGAATTTCGTCGTCATTTCAGACACAAATGAACACGTGACCGCTATCTTACAGGGACGGGGTGGTGTATGCATACTTCCAACGAAAGACCACCGTCCAGGTTTTCTTCGTGCTCACCGGCAGCCACTTGTTGGTTCCGTCTGCCTCGCATCGGCTTCGCGCTACTTCTTTGAGAACAGTTGGTGCATGAGGTGGGTGATTCGGGCAGCACTTTACTCATGCAGACATCGCCTACTGTGCAACAAAATATATGCGATGCTTCTTTCACCTGTCCCGGCGACACACTCCCACTGGTCACTGGCGGCCGCGGCTCAGTGCCAACGACAGAGTGAAGCATTTTGTTTATTGCTTCTCCAGTAGGCAAGCATGGACGATGACACCAGATTGATTTTGTTACCACTGGCAGATGTTCGCGATTCGGCTCGGAAGCGAGATATCCGTGACGTGCAGGTTCGGAGGCGCTCGGAAGCGCACAATCGCTCGATGATGTAGGAAACACGCGAGATTCATCAGCCCAACGAGACACACAGATACCGAGCTTCTTGCACCGTCTGTCTCCAAGGCCACCACCGAAGAAAAGCCAACAATTTGCGAGAATATGCAGCACAACTTTCCACAGCAGGTTTTCTTTCTTTTTTTTCCTTCTTTTGAGATCCCCCCCCCCGTCTTTTTTTTTCTTTTCCGTTCACAGAATGCTGTTCTCGCTTGTTGTGCTTATGCTGCCCCCAGTTCCAGTGAAAGTGCGTTGACTCGAGGTCAGTCCTGAGGCACGGCGATACCAAAAAAAAAAACAGTGGTCATCGCGTACCTTCATGATTCACTGAGAGCGTCACAATGGGGGGTATGGGGCAAAAGCCGCCGAAGCAGCCGCACCTTGCAGTCACGTGGTAATAAACTCTGAAACGCAGGTTAAAAATCACGTGATAGAAAACTCCCTACGTGGTAAAACTGGATTTTGACACCCTTTTACTACTTGCCTGAGAGGTGGTGGTAAAACTATGTCATGTACCATCTTTTACTCCTACACGAGGTAGTAATTTTTAACCCGAGAGAGTTTTCAGAGGTCATGAGCCGCAAAAACCCCAAACTCGGATAGTTTTTGCTTACAGTGTAGGCTTTACACCGTACTGGTACTCTATCTTAGAGAGATGTTTCGCCTCACCCCTTTCTTGTTTGTAAAACAAGATGTAAGAGCTCCCGATGCTAAGAACTCATGCTGTCTTAGCCGTTAAGTGTTCATCTGTAATGCTTGAGTGCTTGTTGTCTCCCTGTGATTGTACTTTTGTTTGTTTGATTGAAAACAGCTGGCATAGTTGGTTACTGCAGCCCGCTGGGCAGCAAAGCGTCGCTGGTTCGGATCTCTGGTGGCTGCCTTGAGTTTTTTTAATTTCTTTTTCTTTGTACCTTTTATGTATGCATAGACGCCTCCTCATATCCGGAACATGACGGCGATAGCAACTCGGCGAGTTCACTTCTAACTCTTAGAGGCGGCGCTGCCACCAGCTCCAAGCTCATTTTACTTAAGTACTGTAGTGGGAAACGGAGATTGGTTCTCTACTTCTTCATCTTGGCATCATCTGCCTCACACTCAAGTGCTTCAGCCACTACGCCGTGTTAGGAGAGGGGGTCGCCGTAATCGATCAATACAACAGTTTAAGTAAATATTTTGAAATAATGAAAGACGAACAATAATAACAAACATTCGCTCTCACGGCTTGCTAGTATTTAACTCGGCGTTTATCTTCTACGATTCCTACAGGTTTCGCAAAATGATTGTGATACTTTTGTCGTTATTGTAACCAATATTGACTCGCTTTTATTACTTGCACGCGTATGTGCGTCCGTGCTGGTGAGATAAAGATAGCATTTTGGCCGGACGTATATAGGCTGCGTGCATTCCAATCATCTCGCTCTTGTTGGGTCGACTAAATGCACAGAATAATTTGTCACAGTGCGTTACTAACATAGCTGGGTGCACCAATGACATGATGCCGCTAAGGGGAACCGCATGCGTAGCAATGTTTGCACTGACTTATTTATTTGAACGATGTTCAAATATAGTTGCTGATGCAGCGGGGATTTACTAGCTTGTACTGCTCGTACACGTATGCGCACCCGCCCTGCTGAACAAAAAAAAAGAGACTTGAAATATGTAAGCTGGACGAATTGGTAACGTCCCATTTTTGTTATTTCGATGAATTCCTGTAATGCTCTAATAAAGTATAATTCTTGAAATAGTCGTCAGTTTCGCGATTGTCCGTGAATTTGCATAAAATGTCTGAATTTTTATTTATTTTGCAGGTGCAATCTACGAGTTGCGCGTGCGCGATTCATACGATAGGCCGTTCAATGCAAAATGTATTTCGTTATTCAGGAAGAAAGCTGAAAACAACTATGTAGACGCATATGCGCCCACCTGCACTACAAGTAAAGTTGTCTGTAAATGAGAGACAGAGGTCCCGTTGGTAATGGCGACCACATCTGAAGTGATAAATGGGTCTTTTTGAATTAACAAAACTTTAACATAAGGAAGCGCACTTGCAGCTTTCGCATGCTATTTGCTTTGAATAAAATTGTTCGGAAAACCTGTAGCTTGTCATTTCTCAGCAATTGTGAGATAAAACATTTTAGCATGACACAAGTACGAGAGGTACAGCCATCTATTATTTATCCGGGAATTGCGATTTTTGTATAGCCTGGCCAACAAAGTCATTACACACCCTTTATCCACACGGGGGTGGCACCTGTAACTATGACACTGTAGTTCCTTAGGACATTAATAAAGCTTGTTGACTGACTGAGTGACTAATAACGGAGTGCAGCAGACAAATAAACGGCTAAATATGCTTGTACTCGATGAATACTTCTGTGAAGCTGCATTCTCCTAGTCAATTCAAAAAGCCGAAAACCACCACTGCTTGTGTTTCTTGTAAGAGTGAGCCGTACTCTATTTAGACGTTAAATAAAAGAAGCAGGACACTGTTTCTTGCATGCAACGTTCGCCTACTATACGGTGGTACAGGAAAGAACAGATGGTACATTTCAGGCTAGTTTATACGGAAAGAACGCTGCAAGGACGCTTGACACCATGTAACCAAGAGTCACAGGTTAAGACAACCTTGATTTTTTCTCTTATCCAGAATGAGCCGATGAAGCCCAATAGGTCAGCCGTTTGTATATGATGGCCGCGAGAATACTCCTGACTGCCATCACTATGATATCTGACAATGATTCGTACATTACAATCCCGTAGACCATGTTTGTGTTTAAACGCCAGCGCGTCAGAGTGGACAGATCCAGAAACTTAGGCGATACTTTGGACCGTAAAGAGTACTTCGACGTCTGGGCACATAAGAGTGCGACGTTGCTTCAAAAAGCATATCGAACGCACAGCGGCACTGCCCGTGCTCCGAGGTCATTCAAGGGGTGCTTTCTCGTTCGTACTATATGCAAGCTAACAAAGTTATAGAAAATTATTTCTAATTTCATATTGCGTTTTTCGAAATTCAAAGAAGACAATTTTTTCACGTTTGTCTTCGTTCACACCATCGGGATGATGCTTCATCGAAGAAAGTATTGTCACTCACGCTGCTTTGCTTATTGTTATGTGATTGAGCTTCACTTACAAAAAGCTGTTACCACCACACGACGCAAGCCTTCCCTCAGTTTTCGCGATATCTCCAGACTGCATGCTTCAGGCAGCTTCAGTGAGATGGCGCGTATAGCACGAATATTCGAGTTTATTGACAAACTAAAGCAAATACTAGCGATACGCTTTATCTATAATGCATAAAGATCACGTGTATCATTATGGTTCAGATTATACTGCCGACTGTAGCAGTACTCGCCGCTTTACAGAGCGGGATGTTTGCCAGCCTATACAGTGCGTGATCGTCGGTCGCCGCTTTAACAGGTATCCAGTATAGTTAGGACATTCTACAGTTTTGTAATAGAAATACACAGCTCGAATTCGGCATTCTAATAGTTGTGGCAATCTTCGATCAACTCGCACCCTCACCCACAGCGGTGTTGATAAAGAACCATTCGTGCCACTGTGCATGCATGTGCCGTCATGCGCGCATGCTTCATAAGCCAGCACATTAAACGGCCTCGGAAGAGATGTTGCTGGCGGTATGTTGCGAGGAGTGCGCGTGTGCACTGCGTGTCGTCCACCGGGTCCAGGGTTAGCGAGGAAAGCAAGGTATATGGAAACTGATAGTGTAACTTTCACATATGCCCCTCTATCTAATAGTCAGCGCCTTGTTGTCACCGTCGACACCTACGTATGGCGGGGAGGGGATTACTAGAACGAAAAGACAAAGAATATATAATTTCAAGACAGGAATTAGTATAGACGTCACGTGCGCACTTGTCTTCATGGCGAGAACTTGAATTTTTCCTAAACTGCTGATCTCTTAAGTTTCTTTTAGTACGTGCCTTTAAATAAGCGTGCCTTATTTAGGTGCCTATATATACGCGATCTCATTGCGTCTTTATAGTTAGGAATATGCGTGAACTAGAGAAAAGGAAAATACTAAAAAGAAAGATTGACGAAGAAAGGTTGCTTGATTACCTCAATTGTGTACTTCAGTGTACACCAAAAACTTTGGACAAGGAGAAATTGTAATACATTTGTTCACGAGCCCAATAGGTCAAAAGTAAGAAAACCCACGTTATCCTATCGTGTAAAACTATGGAAGCGAGTAAGCATCCTTGAGAATATCACTCTAAGAACCTTATAACTTTTCACCGCTTCGCGTGGCGCATTCACCTGCACAAAAAGTGAAGGCACGCCAGCCGTGCGCCAGCAGAAGCAGTCAACAGTCACAGGAACGTCTATCTACACATTTTGTGAAATAGTTCAGCTCTGAAACGTCACGCCAGTGAACAGGTCATAAGAAAAGCAGCAAACAAGGGTACACAACCCACCACGCAAAATTGACTGATGGGTCATTGATCTGCCTTTGCGCCAAACTAATCGCAAGCCCTTATAGCAGATTGAGTGGATACACCCGCCATCAAAGGGACTGTATTATAAAATGAAGCAATCAACTACCTAGCTAAGTGTAAGACAAATTGCAAAAAAAAATTAGAGCTAACTTCGGCACTTTTAACGTTACAACTATCGGGAAAAATTTCATTCTTTTTTTGTGTTTCTATTATTTGTACCCTTTTCACTTATTATCGCGCTTCAATCGTCGGCGGCCCTTGAGCCCTGTGGCAATAAGGTTTCAACAATTTTCGTTCCTTGTTTTGCGGCCGATACAATTTGACCGTGGAACGACTCCGAAATTGGTGTGCGGAATCTGTTGTAAATTTGGTTTTAACATAATAGACCGTTTTAGTTTCACGTACGTCGAGGCTTCGCATGCGTCGATCTTCTACGTGTAAGCAGTGCACATGCGCAAAACATAGTGGCCACGCGCTGGCTTCCCGGACATGTTAGAGACTCGATTCGTTGCCTGCATTTCTCGTGCACGTAGACAGCATGGCGCGGGCACTCAAAACATGATAGCGTGACAAGCGCAACAACAAGATTGCCTGTCGTTGGCTACCGCAGTGTTCGTGATTCCCAGCAGGCGGAGCTCGGTGGTTGTTCTCAACACGCACTGCGTGCGTGTAGCTAAAAGCATTCCTGGTGGTTTGCACAGTAACACTTTAAAGCTGTCATTTTTTTACGATCAATTTTTTTTAGATACTCCGACATCAACCAGCAGCCATTTTTTAGAAAAGACAGTGAACCCCACGTAGTTAAATCTGATATGTTGCTGTATTATTTTACAAATGTTATTGATTAAATATGCTGCAATGGTAAAAGTTTTTACATGGTAATTGTATTTGGACTGTGAAAAGTATCATTATTGAGGTCAGGGGGCAACTTCGGAATGATGGCTTTCATCTTGGCAACTTGGTTCATAGCGATAAGAGGCACACAGCAACTGAGACAAGGGACAGGAACACTGTTCTTCTCTGGTGCATCATCGTCTCTTGTATTTTTCGTGCTGTGTGAGCAGCGTGTTTCATTTTCATGCTGGAGCGTATTTATGGTTGACTTGTACCCAAGAAGGGCATCTTACATATACATCATCGCAGGATTTTTAACTGTAGTGAGGAATTGTGCTAATCAGTAGGGAGTTGAGAAAAAAATCGACTAAGAGAGGGCACACAGAATTCGGTGCAGCAGTTTGTAAAAGTGCGACAATCACTTTGTGCAGAACATATAATATAGCGAAAGCTGTTTGAGATCACAAGGATCTCTTGCGCTATAGTTGTCCGCCACCACCAGCACCGCTACCCACACCACCACCAGTGTCCGTAATCACTATCACGCGAAAGGGGAAAAAACTAAGAGATTAAAAACACCAGGGTTATGATGGAATTCCAACTCGGGTCTCCTGCGTGCCAATCCAGTGTTAAACCACTGTGCTTTGCCGGTGCTTGAAACTATGTTGCTAACTAACCGTAGGTAGTTTTGATGTCGCGAAGGGAATTGTGTTAATATGAGTTGTAAAACGTTTTAGGATAGCCAAGGAACAATTCGGCATCAAACATTGTGAATTGCTTATCGACCTTGTCACCCATTGTTCCCACCTATTGGTAGAGGCTCTGGCATAATTCTTTAAGGTCGTCAGCCACAGCATAAAAAATGCACCAAATTTCTTGCAAGTGTGTAGCGGGTACCGCGTTTCTTGAAAGGATGGCTTAGTGAATGTCTTTCCATTACATAAAAGTTATGATGATTTATGGCGTAGTGATTACCTTGCAAGTGGCCCTATAGCAGTTGCCCTAATAGTGTTAAAAGCCTGCTGCAAGCATAACTGCAGGGTACGTTAATAATCATTACTTAGTAGGCAGGCATCCACTATGCCATCCTTCGTGATTCTTCGGAGAAGCGTGGTACTCGCAGCATACCTGCAAGAAAAATTGTTCATTTTTTGTGTGTGATGTGGCTGACAACGAAGAAAATTATACCAGAAGTTTTTGTAATCCACGCCAGTCCCCACAGTGGGTATGCGCAAAAGTTAATAGTTGAACAAGAATAAACTTTTGTAAAGCGTTAGAGCATTCGACGACCCACTCGTTGCACAATGCGCAATATATGCACCTGGTTGTCCTTTTTAAAATGTTTTATTGCCTGTCGTTGCCGCTGTGGTCTAGTGGCTAAGGTACTCGGCTGCTGGCCCACAGGTCGCGGTATCGAACCCTGGCCGCGGGTGTCACAAACTCTCAAATGAGTGCTCATAATACCTCCATATAATGTAATCACGACTACTAAAGCTTCATTTATTGTAGTATATGTGCAGTCAGCTATTCCGCCTAGCATAAACTCATCATTTGATTTCACCAATATAACACAAGTGAGCAGAAGGCAAACGAATGAGCCGTGCCTTGTATATTGAATAGGCATTGTATTCTTTCGAGATTTTGTAAGAAAAAAATATTCATTACAAAAGATATATGAAAGCACTGTAACAACTGGTTGCGCCTTACTAAGCAGCTACTTAAGCGCGCAAGGATTTATTATTTATTGTACCGCGAAGATGACAAGGTACGATATTCTAGTAGCGCTTACAGTTTCAGCTCTAACTATTTTTATAAAATGTCATAACCTTCTTCACCTTCCTGGGCTTCAGGCACCAGACATCACACAGGTTGGTAGTCATACAGGATTCACCTATAGTTACAGCATGACGTGCGTGGTTAACGGGAATATATATTTTGACAAACGTTTTGGCAGTATATGTGCCTCTCCGCTTTCTACAGCCAATTCAATCTTCTACGATCGCTCACTGACAATTTACTTATGATGCACACGCTTTCCGAAAGAAAGCTCACTTGTGTTGTTATTTATCGTTCGTGAATTCTAGCTCTAACTTTGCTTATATAATTTTTTTAAGAACTCATCCATATATTGATCAATGTGCCGTTTTTTTACCATTACATGGAAACACGGGTACATACGTGACCATACTGAACTGATGTGATTTTTAAATAGCATTATTGGTCTTGTAACACCTAGCGTGGCTCATTCAGCCGAGAGACTGGTAAATAATTTCTAATAAACTATAAACAAAGTGTGCAGACCAAAAGGTTAATAGGGAACTGCTTTATTTAGTGTAAAATATTGGACGTCGTTAAGTACACTTCACGCCAACATATTCTCAGCTTATTTTTCTGTCACGTGAACAACTGGACTAACGATGTTTCCCGACGAGAAAACAGCTCTACCAGCTCATCCAAAGTTACCAGCGAGGAGTTCAGCGTTTAGGGCAGTTACCTGAGCACGGTAGCATCGCCGTTTGATGACACCGTACCGGCACGTGAAGCAGCTGACACGCTTCCCATCAATGACATTTCATCCCTACAAAATAGCCAGGTGGGGTAGAAAATGAATGGACACAATTATTTACGCACAAAGACTGCGCCACATGTAAAGGCATGATTGTGAAGTTGGATGCCACCTAATGGTTTCGTTTCCTAAATAATTAACTTACGGCCCTATCATTCGACACACAGCATCATGGCAGCGAAGAAATGATAGAAAAGATAATAGCGACATTGGTGAACATCAACATTATAATGAAGCTTTGAAACTGTACACATCGTGTGGCTGTCTCGAAGTCTGAGCCCAAATAGACTTCTCTGTTACTTAGGAGCGTGCTTTATTTTTGGGATGTTTCATTTGTCCGCGCTAGAATAATTACTTTGTCTTTTCCTTCTCAAATAAGGGTATTTTACCATGTAGCGGGGCGTCGCAAATAAAACAGATATCGTCAGCGATAACGTTCTGAGCCAATGAAGGAAAGGCTACAGAGCCAAGGTGGGCATGTGCCACCACTGTAGAATAAAAGTGCTACAAATGCGTTCGTGTTTTTCGCGTTAAATTGGTAAAAAATAACAACATTATCTTCTACTAGATGCTGTTTATAAAGAGATGGTACATGCACCAAGGAGGCATCATTATTTGTTGTTGCTTTCTAAACAGTCGTTTCGCGTTTTTGTGCGCCTAAAAACGTCCGACCTTTTACGTTCACCTCATGATCGAAATCCTGTCTTGGTCTTTAGGTGAGTGCGAGTCGCCCTTCAGATAATCGGACGACACGCCGAAGGAGCTTGTACTGTATTTCACTCACAAGTGAGCGGATGTATCTAATTGTGTGCAGCGGAATTACTTGATAATGGCTGTCATTCCAAACGTGAGCTGAACCGGACTACTTCGCGGAGGAGTACAAGCACAGTAGCGCTGCCCACAGAGCTTTCCCTTCATTGCCCCAGAAAGTTGTCCCCGAGTATGGTTCACTCACTTCTGCCAGTGCATTAAGTGGTAGCGCACCATGGCCTTTCTAAGGTCGTGTTTGGCCTAAGCATGCGCAGAGTTCTCTTTCAAGGGGGATGAAGGCTCGTCGCAGCGCCCCCTTCCTATATTGTCAATATAAGAAGCAGGCTTTGCGCCCCCTCTTGACCCCCCTCCCCCTGCCCAGTGCGCACACCTATAGTCGGTCTTAGCCAAAAAGCATCTGCGGCGTATTGGCACTTTCATAACACTGACAGAGCAAAGGACCTTCATAGGAGTGACACAACGATAAGGCCCCAGGTTACTAAAGGTGGCACCATAACAACGAAACATTTAGGAGTGAGCATTAGTACAATCTTCATAACTTGTCTGACCTCTCATATACTGTGTGTACTCTAATCATAATTTTGATACCTCCAATATCTCATAAAATATTTGCGACTCTCACACGTGTCAAGGCCCGCTCCATATTAACTGGCGGAAATGTCAGTTCAACAACGCTGTGCACAGTCAGTCACATTGGCTCAGCCACACAATCTGTGCAAATTCCGCGGCACCGGCAACGTTGCGACCGATTTCTGGATCAAAAATTGGTATGGTTTAGAAACAGTGCATTTCAGAACCAAATAAACTGCCCATAAAAATCGAGTATATTTCAAACCGATTTTAAATAGTTAAAAATTGTTTTCTAAAACACCCACCATTACCAAAGCGATTCAGTTGAATGCAGTAGTAAATCATTTCAATTAAGAAAAGTTACCGTTACTTTTAACGGGCAAAAATTGCAGCAATGTTTATCAAACGCAGTAGCAACTAGAGCCTTCGAGATGTTTATTACCCACAAGTGAAAAAACTGCGCTTACTTCAGTTTAAAGGCAATAATTCATTATTATCTACTGAACAAAACTGAGGCGTAGAAATGAAACTGTTGCAGAATTATTATTTTGGTGAATGTCATGCTGATGACAGTATATTAGACACTGGATTCGTCGACTATAAATATTTTAGCATGAAGGGCTTCATACAATGCCCCTACAACAACAGCCCCTGCATTTATTTACAAACTCTATATCCGGCTGCGTTCGTTTTAGTAAATTATAACAAAAAACAAATTTTCCACTGTTCCAAAAACAGATAAAGGCTGATGGACAACATAGAGAAAGACAGGCAGGAAAAACAGACACAAAAAGAGTTTAAAAGACCGAAAGCCTAGTCATTTATTGTATAGTACAGCAAGTGTTTGGAGAAGCAGAGGTCTGAATGTAGAAACGTATCTAATTCAGGCTAGGTAAGTAGCCCACTTTCTCTGTTGCGCCCAAGCTTCGCGAGAGTTAGTGCAAGCTCCGCTGTTTCTGTTGTCTCTCAAAACACCACTCTGTCCGACGTCTGTAGCTCGGTATTTTTTAAGTTTTAACACATTCACAGATATAATGTCTTTCCAAAACAAGCTGCACGTGGTAGATGTTTTGCACAGCTTTAGGAAGTGGGACACAAAAGAATTGTTCAAACAATCATGAAAGAACACATTAAAAGCCAATTTATTTTTGCTCCTTTTAAACGCCCATGTTAGTATTACCGGGTCCATTCTGTAGGTATAGAGCTGTGTATCGATCTAGCAACTTTGCGAACTGGTTAGGATAAGCTGGCTTCGTTTTAACTGCTAAGTAAATATTTGTCCAGCAGTGCCCGACACAACTGCAATCAAGAGCTGTGTTTACGGCGAGCTGCTAAAAGATCCGTAACCTTGAATTGAAAGTTAAAATCAGCTATCAACCAAAGAAGATTACCCTTCTGAATCATCCGCAGGAATCCAGGGCAAAGTACACTGGCCGAAAATAATGCACGAATGCTCTGATGGCCTTCGTGATAAAAAAAAACCACTATCATACGTGATAATTAGATTCCCAGAGAGAATGCTTCGTGGCAACACAGCTTCAGACTAGGTCTCTAGGTAATGAAACTCTTTCGGGTTATTTGGCACACGCTTAGTAGAATACAGAACACGTGTACCATTAGGAAACAAAAAATGCAGAACAACAGATGATGGAAGACCGATCTCTGCTGTCTTTCGCTTTTTTTTCTTATTTGGTGGTGCGTGTTCTTTTCTATTTCAATTAAATTGGGCCTGTAAGCATGCTTTCCATTGTTGCACGTAATATTCAAGCACCACTTTTAAAGAGTATAGTGTAGTCTACATTGAACGTATGATTCCTGTGCTTTTGTAGGCACATTGTTGGTGGAAGACTTCTAGCAATGTGCCTCAATGGAAGCAAAATGCTGGGACCTCACGCACTGTGCAATATGGATGGAGGTTAAACTATGCATGTATTCGAAATTATTGCAAAAGTGCTCTTCTGCATTCGATAGTCTGAACTACTTTGGTAGATTGAATTCAATAAAGGCCAAAAGTATCTTGATGTAGAGAGAGAGAGAGAGAGAGAGAGAGAAACAAGAAAAAAGGAAGGCAGGGAGGGTAACCAGATGCTAGTATCTGGTATGCTACCCTACATTGGAGCTGAGGAAGAGGGGGTTGAAAGAGAAAAATAGACTTAAAAAATAAATAGGAGAAAAACACTGACACACACGCACACACAAAATCAGTCCACTCAGATGCATTCCGACACGCCAGTAGTTCGCAAGAAGCCCAGTAGCGCTTGCACGGCTTTCTTCTGTGACGATCAGTCATGACGATGGCGCAGTATTCTTTCTTCTGACAGCGGCTGGTCATCTAACCTGTTTAGTGTATTACAAGGGTGTTGTCTTTCCAGGTTGTATTCCGGGCAGTCACACAGGATATGTCGAATTCTTTCTTCATCTCCGCTGTGTGAACAGTCGGTGGTGTCGGCCATCCCTATGCGGAACGCATACGCATGGGTAAACGCGAATCCCAGCCATAGCCTGCACAGAGCAGTAGCGTCACCTCGTCGTTTTTTTTTTTTTTTTGGAAGCCGTAAGCTTAACGTTAGATCAAGGGATCGTAACCTTGCGTGCGTAAAGAGAGGCTCATTCCAAAGAGCCATGGAGCGTTGACGAGCAAGCATGTGGAGCCTCCTAGCAGCGTCCTTCCTTGAGAGAGGTATTGACTGGTTGTTGTCTTCTGTATGGGCTGAACGGGCAGGTTGATCAGCTCGTTCGTTACCGCGAATTCCACTGTGGCTTGGAAACGACTGAAATATAACGTGGTGCCATTTCTCTGTTATATGGTGTAGCATTTCTGCTGTTTCAAATACCAACCGCTCGTGTAGAGCACGGCGTAGATTTGACAGAAGTGACTGCAGTGCCGCCTTGCAACCGCAGAAAATCTTCCACCGTTGCGTGCTTTGGTCGTTAATGAAACGCAGCGCAGCACGAAGCGCTGCAAGCTCTGCTGCCGTTGTTGTGGTTGCATGGGCTGTCCTGAATTTGATGGTTGTGGCGTGCGTTGGAATAACTAACGCCGCCGTTGAGCTGTGTGCCAGGACGGAGCCGTCGGTGTACACGTGGGTGCCGTCTTGGTAATTCTCGTACAGCAGAAGAAAGGTGAGCTGCTTGAGGGCTGGTATTGAGAAATCTCGTTTGTTCTGGATGCCTGGTATTTTCAAGTTGATGACTGGCTGTTTGAGACACCATAGAGGAATTGAAGGTCTCGCCGCGGGCGTAAAACCAGTTGGTAGGGAGTCACCATGTGTAGTTATTGTTCGACAAAAGGAAGTATGAGGTCTATCCACTGGCAGAGAGGCTAGGTGGTGATGGGGAGTCCGGCCCACATGCCTTATGTGTGTTCTCAAAGCTTCAAGTTCAATATGGGTCAGCACGAGGTGGTCTTTGGCTAAAGCAATAGTCGCCACTGTTGAGGAACCCTGAGGCAGACCTGAACATATTCGAAGCGCCTGTGCCTGAACGCTTTGTATTATGCGTCGACTTGTTTTGCTGGCGTTTGATAATGTAGGCAGACTATACCGTAAAAAGCCAAGAAAAAGCACCCTGTACAGTCGTAACATAGCATTAGGCTGCATTCTCCAAGTCTTTCCAGCGAGAAGCTTGAAAAAAATGGCATACGCCTGTCAATCGCTTTTTCAAATACGACATGAGGGCTCCATGATATGTCTCTGTCGACTATGACACCCAGAAATTTGTGAGACCGACGATATGGTATATTTTGACCGTTAATTGACACTCTGTAATTCGACATGGGTTTGCGCGTAAATGCCTGAAGAGCGCACTTTCCGGAGGAAATTTCCAGGCCTCGATTGCGAAAATACAAAACAGTTGCAGTAGCAGCTCTCTGTATTGTCGCTCGTTACTGCAGGCGAGTTACCGCAGATGTCCAGATGCAGATGTCCTCAGCGTATGTTGATAGATAAATATTGTTTGGCAGGTGCATATGGAGAGCGATCAGTGTTATATTGAATAGCATGGGGCCCAGTACACCACCCTGAGGGACGCCACGACAACTGAAATGTGCACACGTGTTCCCGGCCTCCGTACTCACAAAAAAGGGTCGCATTTGGAGATAACTGCTTACCCACTTAAGAATTCGGCCCCCCACTCCAATTCTTTTTAGTGCCGTAAGGGTGGCTTCATGTGTAACGTAATTATAGGCTCCTTTGACGTCGAGGAACAGGAAGGCGCAAAGACGCTTATGACCTTTCTCGTGTTCAACGTACGTGATTAGGTAGATGACGCTATCGATCGATGGTCGACCACGTCAAAAGCCCGCCATGGCATTTGGGTAGATCTCATGATACTCCAAGTACCACTCAAGTCGGCCGAGAATCATTCTCTCCATCACTTTACCCACGCAACTAGCCAATGCGATCGGGCGATAGAAGGAGAGTTCTAATGGTTATTTGCCAGGTTTTAGCAGTGGTACGAGACTACTAGCTTTCCGACTTAAGGGGACAGTGCCCTCTAGCCAACAATCATTGTATAGCTGAAGTAGAGCTATTCTCGCGCGCTCACCCAGACGACACAGGGCTCTGTTGGAGATTCCATCAGGTCCTGGTGCGGAGTTACGTTTGCGTGAAGCGAGTGCTGCCTTGAGCTCATGAATGGTGATCGGGAAGTTTATACAGGAACCACGTGGTGGCGGACAACTCCTCAATAGTGGTGAGCTAAGTGCTGTAGTTTGCTCTGATAGTCCGGCGCAGAACTTTTCAGCAACGTCCATATCTGGTCAATTTTGGTAAAGGGCTAAGGCCTTGAATGGTGACTTCTGAATGGGGGATGACCTCAAACCTCCTTCCATCCTCCATGTCTGCGATAAAGGCTTACGAGGGTCGAGTTACTCGCAGAAAGTAATCCAGCGTTAGAATTCTAGCTTGTCCAACCGAAGTTTGATCTTCTTATGCATACGTCTAGCAGTCCGTAAATCTTCTACGTCCTTCGTGCACCGGTGTCTTTTTTCAGCTCGTCGTCGGAGCTCTATGTTGATGTCCATTATTCTGAGAGGGCATGGGATCGTACACACAGTCTTTTACAGTGTTCTTGATGGCCTCTTGTAAATCGCATATGTGTTCTTGGCATTGGTCTTCCATACGAGACTGAATTTTTTTCCAGCCCACTCATTTAACCATGTCGCGCACTTTAGAAGGCGACAATCCTCTGATCTTGACGTATGTTTGAATGTGATCACTCCCATGCGTTTCTATATCCGTAAACCATTAAGTATGTTTCACTGAGCTTCACAAAACGAAATCCAAGTCGAGACAGCTACTGTATGTGGAGCCACGTAAAATTGTAGAACTGCCATTGTTCAGTAACTAAAGTTTGTTGTTGGAGGCAAAAGACACAAAGTTTGTGCCCTTCATGTTGATATTCTGACTTCCCCATAATGTATGATGAGCGTTAAAATTCCTGTTGATAACACACGGGTCAGGAGTTAACGCTATGATATCTCGTAGTCCTTTTTGATTGAACTGGCTTTCTGGTGATAGGTATGCGCCAACCACAATGATGTTGAGCCTCCTTTTTTCACTCTTAAGCATACGTATTGGTTTCCGTCTTGAGGTGGTAGAGGTTGAAGGATGTAAGTGAGTGTCGCAGAACGAGCGCTAAAAAAGGGCGCGACGCCAAATTCTTGCGATAACGCGCGAAAGAGACGCCGCGAAGTCAAAAGAAAAAAAAAGAAGAAAACAGACATCCAAGGTCCCCGGGCGCGCGCTCTCCCCGCGGAAGCGTGGCGTCGCAGATGAACCTCCTCACCCCGCATCGGCGACCCAGCAAGCCCGCGATTTTTCTAGAACGAACGGGGCGTGGTCAAACCGAGTTGAATCATCCTCCGGGGAGGGCAGTCGAACCGTCTCGCACCTCTCCCCAGCCTTCGTTGCGTATCGCGCCGACGAAATGACGAGAAATTTCTGGAAGGTGGCGCGGAAGGTATTTAATCGAGCGGCCGAGATGAGAAATCAGGAGGAGACGGAAGTGAACGCCAGAGCGCGTAGGGATTCCGCCGTGTAGTCGGCGAAGTTTTTGGTCCGTAGGGACGAGGCCGGAGGTGAAGAGGATTTCCACCTGAGGGGTGACGACTCGAGCTACCGGCAAGAGTGTGTGTTTACCGCTATCGAGCGAAGACGCGGGGCAACAGCTGCGTGTGTGAAGCCGACGTGTTCCGGCGAAGAAGTTGAAGTTGGAAGAGTGGCCAATTGAAGACGCGAGGTTTCCTGGAAGAGAAACTTCGAGGACTGCGGAACGACAACAACGCTGGACTTTAGTGAGTGATTCTCGGAAGAGTATCATCTCGACTTTGGTTCCAAGAACTTTGGACTGAATAGGTTTTCTATCTCTTTAGTCTTTAAGTGTCTTGGTTGTTCAATGCATGCGACTGCATTGTAGCTCGTATTGTTGTCCGAGTCCGTTGTTTCAAGTGTGGCTGATTGTATTGTGTAGTACGTTGATTGATTGGTTTGATTGGTGACATATTGTATGCAACTATTGTGGAGTGAGCATTTTTGTGTATTGTTTTCGCTCTGCCATTATTGAGAATATAATTTGTTTGTTTATCAACTCTCGGCTCTGACTTGTTCTTTGGACCACAGCCGGCGTCCGCTGGCGCGCCAAAAGGACCACTTCTAAATTGTCCACACTTTCGTGGTGCGGTTCGGGGGGCCGATACTTCGACCCTTGGAATTAGCCCGGCGATTGCCTCCCTAATAACGGGACCGGTGTGACAATTAATCTGGCGTCCGCGAATCAGGACCTTTTGGTGCACAGTGTGTCTAAAGTAGTGAGAAAGAGCCTCGAGTTGTTGATAGTGCTATCGAAACGATTGTGTGTGTTGTTCAGTGTTCTCGTTAACGAGTGCAAGGGAGTGTTCCGATAGACTGATTTAGGCACATACTTTTTGCACGCGGCAAGGTTTTAGTTGCGAGTTGCGAGACACAATGGATCTCGAAAAGTTAGTTGCTCTTGGTGAAAAGATGGGTCTTTCTGGCGCCGAACTACGGAAGTGGGTTACCCAGAAGGAAAAAGAAGAAAAAGAGAGAGCCAAAGAAGAAAAAGCAGGCGAGCTGGAAAAAGAGAGGTTGGTGGTCGAAAGAGCCAAAGCGGAAAAGGAAGCTGAGGTGGAGAGAGAGAGGTTGGCGGCAGAGAGGGCCAAGGAAGAAAAGGCAGCTGAGTTGGAGAGAGAAAGGCTGGCCGCTGAAAGGGCGAGAGAAGAAAGAGAAGCAAAGGAGCGACAGCTGAAAGAAGAAAGAGAGGCAAAAGAGCGACAGCTGAAGGAAGAACGAGAGCAGCAATTGAAGTTGGAGCTGGAGAGAGAAAAGTTGGCAGCCGAAAGGGCGAGAGAAGAAAGAGAGGCAAAAGAGCGACAGCTGAAGGAAGAAAGAGAGCAGCAATTGAAGATGGAGCTGGAGAGAGAAAAGTTGGCAGCCGAAAGGGCGAGAGAAGAAAGAGAAGCGGAGATGGCTGAAAGGGAACGGCAGCGGCAGCACGAGATGGAACTCGAGCGGCTCCGTTTGCAACAGCGAAGCGAAACTCCCGTCCAAGCTAGAGTTGAAAGCAGCGAACGGGAAGATCACGGCTTCCGCTTGAACCCAAGCAAGCTGCTCGTAGCGTTTGATGAAAGGAAGGACGACCTTGACACGTACCTTCACCGATTTGAGACGATTGCGAAGAGCCAGAATTGGCCGGAACATCAATGGGCAACTGCTTTAAGTACCTGCTTGAGTGGTGAAGTGCTCAGTGTGTACGGTAGGCTGACGCCGACCGATGCAGCCAACTATGCAAAGGTGAAAGCTGCTTTGCTGAAGCGATTTAGATTTACCGTGGAAGGATTCCGGGACAGATTTAGGACAGGAAAGCCAGCTGATGGAGAGACGGCTACGCAGTATGCCGCCCGACTTTGTCATTATTTCGACAGATGGATTGAACTTTCAGGGACAGCGCAGGAGTACGATGAGCTTAGAGAACTGCTAATCAGAGAACAATTTCTTACTAGTTGCCACCCAAGCCTGTCACTGTACTTAAAAGAGAGGAAGGCTGACTCATTTGAAGACATGCTGGAATTGGCTGATCAATTCTTGGAAGCGCAAGGTGGCATTAATTTGGCCAAGGTCAAGAAGGATTGTCCCGATGATTCGAAGAAATTGGCTCCCGAAAAAAAGAAGCGTGCACCAGAGAGCATTCCGCGATGTTTTCTGTGCAACCGAGTGGGTCATCGCGCGAAAAACTGTCGAACGATCTTTACGAGCCCTACGGCAGTAAAATGTTTCAAGTGTGGTCAGACTGGGCACAAAGCAGACGCTTGTCGGAACGGAGTGAGTCAAACTCACCAGGTATCCTGTGTGCAAGCAGCACCGAAATCTGATAATAATGCCGTCACTGATGGATTCGTAGAGTTGAAGAATGGGGAGAAAATTCCTATTGTGGGGGCTGTAATGTCAAAACAGCCAACCGGTGTTACGAAAGGAATGCCAACGCTGCTTGGAAAAGTTGCGGACAAAAAGATTACGGTGTTAAGAGATACCGGTAGCTCCACTGTTATCGTGCGGAGAGATTTGGTACGGGAAAGGGAGTTAACAGGCAAAACGAAACCGGTTTGCTTAATTGACCGTACAGTTCGGATGCTTCCCGAAGCAGAAATCGAGATTGAAACCCCGTACTTCAGCGGGAAGGTTACTGCTTTATGCATGACGACCCCCCTGTACGACCTTGTCATCGGAAACATCGACGGGGCGCGAGGGCCGAGTGATCCAGAATGTTTGGGAGAAGACCCGAAGATAGAGCCCTCGCCAACACAGCGGCCGCGAGACACAGTGAAGGAGCAGCCCGTGACGAACCTCACTAGAGCCCAAGGCGAAGCCGCGGCGCAAGAGACAGTGAAGGAGAAGACGATCGTGTCGAATAAGTTCACGGGCAGAGCAACTGGACTTACGTCGGCACGACCTCAACCGACCGACAGTGTAAAGGAGACGGAGTTGGCCAGCTGGGCAAAATGTAGAGGCATGATCAAACGGGTAAATAAACAGACAGGACCCGTCGGATGTAATGACGCGTTCACGGCTGAGACGACGCCTCAGATATCGTCGTTGGAAAGGGCTCGCCGAAAAAGAACGTGGAAACACAAAAAGAGATCGAGCGAGCACCGCAAAAAGGGGCGCAAGCGCTGCTCGAAGTACTCAGGATAAGTGCTGAAGTCAAATCAGAATGGGTTTGACAGTGCTGGGTGACATATGTTGTGTTAATGTTCTGGTTGTCCTGTGTCACAAGTGTCGAAGTGTTGTGCTGTGATGTGATGTATAGTATTGGACCATTGTTGTAATGCGAGAACTTGGTACATTTGTATTATTGGGAATATGTGGTGGAGTGTTGTACTCGTGTGCCTGTGGGTATATTTCATGTGCTGTGTAATTGAATTACAATGTACAATTGTATTAAGTGATCTATTGTGAATGTGAAGTGTCATGAGCGACTGATGGTGTTACAGTCTGTGAGAGTGTGTGGTGACTGTTCGCGCTCGTCTGTGAGGTTTTGAATATTATGAGATAATATTCTTAAAGTGGGGGGCAGTGTCGCAGAACGAGCGCTAAAAAAGGGCGCGACGCCAAATTCTTGCGATAACGCGCGAAAGAGACGCCGCGAAGTCAAAAGAAAAAAAAAGAAGAAAACAGACATCCAAGGTCCCCGGGCGCGCGCTCTCCCCGCGGAAGCGTGGCGTCGCAGACGAACCTCCTCACCCCGCATCGGCGACCCAGCAAGCCCGCGATTTTTCTAGAACGAACGGGGCGTGGTCAAACCGAGTTGAATCATCCTCCGGGGAGGGCAGTCGAACCGTCTCGCACCTCTCCCCAGCCTTCGTTGCGTATCGCGCCGACGAAATGACGAGAAATTTCTGGAAGGTGGCGCGGAAGGTATTTAATCGAGCGGCCGAGATGAAAAATCAGGAGGAGACGGAAGTGAACGCCAGAGCGCGTAAGGATTCCGCCGTGTAGTCGGCGAAGTTTTTGGTCCGTAGGGACGAGGCCGGAGGTGAAGAGGATTTCCACCTGAGGGGTGACGACTCGAGCTACCGGCAAGAGTGTGTGTTTACCGCTATCGAGCGAAGACGCGGGGCAACAGCTGCGTGTGTGAAGCCGACGTGTTCCGGCGAAGAAGTTGAAGTTGGAAGAGTGGCCAATTGAAGACGCGAGGTTTCCTGGAAGAGAAACTTCGAGGACTGCGGAACGAGAACAACGCTGGACTTTGAGTGAGTGATTCTCGGAAGAGTATCATCTCGACTTTGGTTCCAAGAACTTTGGACTGAATAGGTTTTCTATCTCTTTAGTCTTTAAGTGTCTTGGTTGTTGAATGCATGCGACTGCATTGTAGCTCGTATTGTTGTCCGAGTCCGTTGTTTCAAGTGTGGCTGATTGTATTGTGTAGTACGTTGATTGATTGGTTTGATTGGTGACATATTGTATGCAACTATTGTGGAGTGTGCATTTTTGTGTATTGTTTTCGATCTGCCATTATTGAGAATATAATTTGTTTGTTTATCAACTCTCGGCTCTGACTTGTTCTTTGGACCACAGCCGGCGTCCGCTGGCGCGCCAAAAAGGACCACTTCTAAATTGTCCACGCTTTCGTGGTGCGGTTCGGGGGGCCGATACTTCGACCCTTGGAATTAGCCCGGCGATTGCCTCCCTAATAACGGGACCGGTGTGACAGTGAGGTCTTGGCGAATGAACACCAGAACCTTGCTGCTTTTATTTAAGGTAGACAACATAAAATGTTGGTATCCCGAGAGCCGTATTGCACTCGATAAGTTTGCCTCAAAAATGAGGATTACGGGAAACATATTGACGTACAGAAATCGATGAAAATCACCAATGCACGATCTCAGTCCCCTGGCATTCCACTGCAGTATTGCTGCATTACGAACCTCAACCCTGAAAGACAGTGGTGGGTAAGCCATGGTCTACTCTAGGGCTGCTAGCACTGGACTAAGCGAGTCCAGTACTTGAAGGGCACTTTTGGCTGACGGTGTATTCATGTCGCTTAACAACACGTGAATGGTGTCCACAAATGATCTTAGCATCACCATCACGCGATGATCTGACTTCCCGGCCGTTGCAGCATCTTGTGCTTGTTCTTGAGGCGGCTTCTGTTGAGGCTCAACAGGTCGTGTAGGCGGCTTCTGTTGAGGCTCAACAGATCGTCTAGGCTGAAGGAGTGGCAATTCTTTTGGTGAGAGAGATCTCCAAGGATCTTCTCTTCCAGCGCAGATGTTTTTCACGCTAGGAGCCGTGCCTGTCGATTCCACTTGAGTTGCTGATTCTCTCGTTAGATTTTGCACTGTCCTTCGTGAGGACCTTCGACGATGACGGCGCCTTCGCCTTACTTTTTGTGCAGATTCTCTGTGAGTCAAGTTGTCGCGCACCATTCGCCTCAGAATATAAATCTCTTTCTTAATCTGAGGACAGTCATTGGAGGAAGCACTGTCAGCGCCGTGGCAGTTGGAGCATTTCAACGTAGTTGCACTACAGTCGTCTTCTGGGTGGTGTTCAGCGCATCGGGGCGCACTGCGGAATTTCTACAAACGCCCTTAGCGTGGCCAATCGTCTGGCACGTGAAACACTGCATAGGCTTTGGAATAAATGGGCGAACCTGGGGACGAAAATGACCAACCTTCACGTAAGAGC
Source organism: Rhipicephalus microplus (assembly GCF_043290135.1). Taxonomy (NCBI): domain Eukaryota; kingdom Metazoa; phylum Arthropoda; class Arachnida; order Ixodida; family Ixodidae; genus Rhipicephalus; species Rhipicephalus microplus. The sequence goes on along the minus strand of NW_027464615.1, from coordinate 3,013,012 downwards.
GAAGACAGTCACCCTTGAATGTTATTCACACACAACGAGAGTTGCCTAGGCGACCAGCATGCACAATGACGTTGTTTTCACTCACTGGTTTTATCAGTACAGGAAAAGTTTCATTGATGATTTGAGTGTCCATATCATAGATAACTCCTGTTACGGTGTCACCATTTGCTGGTATGATGGATCGGACTTTAATGTTTCCCAGCTCGGACACATGCTGTAGCGTGTTCAGTCCGCTCGGGTTCATCATGTCGATTGCCAAAACATTCTTCCTCGTGTTTATCCTGATGTCCTTAATCTCGTTAGGCACAATACTTTCAAGGTACAAGGACAGTGCTTGCCTGTTGAGGATGCGTAGATTGGCAGTAGTGGTCTGCGGCACAAACAGAATGAAGTGAGGCCATCACTGAGGCGCTGTCCTCACAGTGGCTGTACTTGATGTAGAGGTCAACCAGGCTGGACGTTAGACTAGCAAATATATTTCTAACAAAACGTGTATGTAATACGGAACACACCAGTGCCTCTTTAGAAAAAGTATTCTTTTTGTTCGGCAATAGCAATTTTTATGTGTGCGTATTACTAGCGAAAAAAGATAGTTATACTGAATGAAACGATTACGTTTTGAAAAACACATTGCTGGTAAAGTGCGACATTCATCAAAGTGAACTTGGTACATATATCCTTGGCTCAACTGCAAGAGCATTGTGCGAATAGCAAGCTTCGTAGGTCCACTAATAAATTTATTTAAACTATCATGTCTTGAAAACTGTGTTATTTTATCTGATGAGTCAACGAGTAATTCCACTGTTTTACGCTCATATGCCGTTACGATGCTTTGTCCTGCTATGAAACCAAGCGTTTCCCGCAATATCTTTCAACGTTGCAGCAACAGAAAAATGAGTAAGCATAAAAGCATAAAATTGTCCCGGCACGTTTCACAAGGTTCAGAAACTTCTTCCTCTAACACTGGATGCTTCTGCCTTCTCTTTCGTTGTCATCGATTACGTTTCTATTTTTTTGCAGTTCTACACACCAAATACGACTATCTGGACTATGCTGACAACACGAAGAAAAATAACCTGCAAAGTTGATTTCGTGAATAATGCAACTAATACTTCTGTTTTCTTTGAGAGGGAATATTGCTTAGGACATGAATGGTAACCATTACTGTCTATCATAGAAACATCATTCGTATACACTGATACAAAACCAACACCTGTAGGGTCAACACAACTTTGCAGGGGATTTTTATAACCATCAGCCTTTTTACTAACGCCACGTATGATGCAATGAGAGTTTCTCCTCCAGGTAAGCTGCTTACATTTATTACTCACCAAGTCTATGTTTTAACTGAATGCTACCTAATATCATCTTTAGCCTTTGTTTGTACATTAACAATTTGGAGATGAACAAACATCTAAGAGGATATGGCCCGAAACAAACAACGCGGGCATTAGTGACGGTTATTATATCATCCTGTGGTGCTCCTGCGAACAAACTTGGGACACATTTACTGTTATCTTTTAAGCAACTTCTTGCTTTACAACAAATAATTTTAGGGTATTAAAAATGTCTTACAGTACCTGCAATGTGACAGCCGTTGTAACATGCCGTCTTTCTTTCACAAATTGTTTGTTCAATGAGTTGTAGTCAATAATTTAAGCGTAAAGCTGCTCGCTATATAAATAGTTTGTGGTATTTTTCTACTGCTCTAGATGAAACGAAAAAATATGGTTAAAACGTTGGTCTGCTGTTTTACAAGAGGGCAATGAATGAGTGATTCTAATCTATCAAGTTTCACCAAGTGCTACAGCAGACAGACGTCTGTGTTAGGGGGCTACTGTTTCTATTCGACACACTTTGAGCAATCAATATTTGACCTCGCAGTGTTCTCATGAGCAGTCGATCATATCAATAACAAAATGCACGCATCTTACACAACGTCCAACATTTCATACCGAAGATCTCAAGCATTCTTTGAAATGGGACAAATTTGGCAGCGGACTTTACTTTGTCATCAAATAATAATAATAATAATAATAATAATAATAATAATAATAATAATAATAATAATAATAATAATGAACTAGGAGTATTACTAACAATATTAATATTGGCGATATCTAGGATCCCGAAACTACAAAATATTACAGTGAGAGAGGCCCAAATGCATGGCTTTGGAAATTTCGCCCCGCAGAGGTTCATTAACGATCACCGAAACCTAAAAAAAACGGGGCTCTAGTGTGAAATGATATAGCATCATGTTACGTTGCCATTATATCCTCTTGTCAGACCTAATGAGCTATGGTGTAAGAGATGCAAAATAAGACAGTATGATGTTTTGTCCATTTCAATGTTCCTGCGCTCTTATCTAAAGCTTTCAGAAGCTCATGTAGCACTGCTTCTAAAATCGGTCCAGTTTTGACCAGCTTGGACAAGTTTTTTACGAGACCTTGTAATACCCGCAATATTCCGCAGCAATTCGCGAGACTGTGCATGGTTGCGTCAAGGCATCCTCGTAAGGATTTTACCTCTCTTCTTCGAAGTTTCGAAAAACTTGTTCATTTTAATGTGCAATACTGTGATCAGGCATGTTCGAAATAAATCGTTCAAACGCAAAATTTTTTAAATTCTGTTTCCAAAGTAAGAAAAATGTTCGCGTAACACTTTCCAAGATTACTGCCAGTGATGTTGTTTGGTAACTCTTGCTCATATCATAGCAACGTTCAATACATACACTTTTACTGTTCTGAAACCACTTTGATAATGATTCCTTCTAAGCTCCTTTATTGTGCGTTTCAGTAGCGATGTAGAATAAATGTGGCTCTGGTAAGTATATGATATTTCAGGAGCATCCCTCGCATCACCATCGCTGTCGGTGGTGCCGAATGGATCCTATATTACTGAAAGAATAGCCCTCGTATTGCCGATACCACCCCGTAGAAGACGTCGGGCTTGTATAGAAGGTGAATCATGTCTGATTCACCGTAAATTAAGGTCACAACTCGCCTCGCATGTCGTACGCGAGATGAGCTATGGCATGTGTGGAAGCACGGGCTATGTATGACGGCTTTAGAAGATGATTCAGGGCTCAAGTGGGGCGTAGTACCTCATGGTCATCATATATTGCAAGAAATCAGCACGTGGACTACTTTATGTGTGCTGTTATCATGTAATATTTTCTTTGAAGCAAGCACAGAACAAAAGTAGCTTTATTAGCTTAATCGTCATAGCTTGCTTGTGCTATCGTTTCTATTTAGTTGCACCCAAACAGGCAGTCAAGAAGTGAGCTTTTAGCCTTACTTATTTTACCACATGCTAATAGTTGCAATTGAAGCGCTTCACTCTTGTTGCAAACCTGATTTGTTTAGCTAGCTTCAGAGAGGTAGTTAGGAAAACGAATTTCAGTTAAGAAATCTTTGTTTTACGTGACATTAGTGAGGTATTGAGTGTACTTACTGGGTGTTTTTACGGTGGTGCCAGCAGTCCTCGAAATAAAATGAAACTTGTGGTCTTGCAACGACTACCAGTACAAATATACGCATAACAACCACAAATGCTTGCAAACTTGCTTGCCGGAGTGGGTGTAGCAATGCCTCTATTGGTAACTTCCTTTACAGTTAGTATTTTCATTAACATAAACGACGAAAATGATAGTTGTAGTGACACGTCATGTAGTCGACGCTGGCCAAGACAAGAACCATGTAACTCATTATTTTTGTGTTCTCTGGCGTCCTTTTTCGTACACAACTCCTCCCAATTTGCAGATTGTAAGCCGAGCTTGCAGCAAACGCTAAATATCTTTTTTTTGCAAAACAGCGAGTGTGGGCAGAAGTAGAATATATAATAAAGGGTTTTCTGTCCAGTAAAGGCTATCTGCAACAGACCTGTGACTATTAGTGTCTTGTTCAGAACATGCGAGAAGCACGCCGTGTGCTGTCATTCGGCAGACACCGCAACAAGGTCACTTCCCACATCTCGAAATGGATCTTTGCCGACTGACTGAGGCACTGCGCTTTTGCGCAACTACAATACAGATATAGATGGCTATGGAAACTATTTATCGCAAATGAAATCCAGAACGTAATGCGTTTGCTCACATGTTTGACAGCGAAAGCTGTTATGAGATTACAGCAAGCGTCGCGTGCGGCACCGTAGTTGTCCACCGTGGCCACTGCCGGTGTCGGTAATCACTACCGCATGTCATAAGAAAGAAAACTCAGCAAATAAAAAAAAGTATGAACCATCTCTCCGAACGTAAACCTGATGGGACCAGAAGCAGCAGTGGTGCGCACGGCGTTGACTCGGTGGAAATGGGCGTCGACTGGGTTGCTGGAAGAAATATTTGAAGCTAAACTCGGTGTAGCGTTACTCGAGTAAACGTTTGTTTAAAACACAAAGACATGGGATGCGTGTTGTGGTTTATGTAAATTTTATCGGAGATAAACGAGCCAAAAGGGTGTTTCTACTCCACGTGGGGTGGAGCGTTGAGGGTGGTGGACATGGTGAAGCGAGAAAGAAGTGTGTTGTGAGCGGCTGGAGGAGCCGGCAGCTGCAGCGGGTGGGCTGTGGTTGAGGTAGAGAGGGACGTAAGCACGCATCTGCGAGGGAAGTGTGTGAGCGGAGTGTCACGTCAATGTGTAGCTGTTGCGTGACATTCTTGGTATCGCTTTAACACCCGTGGCGAGGTGAACGCGTTGCGGCACATTCGTACGGGTGCACGTACAAATGGTGTTACACCCTTGAGTCGAAGAGCTGCGTCACATTTAAAACACCAAGAACCCAATGGCATTTGAACTCAATGGCATTTGAACTACATGCCAGCCCAGTATTCTACCACTGAGCCTAGCCGGGTTTTTTTTTTTATCTATAATGCATGGAATCAACACCATCACTTGTCAACTACGCACAACATCACTCATCAGAAATCCGGCAAACACAAACAAGCGTCCAGGAGAGGAAGTCACTCCGGAACGGGTTCAAAAGTCTCGACAACACTGCGCACTTGAAAAGTGGCGTCTTGGAAGACGGATCTCGTCCTCCATGGTGGCCCAGCGTGTATATTGATGATGTGACTTTTGCATAGTGAGTACAGTCTAAACAACTTGAACAGGTCATATAGAGTAGTATTGGTCGGGCTTTTTTGCAAAGCAGGAACGGGATACCATGAGCTGTGATTGGAAGTGATATTCTGATTGTTTGCTGTAAAATTACCCCAAAATAGGAATTCGTTACAACAATGAATGGAAAAAAAGCTCTATCATTTCAGGTTAGCGGCAGAGTCTACAATTTGCTGTCTGTGGCACATTTTTTGAGTTTTTCATTGAACCACTTCTTTATTAGTTGAGTGAAAGAGTGCAGTTTAAAGAAAAAATTTCACTGCAAGAGATATTCACAATCTACATCTCCAAACAATCTACCAGACAAATGATTGATTGTTTCATATGTGAGGTTTAACGTCTCAAAACTACCATTTAATTACAAGAGACGCTGTTGTGAAGGACTCCAGATATTTTGACCACCCGTGGTTCTTTAACGCGCACCCAAATCTGAGCACAAAGGTATACATTATTTCCGCCTCCATCGGAAAGGCAGCCGCCACATCCGCGATTCGGTCTCACAACCTGCGGGTCAGCAGCCGAGTACCTTAGCCATTAGACCACCGCGGCGGGGCATGACCAGACAAATGTGAATATGGCAGCCGATAAAGGGGTTCGAGAAAATGTTATTCAGAAGGGCAGTGGTTAACGTTGTTCTGCCGATGTTATAAAAACACTCTAAACTAAACCCCTGTTATAAAAATTACAGTATCAGAGTTTTGGAGGGGGGGGGGTGAATCTTCACAAATGCGCCTGATTGAGGCCCCCCTTTTCAGGCGGAAGAAAAGGGTTGTCTCTCCTCATGGGTTCTCATAAACAGCACCAAATGAAACAGGCCAAGATCCTGAGGCATGCATGAATGTGCACAAGAGAGCAGTGCAGCACCTGCAGAACATAAATGAGCTTTGATGCAAAGAATCTTGCACGCTTTCGCAAAGAAGCGTCTCGTCCGTGCCATATGCAGCCACCTTGCGACGAATCGAAGTTATCGCAGTATTAAAATTTGGGCAGCTGTTACTATAGCTATAGAAACGCATGCTAACATGCCGAATAGAAGTCGCACTCCGACAAATATTTGAGAAGACCGAAGGAGTTTGGGCCCACATGCTTAGCTAGAATACTTGGCTTCCATCAAAATTTATGCTGGTACCAGTGACTTAACAGATACGTAAAGTAGCGTTTACTGCTTTTTGAACGCTGTGTTTATTAACACCGGTGCTTGATACTCCTTTGCAAACTGGCCTTAAGCAGGCTTGATGTCTGGAAAGGAATGGCGCCAATGTGAGTGATGAGGCGTTTTAGAACAGCAACGAAACAACCAGCTGTCACAAAATGTTAACTGTGCGACGAGTGTGTCGTCGAATGCTCCAACCTATCAAAAAATTTCGATCTTGTTCACCTATTGGCACTGGTGCATCCCCTCTGTGGGAGATCGGGCCTCGGAATACAAAAGCTTTTGAATAATTTCTCATCGTCGTCAGCCACATCACAAAAAAGAAATTCCAGAAAATATTTTGGAAGCGTTTGGCGGGTACCACGCTTCTTCGAAGAGTTACAAGTATTTCATGCAGTGAATGCCTGCCAACTACAAATAGATTATAGCATAGAGGGTACCCATCAAATGTGCTTGCAGCAGCTACCCAAAGAGTGCTATAAAGACTCTGAAAGGCCGCTCTTCTAGTTTTTGCCATGACAATTCTGCGCGTTCCGCGCAGGCCTCGCTGTTTTTTAGGAACACGGAATGACCATTCGGCAATTATTCTTGAAATATACGTGCAAGCAACATTGCGAGAAGTACCTATTGTGCGTTACGTGAACCATCGTGGCCAGTCAAGCTCCCAACCAACACCTACCAAAGTAATCACTGACGGCCCACGCTTTCTTTCATGTACGCGTAAATAAGGTTTGGTTTATCGCTTGCTTCAGTGTATGAAATTATTTGACGATATGTGCCTTCCTATATTCTCAGTGCCTTGAACACCAGAAGTTTGATGGCTGTAACTGAATTGAAGTGAGTAAAAATTGAGTAGGTACTGTGAAAATGTCTGCCACTGTTACGCCATCGTCTTAGCTACGTACACCAAAAACTCGTTAAAAGAAAGCCCGCAACAGGTTTAACCTTGATGCCGGCATTTCCGAGCTAATCATGATGATTATATACATATATAAATATGTTCTTCTGTTCCTGTAGGCATTATGTCCCTAGTGGCTGAGCAGATACTTTTCGCTGACCCAACATTTACATGCGGAGTCTTCAAAATATTTTTGCCGCCCTCGGCTGGAGATAATCGCAAAGGTTAGTGAACAGCATTGCTAAAAAAGGTCGAGCTTTGGAGTGCACTTGCTTATAGATCAATAAAATATGCCTGCAAAAACACCTGCTTTAGAGCAAAGTTTATTCTTTTTACACCCTACACAGCGCGTTTATAAACACGTTCCTGACAATATTATATAATCCCATGTAAAACTTCCCGTGCCACTGTCTTCACATTTTTCGAAAACACTGGAAAACCACAACTGAGAAGAGTGAGCTAGTCTCTAAATATGATGTCATAAAAAAAACCTGTGATATGGCCTGTTTGGAACATACTGATCTTAGAGTTTTGTAGAGGCCAACGGAGACATAGATGAGAAACACGAACAGGTACAATTTTTCAGCCGCTTTCCGTAGTCAACTTTGTCCCCATGTGTTTGCGCAAAAACAAAATAAAAACAAACAAATATCAAGATGATGTCATGTTTAATCTGATGACCAATTCCTATTTTCTATTATATATTTGTTTTTTTCTCCTGTGGTTATATTTGCGAGGTTACTAAGTCTTCTAGTGCTTTCGTTTCATTTTTAGATTATATACTGGATATTACGATATTTATATTGTCGCGCTCTACCTAACCACCCTTATCAATTTTTGTTTACACAACGAGCCAATGGGTGCACGAGTAAAGACAGTGTCTGCATACTCTGTAAAAAATAGGTAAATAAAAATTGTTCAATTTATTCATTTCCCTTTTAATAACTCGGCTGACAATAAACGCACAATTGTCGCCATTTACGAATGTACTCGTTTCGCCTCGTTAAACAATTTTCGGCACTCGCGAGATCACTCCTACCAAAAAAAAAAAGAACATGACCCGGGTGAGTCCTGCACAGCGCAGCTGAATATGAAAAAAAAACATATAAGGCCATACAGCTCACAGTAGAATTCTCGGCAACAGAACTTACGCATCACCTCACAACAGAACTTACGAATGACCTCACATGCTTACGCATGTGAAGTCATTCAATGCTATTAAGTATCGGCTCACGTGCACGCGCTGTTTGACAGCTAGGAGAGGAAATTCAGGAGCTTTTGATGTCTTGCGACATCATTTAAAGTAGTATCCTTGCGCTAAGCCCTTTATAACTCTTTTGCTCAATCTTTCAGTGTTTTTAATTTTTCTTGAAGGTTATTTTCATGTTGGTTGTGCACTTTTCGCTTGATGAAATAGTTCTCATTAAGAATTTTAGTATAAAAAAAGAGCATTCAACTGCAATGCTAACAGAAAATTTCATATAGCACGCAAGAAAACTGGGCGTGAAAATTTTATATCACCTGCAGCAACAAATATATTATGAAATACAGCCCGAAGCTGCCTTCGCGTGCATTATTATATTGTTAACTTTGTAGCGTACCGAAAGGCAGCTCAGCGAGAGGCTGTAAGAATAGAGCATTAACATCTAACAATTCACATTTTTCAAAGTGACCATGTAAAAAAAAGAACAGAGCGTAGCACACACAAAGCCCTTTGAACATTTTCGGAACGCTGAAAAGAGGAATGATATATAGGTATTTATACAAGGTGAACGTGAAATGTGTATTAGAGCAAAAAATGTCTTGAAAGTATGGCTGCAAGATTAAGAGGCAATTGTGAAATGTAATACCCGTCTGGTCTCTTATGTGCACTTCGTAATACAGGAAACTTACGAACACATCCAAGCTTGAGTTCTTTTTTAGGAAATTTACGTACCTCTATAGGAAAGTTAGGTGCAATCCTATTTCGTAAGCGAGATTTAATTGACATCAATACAAATGACTAGCCTGAATACTCCAAGACGCCACAATGCATGACCAACTCAAGCTTTCGGGTTCGCACATACTTAATTCCAATGCATTTTAAACATTTTTTCGTGAACTCCCCTCCAGAGATGGATAAATGCGATGTGAGTAATAACAAAGCGATATCTTGGATATCGAGAATGAAACAAAAAACATCACTCAATCAACTGTTGAAATCTTACTTTATGAAGAAGCTGATCACAGAATATAAGCGTTTTGTCTGTTGGATTTTTTTTTTCTTTGGAAAGTGCAAGTAAGGGTTTAAAAGCTATTAGATACAGCACGCTGACGCAGGTGATTGGCTCATTGTCGCATTGAATAGAGGTGCAGTAGTGAGAAGCCCCAGCAGTTGTAAGTATACAGAAACCTGAAAATCTTAAGTAGACAAAGATTACGCCTTCATTGAATAATCTCACTTATGCGCAACAAACTTCGTATACATAGGCAGTTCGTATGTACAAGAAAGGTGTTGATGTCATACAACCAATTCATTTAGCCGCTCGAACGCAACAAGAGTCTTGTGGTATACGAACAGATAATAATTTTAAGCATAATAGCATCTCATAACACTGGAGTCGCATAATGTAGTATAGAGTCGCACAAATAAACGCATCAGGAATTCTGAAATTCTTCATGACAATATTATGTTGTAAGCATTTTAAGAGCACAACGTGAGTATGGTAATTTAAAGAAGCTTTTCTTCAGGCCAATGAGTGTTGTTCACGCGAAGCTTGCTATGATATGGCTATGGGTGCACTTCATTTATTCTATAGCTCATTGCTATAACAATTATGCGACTTCGTAATGGTGGTAGTATTCAAACATCCTTCTCCTTGAACAGTTTGTTCTCTAAGACACTTTGTTTTACAGGTTATACGTCTACCACTCTATATTATATTCGGTCACGAGACTTCTTGTCTAGCATGATGTCGCTATAGGCTCTCTTTACGAAGAAGTTCTAAGGATTGGCATAGTTATTTGCGAGAATACGAGACTGTCACGCAGATGTACTTGTTTATAATTCTATACCATCGCGCATGTTTATAAGAAGGGTTGTTTAAGCTTGTAACAGGCGTTCTATAAAAATGTGCATACAACATAACTGTGGATGGGTCAAACAGCTCTTAAAATAGCATACCAATGCACAGTATACTGCAGCAAAGTGTTAGGCATGACATATTCGTTTATATCTTGACTAAACAGAGGGTTCAAAAGGATAAACGGGGGACGAGAATTGCTGTTAAGGTTGGAACGAGGGAAGTTACGTGGGACAAAAATAAGCTACACGTATAGTATAGCGTGAAAACATTTATGAGAAAGGTGAGTGTAAGGCAGAAGATTCTATATATCAAGGCAGGACAAGATATGGCAATATAGAGATAAAGAAAACAGAGTAGGAAATAGTGAAAAAGTGAGGACAGACGAAGAAAAAATTGAATATGCACTTTTTCGAGTGGCAGGGCTAGCTTCGCAGCTTCTCTGTTTATTCATATTTCACACCTGTGGAAATGCCTTTTATTTTTCCTAATTGTGCAAATGTCTGTTAGAGGCATCGATGGCAGTGCAAAACTGCCACAAAGATTGCGGCTGTGGTGTCATCTCTTGAAAGATGGGCTGAAACGCATGAAGTATTCGTTTTGGATAATTCCTGGTAAGAAGTGCAAACACGGCAATAGGCGAGGAGAACAGGCGCTTAGCTGTCATTCTCTTCGCACATTTCACATCGGCTCACAATAGCAAACGCTGAATATTAGTTGTAGGACTGTCACATATGCACGAAGCTTCGCTTTCCCCAATCCTTTTTTGATGTCTTTTGAATTTTCGTGCATTATGTCAATATTTTATGCAATAACATAATTTAGCTTGTGTAATTATACTTCCTTAGTGGTCGAACGGGAACTAGTGCTTGGCTGTTCATCCAGGGGTTTTAGGATAGTTCCTACGCCATTTCAATAGGACCATGAGCTCGGCAATGCATGTGTTTGGCTCTAAGGTGTGCAGCGCCTTTTATGATGTACAATTCCCACTGCTTTTACTGTCAGTTTCCAAAATATCAAACCTCTATGACGTTGGCATTTATTGTAACCCACATGAACAATCGAAAATGGTTACTACGTTATTGTCAAGGGCATGATTGATTTAACGTTTTATAAAGTATTGACATTTTCAAATAAGAAACTGTAATTTTACTATGCAATTGTGGCGATTTATTTCGCTGTGTTGGGCAGTAATGCAAAATTTAACTTTGCTTCCTCCGTTGGCGAGTATAGTAGTCTGGCCCTGCCGCAGTGGTCTGTTGCCTAAAGTATTCGACTGCTGACCGGCAGGTCACGGGATCGAATCCCGGCTGCAGTGGCTGCATTTGCGAAAATGCTGTAGACTCGTGTGCTCAGATACGGGTGCACGATAAAGAACCCTATGCAGTCAAAATTTCCGAAGCCCTCCACTATGGCGTCTCTCATATTCAGATGATGCTTTCGGGACGTTAAGCCCCGAATATTAGTATAGTAGTCTGGAGGTTGTGTACCGAAATGACCGGTGACGACAACGACCTCCATCAATGAATTTAGCATCGAGCCAGTGACGGCTACAAATGTCATAGTGGTGTTTCTTCACGCCAGATGGTGTGAGTTCATATTGTCTTGCCATACTTATCTCGGCTTGTATTGTACAGCCATGTTTAATTGTATTGTAATGCATTTAAACCATTTCAGAGCAACATAATCGCACGATTAGACAAATTCGGAAATAGATTTAAAGTATGCCGTCATTTTTATCAGAGAAACACGCTCCCCAAGTTGAGCGAAGGAAGGTTTCTAAGGTATTTGGTGCACTTTTCTTGTTTTCACAGTAGCGAGAAGGTTAAATACCTTGTATGGTTTCAGTGACTTGCTTTATTTTGAAGTTCCATGCTTTCTGCTATATTATTTTCAAATATCATGACATGTGCGAAAATTCACTCTTGTGAAGGAGAATCTGCGAATTACGAGTAAGCTTGAAATGTTCTCCTTTTATGCTCATGAGTAAATTTTCAAGTGCAATATGTGAATAATATTGTGCGCAAATGTTCTTTAAATATATGCAGAAATACACTGGTAATAAGTATAATTGCATCCTTTTGTCTATTTTGTTTGCTGATGAACTGACAATATTACGTTGTCTTTACGGGCAAATAGTTCACGAACATCGACTTATATTGCCACCGTGCTACTGGCAATAGAAAGGCACGTGTGAGCGGGTGGTTGCGATTCTGGCTAATAGGATGTATAATGAAGTGCATGGGTTACGAAGATGTTGATATGTGGTTGTCGTATTGTTTCTCGTCATAACTATTTTGAATGGCTGCTACCAGGGAATCAAGAGAAGCTTGCGTTGGTAAGAATTCATTACTCCGCCTTTTACTAGGTTTTTATTTATAGATAAATTTCAACTAAATGCAGCTTGTCGATAGAACGTTTTTAAATAACTGTAAAGACAATTATTGAATTATTGGCCATTTTGATGACATTTGGTCCCGATGGAAGCTTGCATTATTGTAGAATTTTGTTCGATTGGTAAACATGCCAAGCTCCATTGAAGTTTGCCAACTGTTTATTGCTTACGCAATGCCTTTTACTGCTACATTGTAGTACAGAATTCTAAAAAAGTATTGCGTGCGACGCACGTTAGGCGGGTAACATTGCAAATTAATTCACTTTGTTTTTGTTTCAGGTGGGAACTATGAGTTGCGCATGAGAGGGTCATACAACACTATCTATGATTCAATGTGCTACGCCGAATTCAAGAAGTATGCGCTAAAGGACTTCGTGCATGCTTTTCTGCCCGCTTGCACTGGTAGAATAATCATATGCAAATAATAGGCCGAACTCCCACAATGCTATTAGATTCAAATAAAGACCTCTTGGCCGGCTTGCAATAATACTGTGGTCATCTGAATCCACCAACCCGTAATTTCAACCAATGAGAAGATTCAAACTTTACGCATCAAGTTAAACTACTAATTTGTCAGTACCTATAATATTAATTGAAAAGTACACTTCAACTCTTCACGGTGTATGGTTGTTCCGGTGTTATAACCTTTTTGCTCACTACAGCTAGTTATAATTTTTCCTATATGTCTCTTAGTGGTTAAATCAGTGTACGCTAGTTGTTATGTTTATATTCTCTGTGCAATCAGTTGTTTGGATAAATTTATTCGTAGGCTTTCCATTGCTCGCTGCGTCGTCCTCAATTTAAGCTGAACTCTCTATGTAAGTCTCTAGGTTTCTGCTCGGTAGCTAAGTACCGGCAATTAAGGTACAACTGTTACATACCTTCCTCTTGAGTTATAGTGGCAATCTACCTGTCATAATTTGAAAGTACTTGCCAACTGTGCTCCACCCCATTCTTATTCTTCTAGTTACTTCAATATCAAGGTACGGCTCCGCGGTTATTAACTGCCCTAAGTAGACATAGTCTTTTATAACTTGAAGTGCGCTACTACCTATCTCGACGTGCTGCTCTCTTCCGAGGCTGTCGTGCATTGCTTTCGTTTTCTTCAGAATATTTGAAGGCCTACTTTTCTGCTCTCCTTGTCTAACTCCGTAATCATGAGTTGCAATTCGTCCCCTGAGTTACTCAGCAATGAAATGTCAACGGCGAAGCGCAAGTCACTACGGTACACTCCATTAACTCTTATCCCTAACTCTTCCCATTCTAGGCTTCAGAAAACCTCCTGTAAGCACGCGGTAAACAGCATTGGGGAGATTATGTCCCCTGGCTTCACACCCTTCTTGATTGGTATTCTCTTACTTTATTTATGAAGCACTATACTAGTAGTTGATCCCCTGTAGATTTCTTCCAGGATGTCTATATATACTTCATCGGCGCTGTGATTGGCTGCATGACGGCTGATATTTCTACCTAATCAAACGCATTCTCGTAATTTATGAATGCTATGTATAGTGGTTGTTTATAATCTGAGCATTTCTCTATAACCTGATTGATATTGTAAATGTGATAGTTTGTATACTACGGAGAGAAAGCGTGTCAGCCTGTAATTCTTCAAGTCCTTGTCATCTCCTTTCTTATGTATTGAGATGATGTTAGCATTCTTCCAAGACTCTGGTACTCTTACCGTCAGGAGACACCTCTTAAACAGGCTGGCTTCTTTTTCTAACACAATCTGTCCTCCATCTTCCAGCAGATTTGATATTACCTGATCCTCACCAGCAGCTTTGCCTTTTTGCATGCTCTCCAAAGTTTTTCTGACTTCTTCTATCACTACTAGTGGGGTGCCTTCTGGGTTACTGCTATTTCCTATAGTACTAAGGTCGTGGTTGTCCCAGCTACTGTACAGATCTCTGTAAAACTCCTCTGCTATTTTAACTATCCTGTCCATATTGGTAGTTATTTTGCCTTCTTTGTCCCTTTAGTGCATAAATAGGATTTTTGGCTATCCCAAATTTTCTTAAAAGACAAGAAGAGAGCAGACTGGATTAGGTAGCAAACGGGGGTTAAGGATATCATAATTGAAATCACGAGGAGGAAATGGACATGGGCTGGACATGTAGCACGTAGACAGGATAACCACTGGTCATTAGGGTAACTAACTTGATTCCCAGAGAAGGCAAGCGGGTTAGGGGGAGACAAGGTTAGGCGGGCAGATAAGATTAAGAAGTTTGCGGGTATAAATTGGCAGCAGCAAGCACATGACCGGGTTAACTGGCGGAACATGGGAGAGGCCTTTGTCCTGCAGTAGACGTAGTCAGGCTAATGATGATGATGATGATGACGATGATTCGTATACTACTACTACTCTGAGAAACTTTGTTTCTTTGTGTAAAATTTTATGCACCACTCACTTGACTGATAGGTGCTAACACCCTTCCTATTTTTTAAGTCCCTTCAAAAAATGCCTGTGTGTTCACAATTATAGATAATTATCTAGGTTATATGGCCTTCTTATTTAGTGCACTCGTATGTGAATATCGACTGAGCAGTATATAGAGGTTTGTCGTTATATTAGTGAGGCATAGAGCTAACTAATATGTCCCTTCATGTGAATAAGTTGACAGTTCAAAAAAATGCAGTGCTTTGATCACCATTCAGCAATTTATGCACATTCAAACAATCTTTGAGTGAGCAATAGTATCGAGAGTAATAAAAAAGTACCACGTTTCCCGGAAAGGCGAAGCAATGAACGTGAGAGCAATGAATTCAAAGGTCACTCACAGGTACAGATGCACGCGAATAGGCGTCTCATTTGTTACTTTTCTGCGTCTGAAAAGCGCACGCTGTTCGCGAACGGAGACTGCTGTGATTGCAGTGACCTTTGTGCACCCGGTAACTACAGCAGAATCGTTCCAGGTAAAGCCCGAGGCCAGCAAAGGCGTACCACCTTCCCCTCCTCGCCGCTGCGAAATAAGGTCACGTGAGGGAGTGTCGCTTCCTTGTGCGTCCTTTTCTCGCAGGGCAAAGTACGCGAAAGAGATTAGACTGGGCACCGCCACGTGATGTGGCAACGCGCGTTTTGGCGCCATCTTGCTGGTAATGCTGAAAACACAATTACCCCTCCCCCCCCCCCGAGATACTCGTGAACAGTGGTATGCGGCTGATATAAGTAGCTTGCCGTCTGAACGGTTGAATGATTGATTGATTAATTGATTGATTGATTTGTGGGGTGTAACGTCCCAAAACCACCATATGATTATGAGAGGCGCCGTAGTGGAGGGCTCCGGAAATTTTGACCACCTGGGGTTCTTTAACGTGCGCCGTTTGAACGGTGAATGGTGTGCTCCGAGAGAGCTCAGTGGTTAATGCCTCGCTTTCACGACACAGAGGTCGCACGTTTGATTCCGCACGCCGAAGTGCTTTTTCTGTATATTTTCTTTCTTGCGTTTTCGTATACATTGATGCGTATACATAGATGGGGCATGACATCGATGGCAACGCCCACACGACCCTGACACCGGTAGCAAAATTCAGCCAAGAGTGTCCATATAATTGCTATCGCAATAAATGGCGTAATTATTAACTCTTCAGACCCAGCACAAAATGGGAAAATGCTTGGCTGTTCGTGAGATGCACTTGGTCAATACAGGTAACTGCTTGTAACGAACGTCCATACTATAAATTCCTAGATATAATGAAGTTGTTTTTTATTCCCCTCCGTCACTCCGTAGAAGCTCATGTATTTGCGACCTCTAGTAAGAAAAAAAAACTACAGCAGAAAACCTTGATAATACGAATTTTCGCCCCAAATAAACTGAAAATTTGGCACAGATTTTTGCAATTTTTGGCACGCGGGTGTGCGCCCCACGAGCCACCGTTCCTGCCACCGCGGCCGCATGCGCAGATATGCCCGCCCTCCCTCTCCACCCAAACCAAAAAAAAGAAAGAAAACTACTTCTGCTTTGGCAGCGCCACTCTTTTTGTTAACGTCACATATGCCGCGCCGTGCTCCATATGGAGGAAGCTTTACCAAATAGTTTTCCGCCGTATCCGTGTCTTTTCCTCTTTGTTTTCAACGGCGTGCGTGCGTGCAGGGTTTACGCACATGGTGAGGCACTAGAAGACGTTCAGCCTTACAACTTTTTTCTTCTTTAAATGTGAAGCATTTCTTAGCGAATTTTAGAGACTTTGAGCATATCTGTCTGTCTATATATCTATATAGCCGCCTACAACTTCTAGCTCTTCAAGCCGTTTCGGTAATGGTATCAATACCGAAATTGGTATGCCATAACATGACTGAATGAGAAACATAATTGATTACTGATAACATGAAAATCATGACGTGTAAATCACAAATGTCGTGATTTACATTTTATGGTCTTGCTGCTCTTGCGGTGGTTTTATTTACATGACGTATTGCATTACTGGTATTCTATGACATTATTGCATGGAGTACTTAAATGACATACCCTAACGTGGAAATCATGACATACATGTCATTCAAGTCATGACTGCATGCCACGCTCCTGGTGCGCTCGTGGTTGTTTCGCTAGCTTCACTTATAGAAATTTCGGTATCACAGGACGTAAATGGATGACGAAGCTATATTACTAGTGCAAGCATAATAATCACGAGATTCGTGTCAGATAAAAATATGACTACATGCCACGCTCATGCTGCGATCGTGGTCGTTTCGCAAGCTTCACATATACAAACTTTGGTATAACGTGAGGCTAACAGACGACGAAGGTAAATGACACATCCAAAAATGATAATCATGACATACGTGTCATGTAAAACATCTGAACATGCTACGCTCACGGTGCGCTCGCGGTCGTTTCGCTAGCTTCACATTTACCAAATTTCGTGTTACGTGACCTGAGTGGATGACGTAGGTATATGACTGGTGTTGAAAATGCACGTGCCATTTCGTAAACTCTGTGAACGAGGACGACGATGTACGCAGAGACTTTCGCGCCGTTTTCGCCTGTGTGGCTTGTATCTTCTTGATAGTTTAATAAGTCATTCCTTTTCTACAACGTCTCTGGTGCTTTAAAGATGCCGCAAAAATAACAAGTGCAAACATCATAATCATGAAATGCCTGTAATATAGGAACATGTCAACATACCACGCTCATGATGAGCTCGGGGCCAAGAGAGGAGACCCGCTCAAGTTTGGCCGGCGACGCCAGCGCTTGCCTTTCCCCTGCCAGAAAAAGTGCACAACGATAGAGTCTTCCGACCCTTCCGCTCAGTTTGGCTTCCACGCATTTGCGAAGCACGCGCTGCACGTGAAACGTCCCTCGTTACGCGATGTCACCCCAACAGAAAAGGGGGTGACATCGCTGCGTCGTCAACTGTCACAATAACCATGCGAACACGAAGAGGTCGACTCCACCAGTGAAATTCTACCGATTCCCGAACCGATAGTACGAAACAAGCAGACGACAGAAATGGATTAAAGCAGTGCGCCGTAAAAAGTATGTAAACAGTTTTTTAAATAAAAAATAGCACGCGCACATTGCATCTAAATTACGGATGTTAATTCCTGCGTCACCATTCCTCTAATCTATCGAGTTACTGAGAAATGCACGTCCCCATCTTAAATGTATAAATTTTCAACGCCCGTCTTTAGAAAACTGTTAAAAAATAGCGAAGAAATATTTTATGCTGCTACTATTATTCGATATTGTTGGGGACGTAGTAGTTGAAGCTGTTTGCACATGTGGTATTGGTAATGTGTTGTTATATATTTTTAAATCTACGCAGCGCCGACGGAAGTGTGTGGTTGCCTAGAGCTTGGACAACTATGAAGAAAAGAAAAAAATGCAATAGCCATTGTTGCACGTCCGTTGGCAGATACAGTGAACTAGTTGTTACTGAGTGTGCAGGGGTAGCCCGAGCAACACGGTGCATTTTTGATACGTGACCAAGATAAAATGCCTTTATGGCAATGTGCACTTCCCCAGCAGATTAGACACACACAAAAAAGTTTCTCTGAAAGCTGGGCGCTCATCATGATGGTACGCAAGCTGTTCGTGAACTCAAGGTACCCGCGATGAGAACGGTGATAATGCAAAGAAAGACACGCGAGATAGATGTCAATTATTGTTGTGGGTCAGAAATAAGCCCCAAATAGACCATTTATTTTTGAAGTGTTGTGTATACACCGCACGATAACTTGGGTGGGTGCTAGTAAATTAAGGTATCCCAACTTATAGCAGTCGCAGCGCAAGAACCGCTTAACCTAAAGCACGAGAAGCGGCCTTACCCATGCATCCATGAACAAACCTAGTGCATAGTACATAGAGTAAACCAAATAAAACAGGTATATAATTATGAACGTACAGAAAGTTTCATTCACCTCTAACATCGTAAATAGCGTCGTCTTTCACTTGCGAAACGCACTTCGCTCTGACGAGAACGGCGTCGTCTGCTACAACTTGCTTCGCTGCCTTTTTACCAAATTGCTGCCACTAAAAAAAAATCCTCCATTGCGGCATTTTAATAAATGCAGACAGAGCGTATACATCATAACCGCGCGCGACGCGAGACTCTCAAAAACACGTCCAGAACGCGTTCAGCGTGCGAGCAAAGCAACGCGTTTTCAAGCAGGTTGAATGGGACAGCGGAGAGGCCAACACTCGAGTAACCAGTTTTCTCCCTTTTCTCTCCACATTTACTGACAGCGCCACGCTCCGCAGCGCCTCCCTCGGCGTGGGTCTCCTCTATATGCTTGCTTCACATTTACCAACTTTGGTGTTACTTGACCTGAATAGATATTAAAGGTATATGACTGGTGCAAACACGATAATCATGAGATGGTTGTGACATAAGAACATGATAACATACCACGCTCATGAGGCGCGCGCGGCCATTTTGCTTGCCTAACATATATGCCAAATTTGGTATTACGTGACGTGAATGGATGACGAAGGTAAATGACACACACAAACATGACAGTAATGATATGTTTGTCATGTAATAGAAGACTACGCGCTACGCCTACAGCGTGCTCGTGGTGGTTTCTCTAGCTCCACAAATACAAATTTCGTGTTACGTGACGTGAATTGGTGACGAAGGTAAATGACACGTCCACACATAATAACCTATGCGTGTCATGTAAAAGTGACTACATCCTACACTTAAAGCAGGCTCGTGGCTGTTTCACTAGCTCCACATATACTAAATTTGGTATCACGTGACGTGAATAGACGACGGAGGTAAATGACACGTCCAAACTTGATAATCATGACATGTATGTCAAGTAAAACCTCACTACATGCTACGCCCATAGTGTGTTCACGGTCGGTTCGCTAGCCACACATATATCAAATTTGGTGTTACGTGACGACAATGAATGACGAAGGTATATGCTAGCGCAAGCATGATAATCATGATATAAGTGCCAGGTTAGAAAATGAAAATACCACGCTCATGATGTGCTCGCGGCCGTTTCGCTAGCTCTAACTATACCAAACTTGGTATCACGTGACGTGAATAGACAACGAAGGTAAATACATGTCGAAATGTGATAGTCATGACATGGAATTAATGTACGGCCCAATTTACATCTACCTCGTAACTTTGTGCTGATTTTAAAGTGACCTATCCACCTTGCTCATTCGTGCTTCGCATATTATCAGCTGCCACTGTACGTTATATCTGCCAATTTTTGTAACTACCGAAGAGACCACAGATTAGACGGTGATGGAAACTCTGACACCATGGTGAAAATGGCGGTTGTAGCCCTCGCTCTTAGCTTGGGCGACAACAGACCACGTACGCCACCGCGGTGGTCTAGTGGCTAAGGTACACGGCTGCTGATCTGCAGGTGAGGGATTGAATCCCGGTTGCAGCAGCTGCATATTCGAAAGAGGCAAAAATGCTGATTTCGATAGAGGCAAAAATGGTGCATCCTTGTGCACTGATTTGGATGTGTGGTAAAAAAACCCTATTAAACCCCATTATAAGAACCCCGTTAAAAACACTGGATAAAGAACCCCGAGTAGCAGCCATGGCGTAGTGGTTCGAGCATGAGCCTCGCATGAAAGAGGTCCATGGTTCGAATCCAGGAGCCGCGCAGTTCCCAAGCAAATTTTAAAAATCCGCGTGGTGATTAAACTGCATTAGGAGTCCTGGGGTTAGGCCTCACTGGTGACCACTACCGGTAACGCACTCTCTCACCAATCAGTGAATCAGAACTCAGATGTATGCACCAGGGGACAAGGACGGCAAATGACTGACAAGATAGATAGGATAGGTAAAGAAAGTGGAGGAGTTTTACAGAGATCTGTAGAGTAGCCAGGACAAGCGTGACTTTACTATAACAACTAGCAGAAACCCTGATGGCACCCAAGCAGTAATGATAGAAGAAGTCAGAAAAGCCTTGGAGAGCATGCAAAGAGGTGAAGCTGCTGGCGAGGACTAGGTAACATCAGATCTGCTGAAAGATGAAGGACAGATTGTGTTAGAAACACTAGTTACCCTGTTTACGCGGTGCCTCCTGACGGGAAGAGTACCAGAGTCTTGGAATAATGCTAACATCATCTTAATACATAAGAAAGGAGATGACAAGGGCTTGAAGAATTACAGGCCGATGTGCTTGCTCTGCGTAGTATACGAGATATTTACAAAGGTGATTGCTAATAAAATTAAGGTAACAATAGAATTCAATCGACCAAACAAACAAGCAGGATTTTAAACAGGGTACTCAACAAGCGACCACGTTCATACTGCTACCATAATGCTTCTTAAAGAAAGCAATAGAATGAGTCAAGAAGAATGTAGGGCAAGGGGGTGCAATCTCCCCAGTGCTATTTACCTCGTGCTTACAGGACGTTTTCAGAGACCTAGAATGGGAGCAGTTAGGAATAAGAGTTATTGAAGAGTAGCTTAGTAATCTGCGCTTCGTCGATGACATCACATTGCTGAGTAACTCAGGGTACTAATTGGAACTCATGACTATAGATTACAACAACCTCGGAAGAGAACATCGCTGCGAGATAAGTAATAGTGCACTAGAAGTTGTAAAAGACAATGTTCACTTAGGACAGGTAATAACCGTGAATCCTAACCATGAGATTGAATTACCTAGAAGAATAAGAATGGGGTGGAGCACATATGGCAAGCACTCTCATATCTTGACAAGTAGATTGCCATTATCCCTTAAGAGGAAGGTTTATATAACAACCACATCTTGCCGGTACTGAGCTATGGAGCAGAGACCTGAAGACTTACAAAAGGGGTTCAGCTTTGATTGGGGACGACGCAGCGAGCAGCGGAAAGGAAAATGGTTGGTGTGACCTTAAGAGACAAGAAAAGAGCCGAGAGAATCAGGGAACATACCGAGGTTAAGGACATCGTAGTGGGAATCAAGATGAAGAAATGAACAAGGGCCAGGCATGTAGCGCGTAGACAAGATAACCACTGTTATTTGAGGGTAAATCACTAGGTTCCCAGAAAAGGCAAGCGGGTTAGGGGGAGACAGAAAGTTAGATGGGCAGATGAGATTAAAAAGTTTGTGTGTATCAAGTGGCAGCAGCAAGCACAGGACCGAGTTGACTGGCGAAACATCGGAGAGGCCTTTGTCCAGTAGTGGACCTAGTTAGTTGTTGATGATGACAATTATATTGATGATTTATTGATTGATATGTGGGGTTTAAAGTCCCAAAATTACCTTTATTAACGAAAGTATGCTAAATGTTCTGGGAGGTCATCGCTTTTATTAAGACTTGCTAAATCCGGTTGCTTATTAGTATACCGTATGGCTGACTGTGCTTATACTGCGCATGTCAGTAACCCGGCTAAGGCATACGCTTAATTCACATTTGCGGCCTTCTCTAGTGCGTCTCGTATGGCGTAGTTGAACTCTATTCTTGCCCTGGTTGTGACGCCATCGGCATCGAGCGTATGTGGCAGTTTTAGAGTTCCATCTAGGCTTGGGGGTAATTTCAGGAGTCCTCCAATACGGCGTCTCTCATAATCATATGGTGATTTTGGGACGTTAAATCCCACAAATCAATCATCAAATTAGGCTTGGGAGTACTTTTCCTATGACCATGTTGGCCAGATAAAATATTGGATGATTGTCATATACTGTAAGTAACCTCTTTAAAGCCTTAAATATTACGTGGCAGAAACGTAGAATTGTGCCAGGGGTTAAAACATAATACTCGCACAAGTTCTTGTTTTATATCCCAGCAGTTCTAAAGGGAGCAGATATATCCTATATTCAATCATATTATGCAGCAACAGTGTGAGGTACTAGGCAGATTGCTGCGTAGCGTTAGATGAATTTATAGCGGGCGCTTTGCTTATTCACAAGAAGAACATTTATGGTGCAGTGGTCAGTTTGCAAGAGTATTTTCAGTGGGTATTCAGCATAGTTAAAAACGACCATTTTTACGCACACAGACATTTGGTTTCTTGAGGCGCCAAGACACGTTGCGAGGCTAGCGGTAGAGGAGGCGATGCGATTATATTATCACAATCACGCCATCAACGTGATCATGGCCTTGTTTAAGCACTCGTGCCTCTAGCGCGGGACGCCATTTATTGGCGCTGACAGCGACTTTCAATAGTCGCCTTTGATGTGGCCCCCGTGATATTCTGTGCAGATAATTTAGCCTTTTTCAATAAATTTCCAGATTTAACTTCCGTGGATTAGAAAAAGTGAATGCTTTTGATATGCACGGAGCTTAAGGAATGGTATTTTCTCTAAGAGGATCAATACCTAGTGGTCACGGTGCGTTTTCGGGTTCTGTAATCGTTTGTGGCGCATTAAGCTTGCAAGGATAGCTCATGATAATGATTGTGTTTCCATTCACCGCAGACCGTATTGAATATATGCATCAGAGCGTAAGGTTATTCCAAAATAAGCGACAAGTTGCTAACCAAAGGCATTATAGCCCTCATCAATTTTTGGGTGCTGTGTGTCATCCTTGCTAAAAATAAAGATAACACGTGGCTGTTGTGCGTTGATTACTATATTCCAAATTGATATCTCGAAAAAGTGTGTTCACTCTTTGCCTCGGATTGATGAGCTATCGATTGCCTACACTGTGTATAATACTTATCACCACTACACCTTCATACCGGTTATTATTGAATTGCTGTTGACGAAGAAAAATCACGAGAAAAAAACGTTCATAACTCTGGATTACCTGTACTAACTCGAGGTTATGTGATGTAGTCTTTGCAACGCTCCAGCCACGTTCAAACGCATGATGGGCTCTCTGCTACAAGGATTAAAGTGGTCAACATGCCCTTGTTACTTTTACAACCTCCTGATGTTTTTGCCTACATCGACAGCCACCTTTAACGTCCCTCACCTCTTCTCGACTTCTTTCAAAGCGCTGGCCTCCAATTGAACTTGTCGAAATGCCACTTCGGACACACTTAAACTTTAGTACCTTGCTTCACCCCACTCGTCATCATTACCTTCCTGACGGTTCATCGATTTATTTCAACAAGACTGCCTCGAGATAGGTTTTCTTGAACCCATATCCCCCAGAACGTTTGGTGTTGTCATTTTTCTATCTGCTTTTTAAATAAAGCAGAAATGTTAAGGTACATTGACATACGATCGGTGGAAGTTTATTAAGTCAGTGCTAATTGGAATATCTTTTGACGGTTCTCGAGGAATTTCTTTCACCTCTATTCAGCCAACGTGCAATTCTTCTCATATACAGTTGTAATTGTACCAAAGGATAGTTTTCTGAATTTTTCAATGCACTCAGGATCTGGTTTATCAATTGTCGTGTTCTTCACACGTATGTCAAAGTAGACAGCTGTAAGAAATGCACCATTGTTAGAATCTGCGATGAATTATTATTCTAAAAGATGTACAGAAGATTTTTTAGAACAATGAGAAAGTGTGAAATGCAAGATTTCGACACCAATAATGTGGTACGCCGCATATACATAACAAAAGCTTCGGTACATTAGCCGGCTAGGTCAAACGAAGCAAGGCAGTGAATTATTCTATACTGGGTGCTCGCTGTAATACTCGATAAGAGCTCATAACACCTCTTTTCTTGTCATTGCCTGGTTTTGGCTACGTTGATAGTTCACCAAAAATAAGATTCTACACGTCTGGTACGCGTGTTTTTGTGCAGTTTTGTGAAATCAAATCGTGGAATAATATTGGCTTTCTTTCCCACCGTACGAACAAATGAAAGAACGCGCACGCATTGCCCTTGATTCTTTTGGTGCCAGGCGTTGTTTTAGATGCGTTACGCCATTCATCTAGCTTTTTTGGGACTGCTGCCTACGTTTCAAAAGCTTTTACATATAGCAAAACAACTAAGCATTTTCCTACCACAGGGGTGCGTGCCTGTGAGCACATCACCTCGTTTTTACTCAGTATACAAGACATTCAAGTATAATGATGCGAATGATACTAGTGAATAAGATTGCACTAGTACCGAATTGTAACTGAACACTTAGTGCGAAATTGATTAAGTAGCCTTTTGCATGTACTTCATGAATTTTTCGTACGAATATTATCTCGTGACACGTACAGAATTCTATCAGTGCTCACTTCCGAAGGGCTTTTGGGGACATTTTCGTCCAGTGTGTATTCTACTGATAGTCTTCAACTTGGTGTGATGCACGATAAACAAATTATCAAGTGAGAAAAGCAAAAAATTAGACGCAAAAATAAACGCCACCAAGATGTCTTGCTTACAGTGTGTTGATTCCACGTCTGGTGCTATATTTAGGAATATGACATGGCTTCGGTAAACCATTGAAAGAAACGCAACATTGCCTATTCAACAAAATTCTATTTTTATTCAGCTTTATAATATGTATTGTTCAAGCACTATGCCAACAATAACTTCGTATTTTCACTGACCTTAACAATTTAATGAACAAAAGCATATTTCCGGAAGTGGAACGAATGTTGTGATTATTGACCCTTTTTATAGCGCGTTTGGTCAGTGTCCTGCTGGAATAGATAACGTTACAGCACATGAGAACCCTGACGAACACATAACTTTATTTCATTATCAACGCTGTTTCCACTGAGAGGCGCCTACAATTTCCCAGTCATTGAAATGACCAATTAGCTCTCCTAAAAATATTTCCACACAATCATACTGTTCTCATGCTTTTTATCAGAGCATTTTATCAGCTTTCGCATATGCAACAAATCTGAAATACAGCTTATTGTGTACAAGGGGCGTATTCTCGAAAGGCTCCCTTCATTTGGTGCAAAGGAGGGAAAGAAAAGTCTGAAGAATGTCTGATAGGCAAGGAGACTTCTGAATACTTGCTTGGCCTGCCGCGGTGACCTAGTGGCTAAGGTACTGGACTGCTGACCTGCAGGTCGCGGGAACCAATCCTGACAAGGGCGGCTGCATTCTCAACGGAGGCGGAAATGATGTAGTCCCGTGTGCTGCAATTTGAATGCACGTTAAAGAATCCCAGGTGGTAAAAATATCCGGAGCCCTCCATCACGGCGTCTTGTATAATCATATGGCGGTTTCGGTACGTTAAACCCCACAAATCAATCAATGACTACTTACTTGGTTGGATGTGTGGTGCGAATCTTGTTCTTTGTTATTGTAAAAACATAGAAAAGCTATTTTTTTCTCTCTGCAGAAAGAAGCGTAGCCGTGGTTCACCGCGAGTTTTATACTTCCCTGATAAGAAAAGTTGAATATTGCGCGTTTCCTGTGCAGATTGAGACAGATCTCAGAAAGAAACCACATGAACAATTGAGGTGATTCGTTTGCGCTATACTCTGGTTAGCTACCGCTTTCTATGATGAGATCCGGTTACGGCGCGCTTTCATTCACTCTGGGCATTCTTGTCAAGATAAAATACGGTTTGATGTAGCAGGCATGACGCGTCTTCTGTGCGCTGGGTGCAATCAGGTTCAATTTGATCCTTAGCACTTTGATACGCTCTGTATGAAAAAATGCACGAAACTTTTTGCTGTGCTCTTAATCAGCTGGGTGCACAGAGAGAGCAACATGTACTCATCTTTGGATAAATTTAACTCCTAGCTTAATTAAGTTTTATTCATTTACGGCATTTTGCTCCGTACTTTTGCATTTGATTACATTGGCGAAGTCAGTACCACGTTCGACGAGTTGTTCGAGGCACCAGTTGCTGCGATCCACGTGAAAAGCATAACTTTCCTTTGTTTCAAATGATTGATTTGTGGAGTTTAACGTTCGAAAAACACCATATGATTATGCGAGATGTCGTAGTGGAGGGCTCCGGAAATTCCGACCAGCTGGGGTTCTTTAACGTGCACCCAAATCTGAGCACACGGGCCTACAACATTTCCGCCTCCATCGGAAATGCAGCCGCTGCAGCTGGGATACAAAACTGCGACCTGGGGGTCAGCAGCCGAGTACCGTAGCCGCTAGACCAGTGCGGCGAGGCCCTTTGCTTTAAATAGACGCAGTCACAGATAAGCTTCACGATATTCTTAGCCGAAAATTTCGTTTTATTTATGCCGTAGAATGAATGACTCCAGAATGAATAGATATTTATTGACACCCTAATTTGAATTAGTTACAATCAGAATGAATGACTCCAGAATGAATAGATATTTATTGACACCCTTATTTGAATTAGTTACAATAACCACTTGAGCTAATATAAAAGGATAATATTGTTGCTCCAACAGAACATTGAATGACTTAAAATAATATCGTCTTCATTTGGCCAGTTTACAGTCAGTTCTCAGTAGGTAGCGTCTCAACTGGTTGAAAATTGAAAATCAATCATCAATATCTCAAATAGTAGTTTCAAACTTCCTAATTTAATAGAAATTCTGTGTGATAATTTGGCATGCACTAAAACTTTCTTATACAAACTATCCTAAACCTATAATAAAAAAATTAAACGTGTACTTTTTGGTAAGTAGTCCGGTGAATGTAGCTTAAGTTGAGAGAAAGTATTTTTACCAAACCATATATAAGACCACTTGTCTGAAAACAAGCTGAATGTGACTGTGCCAAAAAATTTGTACGAAATCTTCACTCTCTATTAAAAACACTTAGAAACACTTCGCCGTAGTTTAGTTTTCACTTACGTACTGTTTCCATAAAAAACTATAGAGAAAACGCCACAAGTGTAGTCTGAGTCTACAAATTGGAGCGTCTCGTTGCTTGATGGAGGTTGACCTGTTGGGAATATAAACAAAAGCAGATTGACGTGAATGTTGGGTCAGTCCTGAAAGCTAAACCAATTTCCATCACTTTCTTTAAACACTACATGCTTTTCACAGTGGTGACCAAGATTTCGCGTTGAAAGTTATATTTAGATGGGCATCTTTCATGTTTGAATGATAAACAAACTCAGCTGGTTGGCTTTTATGCCCTTATCAGTACAGTCTTGACCAAATGTATGTCACACAAGCTCCCACGTATCTTTTTTTTTGCGAAGTGTGGAGACCGCATAAAGGTTTGCTACAACAATTTTCCACAGCGACTAAATATAAGCAAAATACCTTATGAAACATATTCTAAAATTTTAAGAACTATAGGAAGTTCATTGTGACTCGCTCAACTTAACACTGAAGCCTTCTCGTTGAGTTTTCGGTTTTTTGAAGAATTCCTGAATTCTCAAGAAAATATAGTGAATGCACAGAACACGTTTGGGCAAGTAAAAATATTAACAAAGAGTGCGGACCGTCATTGTTTGGGCTCCCTCATGAAACGTCGGAATGCGTGCCTCGAAGCTAACTGCGTCTTAGGACGCCTGTTATCTGGCTCTTTGGTAGCGGTGAATGTTTGAACCCACTGGGAGTACATGCATACCTGGAGGTAGCGCGCACAAAACTCTCGGTGTTCGCAAGTAGGCGGACTGGGGCGCCACGCTGCAGCCACTTGCGGATTTTTCAAAGAGATGAAGTACCACAGGTGACATTTTGCAGCTTCGTCGCATCATTGAAGCACTGCAATTTTGTTTCTGTTTGATGCATACTTTATCCAAACAAACTAAAATTGTCGCACCTACTGTGTGCCTCAACGTAATAAAACGTCATAAAACTGCGTCAGAAAGGCGTTTTTTGTCGCTTGGGCAAGTATTCCAAAAAGAAGCAATAAGTTACACTAAACTTGAGAAGGAGTACGGTGGACATAGTCGCCAGTGTCTCTTGAAACCAAACGTCCATAGGAGGTACTTTCTTTTATGCATGTTTTGTCCTGCCGTTCAGGAGAAATGGCACGCTGTCAAAACGAATTCCAGGTTTGAACAAAGCGGTGTAGCAGTACACAATAACAGTGCTGCCACGCGTAATTTTTTGCGGACAAGCGTAAGAAGTAAATTATTGCATTAAGCCACAGTGTGGTGAAGGAGCATAATATTCCACAAGAAAGTCATGTTTAGGTAGTGGCTGTACCCAGAGCAGCAACCACGACCTATCTCGAGCGGCGCACCTGCGGCCAACGCAGAGCAGTATTTATAAAAAAAAATCTGGTGTATCTCCTCAACAAGATTAATAGACAATAATAAAAGCTCTAGAAAAAATGCGGATATTAACGAAGTAGGGGGCGTTCTAGTTCCAATCTGGGTACCTATGACACGATAACTTAGGTGGTTTTGGGGGCAATGCCATGGTTTCGGTAAATAATTCACTCCTGTTCACAATGCAGGTAATGATGTCCTTCATCGTGCGAAGATTGCTGCTGCTTCTCATGAAATAAACAAGCGCTCCTTTGGCTCAGCCGCGCCCTTGATTCAGTAGTGTCTTGTTTTGGCATATCGAAATTGACAGCCACTCGTCTCGTTCAGCGGCTGCATAAGTCAAAGCATGATTGCTCGACCAGTTGCCTTTCGCCATACTGCCATGGTCAGCAATCGTTCGAAAGACGAAAGGTGTTGCTTAGCTACCAGGAGTGTGGTGGTAGGTAAAACTGCAAACCTGCGAACGAACAAAGCAGTGTCGTAAACAAAGTACAGTGCGAGGATTGCGGCGCTATTTACATACGTGATGCCGGCAGGAAAAGAACAACGAGGTTAAAAAACACAAAGGAGACGTCTCTATAATGCCGACCACGCCACGTGTTTCAAGACAGAGCTTACAGTTAATGCGGCTGAGTACCAAGCTGCAATGCGGTGACATCCTCACGGAAACAAAAGGGGGAGGGGAGAGAAAATATTCCGAAATCAGGGTTGTTTCGCCACGACAACTCGGCTTTAAACAACTGTACACCCCTATAGACCGATTTTACAACGACATATGTGAACAGAAGGTGACTGGGTGGCTCTCGCTCATTTGGCATCAGTATATACTGATTCCACCAGGTTACATGGCAAAATGTCTATGTGATCTCGTTATATTTTTGTCAAATCAATTTAAAAAAATATTGTTGACTACGAGGGCACAAAATTTCTTGAATACAATACATTTTACAGCTGAAATCTAAGACTTGTGTTTGAAGGTCACTTTGTGAGGTACAAGAGTTATCACACGAGTGCACTAGTTGCGCGTAAACGTCATGTTTGCCGCACGTGGTCTTTTGTTAGCAGCATTTGGCACAGTTACTCGGTCGTAGCAATAAGTATTCGTGAAAGTTCTCGCTCAATTAAGTAAGCCGTGATGCAACCACAACGCTTTCACATATCAAAGAAGATGAAAAAGTAAGGTCGTATAAGAGCCAGTGGGACCTGCCAGCGTATATTACACAACTTTTTATTCGCGCCGAGATGATAGAAAGGGTATGGCCATCCGGAAAGAACGCCAACAGATTTGTAAAAATATAGGATGTTGTATTTGTAATAGCTCTATTAGAAAATGAGCAATCTTCAGCTGATGTAAAAATTAGGAGAACAATAAAGCACAAAGAAGTACTTCAGCGCACAACAAAAACCTATTTGTGGAGGACAAGTGCCAATAAAGAAATGAGAAGCAGGACAGGGAGGCCCACGAGATAGGTGCCTGTTTTAATACCGTGCAACAAGAAGACCTGATGAAGAGACAAAAAAAAAGAATGGAGAATGAAGCACTGTCAGTGAACCTCCGCGCACTTTTACTAGCGATAGTTTAACCGGAGAAGCTATAAAAAGCAGTATCAATTATTTAGTTGCTGTGCTAGCCAGAGACACGTGGGGCCACGATAATACTATACTCTCATCTGAAAACGGCCTGCCGTCTACATTATAAAGCTCGTTGTATAGAACTATGTCCTCAGTCCCACAGCACCTGTTCGTAGGAGTGGTTTTCACGAAGGCGTACTACGTTCTCCCGAGACATCAGACAACTCGACATATGACCAGAGCAATAGTGACGGAAGCACGGAAGGGATACGATGTTAAAGCATTTTCTTCTGAGAGCAAAGAGCTGCTTCACTATTTTGGCTGGTTTCTTTCCGTCGAACTTTATTTTACGTGAACATGGCCACAGTATATTTGAAAACCTCTAAATTCGCCCTGCGGCTTTGTGGAGTGATAATACGACCATTGTTCTTGAACCTGAAAACAAGATGAAGTTGAAACTAGAGATTATAGCACTTTTCATATTGCTCTGGTGTTCACCATTGTTTTTTGTTGAATCCAATTATATCAGCACACACACTCTACAAGCCAAACGTTTGCGCAAGCTTTCTTTGTTTCAACGTAATAAGCAAACTCTGTATCATTCTGAACGCTGATGGAGCATTTAGGCGAGCCTCTCGTTTATCAGTGATTTCGTCCACATGCGCTAAAAACTTCGTGGACGCTTGAGCTTCGCTTATAAAAGTAGGACGCGATATTGTAATTGGCCCACGTTCGTCTTTCAGTCCTAATCGCTCACATAGCTTCGCATCATTGTTGAGATTTAAACGATACCAGAAGGGAAGCACGAATGCGGACATAACGCAACGTGAGACATTCGTCTGACGAAACACAGACGCTATATGCCGTTTAATGGGAGCGTGCTGACACTTTGCGGCATTTCGCTAGTCACGTTGAAACCTCTGCCACGCTGATACTCTTCCCAAATGACTATGGACCCTTTTCAAAAACGACAGTAACACTGGGCGGTGGCGTCCATAAGGAAGAAACGACCACAAAAAGCGTGCGTCCCCTGGGCTACGTTCTTTCCTATTCCACCTTCTTTATGCAAGCGGCATTCCACGTGACTGTTTTCCCCAGGACCGGGTGAGAAAGTGATATTGTTTGCGTTCTGCCTCCAAATGAAGACAGGCTAGTTGAGTTTTACCGAATAACGTCGACCACAGAGCGCTCCTGCAACCGCAGCTGCAACGTCAGCGTAGAATTGCGTGGGACGCCGCTGCCATAACGAAGGCGGAATGTAAAATAACGGAGCCTGGCGGACGCACAATTTTGTGGTAGTTTCTTCTTTTACGATAGATACCGCCACCCAGTGTTGCCGTCATTTTTACAAGAGGTCTATAACACCATTTTTGTTTTTTTATTTGCATACACGCATACACAATGACACAAAGAAAAGAAGGAGAGAGCAAGCTGGCAACTTCCACCTGGAGGGGCACAATGCCTGCTTACTTTTTCAGTACGAGGAAAAAAACACAGAAGGAAGGTAGGAGCGGAGAAAGAGGAAACACGAGAGAAAAGTAAAAAAAAAACTAACGAAAACTTAGAGATGTATAATTATAAAATTTTGAAATATCCGACTAAACATAAATGACATACCCTCAGATATATAGGGACTATTAGCAGAGCAAATTTATCACTATCGCCGCCGTTAAATATAGTACGTCAAGGAGCACTGGAGAGTTAGCCGCTGAACTTCCTCTTCATTGAATGCCGTGTAAACGGCTAACTTTCTGCTTCAAAGGGAGAGTACCCATTACGCGCTCTTTTTACGCCGAAATGAGGTGAACTGGGTCTTCGACTTCTGTCTATACGAATAAAAAATAATCTAGAGCAAGTGTCTCCACGATTTCGCCAAGTAAAATAACTCTCTCGTAATTATAAATCTTAAAGCGTAGACGACACGGCTATAATTTATTGTGTCAGCTTAATAGAAGTTTTAGTGGTAAAAATCAAGCTTTTGTGATCTTGAAGGCTTGGTGTCTGAAACGAAAGCAGCATTCAGCAATCTGAAGCACGGAACTGTAGCAACTTCTAACCCGCCGAACAAACTAGTTTATGGCGCAAACTAATTGCCAATATGGTGAGACAGACACTAAACTGGTTAGTTAGGTAAAAAGAAAGGAATCCTTCTTCAAGAGAAAAAGGAAAGCATCCGCCAGCAAGATTTGAAATCGGCACCTTTTTATCGCCTGTTGAGTTCTTTGAAACTGCACCATTTGGCTTTCTTGACTAACTGTACATCTCACCACACCCTACATCTGTCGTAAACAGTTCAGTAAGAAAAAAGACCCCTTTACCTAACGTGCGACGCATTGAAAGTAGACGGAATCCTATTTTCTAACTAAACTTTACGTCTTCATCAAATACCGGCAGCTGCCGTAGCACGCATGTGGCGCCCCTGAAGCCAACAACACCAACTCTCCTTCAGAATCTACAATATCAAAAAAAATAATAATCGAGGAGTAGGAACAATTTATCAGCTGCTACTGATGAGTCTACAAACAGTTTCTCGCTATTTACGCAAGTTTTCAAGCACAGTTTTACGTTGACAGTGATCTCATTCAATAAGTATGTGCGTGTCTTTGAACAATCATAGTTTATTTCCTTGCGCAAACGAAGATATGTCACTAAAGCGGCCATGTCGATCGAGATCTACCTCCCTATCGATGGCTTCTGATACATAGCCAATTCGTAAATATTGTATTTCAAGCTTTCTGAATTCGCGCTCGCAGCTATAGACACGTTACTGCAG
Source organism: Rhipicephalus microplus (assembly GCF_043290135.1). Taxonomy (NCBI): domain Eukaryota; kingdom Metazoa; phylum Arthropoda; class Arachnida; order Ixodida; family Ixodidae; genus Rhipicephalus; species Rhipicephalus microplus. The sequence goes on along the minus strand of NW_027464615.1, from coordinate 2,979,611 downwards.
GCGTCCGAACGCAGATTTCCGCGTACATTGAGAATCTTACAGCTCTTGGCAGATTCTCATGGAGAGTGATTAGCGTCAGGTTAAATAGTACAGGGCTAAGTACGCCCCCCCCCCCTCCCGCGGAACACCATGGTGGCGGTAATGTAGCGGAGTGTCCCCATCCTTGGTTTTCACGAAAAAATATCGCTCGGAGAGATAGCTGCGTAGCCACTGAAACATCCGACCACCCAGTCCTACCTTCTTGAAAGCGGTGAGAATAGCTTCACGAGTGACGTTATCATACGCCCCTTTAACATCAAGAAATAAAGAAGCGCAGAGACACGGCCTTTTTCGTGTTGCACGTAGCTGACCAGGTCTATGACGCTACCAAGTGATGATCGGCTACACTGAAAACCCGTCATAGCATTTGGGTGGATGTTGTGATGCTCCAGGTACCATTCCAGCCGTCGTAGTACACACTTCTCTATCACTTTGCCAAAGCAACTAGCCAGTGGAATCTAGCGGTATGATGGCATCAATGGTCACTTGCCAGGCTTCAGATGGAACCAAATTGCTGGTCTTCTACAGAACTGGAGGGTGCCCTCTCGCCACGAATCATTGTATATCTAGAGGAGGGCGCTTCTTGTACACCCACCAAGGTGGCACAGTGCTCTATATCGGATATTCTATCAGGCCCGGGCGCTGATATTCGTCTACACAAAGCCGGTGCTTTTTCAGCTCATGAATTCAAAAACGTTGGTCCATGCGGTGATCGCGTGATGTCGTGCCACCACGTGAGTGCATGATGTCGGGATCTGCGAGCTGACCTGGTTATTTGGCACAGAACTCTTCTGCCACGTAGACCTCTCATCTCTGTTGAGAGAGGGCTAGAGCCTTGAATGGAGACTGCTGAACGGAAACCGTCTGGAGCCCTCTTACTGTCCTCCACAAGTGTGATAAAGGCTTGCGGGGATATAACGACGCGCGAACGGCAGCCCAGCGTTGCGACTCTAGCTTGACTATGCGGCGTTGTATCTTATTCTGAAGACGTCTAGGGGTTCGTAAATCGTCGGTTGCATTCGTGCGTCGGCACCTTCGTTCCGCATTTCATCAGAGAGCCCGAAGTCGTTCTAATTCTACATCAACTTACGTTACTATCCAATAGCATGTAAGGGTGCACACCGTATCTTGCACTGTTGACTTTATCAACTGTTTCAAGTCACGTGAGGTGTTCTCTTGACAGTGTTCTTCTATGAGAGATCCCAACTTGGTCCAGTCCACTCTTTGAATAGTGTGCGTACCTTGCAAGGTGATAATTCTCTGATCTTGAAATATGTGAGAATGTGATCACTCCATGTGTTTCTATGTCCGCAAACTATTCAGCACATCCAACGAGACTTCCAGAAACAAAAGCCAAGTCAAGGCAGCTGCTGCATATGGGGCCATGTCAAAATGTGGGAATGCCACCATTTAACAAGCACAGCTTGTTGTCTGAAACGAACGTGATCAGACTTCTGCCATTTGCGCTGATCTTCGGGCTCCTCTATAGCGTGCGGTGGGCGGTAAAGTCTGTAATGATGAACCATGGGCCAGCGGTGAATGATAGAATAGATCCTTGTTTTCTGGGTTGAAATCTACTTGATGGCGACAGGTAGGCACCGACAACAGTGACAGTAAGACCTTTGTTTTTCGCTGTTAAGCATATATATTAGTTAGAATTGTCAGGTGATACAGACTGAAGAACTTAAGTTAGGCCACGCGAATGGACAGCAGGACCTAACTGTTTTCACAAAAAGAAGCCGAGATAAATTATTCGTATCCGCAGAGTCCGATTACGCTCGAGAAATTTGGCTCTCAGATGACTATGATGAGAAACATCTTGGTGAAAACAAACCGACGGAAATCTGCAATGCTTGACGTCAGTCCCCGTGCATTCCACTGAAGCATTGTTGCTTTTCTGACGTATTTTCTGAGAAACAGTGGCTGGTGAGCCATTATCTACTCAACAGCTGCCAGTACTGAACCCAGAGCGTCCAGTACTTGAAGTGCACTACTGACTGACGTTATGTGCATGTTGTGTAACACCATGTCAATGGCATTAATTAAGTGTGGTAGAAGAGCAATCACTTGCATATCGAAGTTCTACTGCTCCTCTGTTGTCGCAGTTTGCTCCCATAGAGGCGGCTTTTGCTGTGGTTCTTCCTCAAGGCGCATGCGCGTAGGTGATGGCCACTCTTTACGAGAAGAACATCTGCTCGTTTTCTCTCTTCCATCATCTGCGTTCGCCGCGGTGCACACTGCAGCGGGCGCCGTTCGCAGAGGCGTTGACTTACTTCTTGTAGTTGACTGTGTTATTCGTGACGATCCTCGATGGTGACGTTGTCATCTTCACCGGACTTTTTAAGCGGCCTATTTGTGGGTAGAGCTGTCTCGTACCATTCGCCTAAGAATAGAAAACTCATTCTTTATGCGTGGGCAGTCTTTGAAAGACGCACTGTGAGCACCTTGGCAATTAGGGCACTTCAGTATGGTTGCGCTGCCTTTGTTCTTGGAGTGTGGTTCTGGGCATCGGGGGAACACTGCGAGGTTCTTGCACATAACCTGCACATGGCCAATCTTCTGTCAGTTATATCAATGCATAGGTCATGGAATAAATGGCCGGACTTGGTGACGAAAGCGGCCAACCCTCTCATTTCCTTTTAGAAATGTACGCTGGTGGCATTTACGCTCAAACCAATTCACAAGTATAGCGTTATGATAAACGGTGAAAGGATATTTTACCTCCAATCATACAAGTTCCTGGGTGTTTTAATTGAAAGAGACCTCTCATCGAGCCCACATGTATCATTCATGAGAAGGCGATTGACAGGCATCTGCCATTTGTTCACGTTCTTAGCTGAAAAGAACTGGGGAATATCCACAGCTGCTATGTTGCGACTATATATAGTTCTTTTCCTTGGGTTCATTTGGTGCAGCTTGCCTGAGTTATCCAAAGCCTGTCAAGCAAGTATACAAATGATTCAAAGTGTCCAAGCTCAAGCACTCCGGATTTGTCTAAGCTTGCCCCAAAGCGCATCAACAGTGGCAACTATCGCTATCGCAAGGAAACACCTCATCAAGACCCACGTTTTTGTTGAAGTGCTGAGGACACATATACGATTCCTTGCTCAAGCTCCTCGCCATCACCTAGCCTCTGTACCAGTGGACCGACAGCACACATCTTACTGCAAAACAGTGACCGCACATGGTGAGTCGATCCCAACTTCGTTCCCTGCTGTCGCTAGACCTTTGACTTTGTCATGCCAAGAATTCGTTGTGCCTCGCACAACCATTTGTTAATATTACAATACCTGGCGTCCAGAAAGAAAAGACGATTTGTCGTCAGCGGCTCTTGAGAACTTCACTCTACTTCTCCTGTATGAAAAATACCGAGACTCAATACATATGCACACTGACGGATGGGTTCGGCCGGGCACCTCAACCGAAGCAGTCGTGATACGAAGGTTGGTCACGACGATTAAACTCAAAACATCCCACACAACATCAACGGCAGCAGAATTGGCAGCCCTTCGTACCGCGTTACAATTTGTCAGTTATCGACCTACACGCAAGTTGGCTATTTTATGCGACTCGAAGGCGGCACTGGAGCCTCTACTATCAGCCTTACGCTCTAGATTGCATGATCAGCTGGTACTAGAATAGCTGAGGTTATTCTGACTGAAAAAGGGCCCGAAATTACATTACAGGGGTTACCCAGTGACTGCGGAATCATCGGCATTGAACGGGCCTATCAAGCTGCCCACTGAGCGAACGCAGAAAACCATGAATTGCTATTACCACTTTCTAGGACAGATGCTTCACAAAATCTCCGCCGGATCGCTCGCCAGCAAACCACGTCAGAATGGAATCAGCCGCACTTCAAGCATGCCCGACTGTACTCGCTTAACATTGCGTCAATTCTGCAAGTCCCGTCGAGGCCTTGCCGAGCAGACCAGACCCTTTTATGTATGCTGTGGACGAGCGTTGCGTTAATCAACGTCTATGCTTGCCGCATTGGGATGGCCAACACCGCAGCCTGTGACCACTGTGGCAAAGAAGAAACCATCCAACATAGCCTTTGTGACTGCCTAGAGTACAGTAGGAACTCAGCAAATCAGATAGTCAACCTCTGTAGGAGGAAAGAATTTTACAATAATGACAAAATGCAACTTCCCAGAAGAAGCCCTAAAAGCGCTACCGCACTTTTTGCGTTCGACCGGCCTTTCTGAACGATCGTAGCCAGGACGTCCTTTTTGCGTGCGTTTTCGTTTTCTCATGAGTTCACAAACTTTTTTTCTCCTCTCTATCTACCGCGTCTTTCTTCCTCCTGTTTGCCTACCCTCAGCGCTGCAGCTAGCAAACTGGGTGCCAATATCTAGTTGACCTCTTCGCCTTCCTTTCACTCTCTCTCTCTCTCCCGTATTTCTTGTCAAAGTTTGTTATCATGTTACTTCAATAAGCCCTGCCGCGGTGGTCTAGGGGCTAAAACTCGGCTGCTGACCCGAAGGTCGTGGGATCGAATCGCGGCTGCGGCGGCTGTATTTTTAATAGAGGAGAAAATGCTGTAGGCCCGAGTGCACACATTTGGGGGAACGTTAAAGAACTCCAGGGTCGAAATATCAGGAGCACTCCACTACGGCGTCCCTCATAAACAAAGGGGGGGTTTTGGACCGTTATAGCCCACATATCAATCATCATGTTACTTCAATAATGCGAACTAAACAACTCTCTGTTTTCACTTGAATCGGTCAAGTGGGGAGGGTATACGCCCGGTATAGGATTCGACGGCAACTTGGTGCAGTGGCTGAAAGTGCGTTGCATTGATATTCATTGCTCCTTATGTGGACACCATAAGCAAACAAAAACAATGATGGACCGGTTCCGAAACTATGCAGTGAAGTCATATTTACTTCTTGAAATCAATTGATTGATTGATATGTTGGATTTACCGTCCCAAAACCACCATAAGATTGTGAAAGACGCCATAGTGGAGGGCTTCAGAAATTTTGACCTCCTGTGGTTCTTTAACGAGCCCCCAAATCTGAGCACACGGGCCTACAGCATTTTTGCCTCAACTGAAAATGCAGCCGCCACAGCTGGGATTCGATCCCGCGATCTGCAGGTCAGCAGGGGAGTGCCTCAGCCACTAGACCACCATGGCGGAGCCTTCTCGGAATCAAGTACATTTAAAACTAGAAAAACCGATTTTGTGTCGACAGACCCTGCTAGTACGCTAGGCCTACTTTCACTGGCAGCCGAGCGGGTTATATTAGTGGCGAAGCTGCTTATGGTAGTTTGTCTATGTAAAATTAGATGGTGCCATAATACCCAAGCACCATGGCCTTTTCCTTGGCGGTGCGGCCGCAATGTGGCGTGTAGCAGACGTAGCCTTGCAGCCCACGGCGAGAAACAGTGTTTGTAATGATTCTTGAAAAAGAAAACAAAATGCACCTAATTTCTTTTAGCCATAAGGCAAAAAGCTGGCCTTTGATCCGGTAGCGGCGGCGGCGAATCAGCTGGCTATCGGCGACAGTGAAAAAGACGAAAGGAGAAGTCCATTAGATCACGTGTTCATACGTGGCAGCCCCCGTTCGCCGCTGCGGAAAGCCGTTTATAAAGTATGTAGCCACCTCTAATTTATGACTTGCTCATTAAATGACATTGTGTGTATATGTCCTTAGGGATGATAAAACTAGATGACGTTAGTGGTTTTCACAGCATGTCCATGGTGCGAATGATGACTAGTGGAGCGAAGCATTCATCCGTCCGTCCATGTGTGCAACCATCCGTGCGTCCTTACATCCAACCGTGCTTCTGTCCGTCTGTCCGGCCATGCATGCTACCTGTCTGTCAATGCATTCTTCCGTTCGTCCGTCTGTCTATCTGTCCGTGTGGGCGTCCATTCGTCTGTCTGTCCGCCCATGCTTGTGTCCTTCCGTTCATGCTTACGTCCGCCGCCGTGTTTCTGCCCATCCTTCTATCCGCCGTGCTTCTGTCAGACTATCCTTGTGTCCGTCCATCCGTGCTTCCATTCATCCGTCCATGCGTTCATTCGTTTGTCTGTGCGTCCATTTGTCTGTCCATCCGCGCGTTGGTCCGGACGCACGTATAGATGAACATACGGACGATAGCTCTTCGCCCATCTCATCATCATTTACTTCGAGGATATGCTGTGATTTTTTATGTGGACCGATCTCGGCGCAGGTGGCTAGCGAAGGTAGAAGTTTGCTCATTTTTGGGGTTGAAAGCTTCTATATGTTTATATTAACACAACCGATGTAAGCCAAACCAAGAATAGCCAGGCAAAGTGGTAGCCAGGGATGGGTCTGGGTGTCTCTCAGTCGAGCAGCTTTGCTTTTGTGGCGTACATTCATGACACTGCATGTCGGCTCGAACGTGGGGTCGTAACACTGTGTATTATCGGTCAGTCAGCCCTGCTAGAAGTAAATTTGTGTGTCAGCAAGTAGCCACGCCTTTCGTGCCTGCGCACAAGTGGCTGTGCTGCACTGAGCCGATATCACATTGTGCCGGCTGATAATTGTAATTTACAGACGACGGCGGTGTTATATATTATGTAGTTTGAGATTAAGAATTGATGCGTCTATAATGTAATCTTGCTAATGATACTAGAATACCTCAACTGTTTAGTCTGTATTCGGTTAGAAGAACTTTGCGATGGAGGCAAAGGCCCGTGTACTCGGATTTGGTTGCAAGATAAAGAACCCCAGGTGGTCGAAATTTCCGGAGCCCTCCACTACGGCGTCTCTAATAATCATACGGTGATTTTGGGACGTTAAACCCCACAAATCAAATCAGTTAGAAGAGCTATAGCGTAGGTAGGAGCTAGTTTATTGTACATACATGGTTGACACTCGCGACGCGCTAATTTGCGCACGCACAAAAAAAGACGCATGCAGGCACAGGTATGACACCCGTGTGTAATTTGCCTGTGCGTTCGTGTATCTTTTTTTTTTCGTGTGCAATTTGGCGCCTCGCGAGTGTTTTGCTGCACATTTGTCTGTCTTTCTTTTCATGTGCAATTCAGTGCGTCGCCAGTGTCAACTTGTTTTCCTGTCTACACGTAACTGATATGATGTCCCATTGAGACTCAAATGGGCGCTAGATATCATGGGTATACATATCCAACAGTTACAGTGCGTAGTATTCGGTTACGCAAGCCGTATATGTTCGTTACGTCTGGGTTATGTACGATAGCAATGTTCACGTGGTTATCTGTCTTTTTATGTGCGGCCCCATTTTTAGACATTGTAACTGTGTTTACTGCTAGAGTGTAGAAAATGAATGGCGATTTTATTCTCTTTCAGATGCCATGCAGCTCATTGACTAGCCTGTGTAACGCTGCCCACCGGTGTGACGAAAGTGATGTCACCTCACAGTACACGGCGACGTCCCTATCTCGTTCGCCTGCCGAGCGCTCGCCCAATGCCACCTAGATAATTTCAGGCCCGCTCACAATATCTGCGGTGGGCTCTAAAGTCGATCCGCTTAGACTGCCGTGTTTCGCTGCACAGACGTGTCTACGCTTGCTCGCGTCGCTCAACAGGCCAGGTTTGTCAAGCCTGACGAAGATTTTAGTGGCAGGCTGGGGTACACCTAATGACAAAATAAGTCGGCACATGCGAGCCACTACCGCAATCTGATAAAACTGCATCGCCGCGCCTTCTGACGTGGAGAGTGCGCATGCGCGTCTTTTCAATTTCGCAGCCATAAATTTTTACTTTATTGCAGCGTACCAGTGATTACATGTAGCGTTTTGTGCTAGGCGTCACTTTCCCCATTCCGTGATGCACTCAGTTCAGCAGGAGCATGGTGGTAGTGAAGTGTATGCGACCCGCTGCGTCCTGATTAAAGCTATTGCATATCTTGTCTCAGAGCAAACCGGTGTTTTACCCGTCATTAATTCTCTTCTCTGCACGTACGTTTTAGTTGAAGCGTACCATGTGATAGTGAAACACGAACGCGGGCATCGAAATCAAAAAGCGTTGTGCCGAAAGAATGCTTCAGTTTATTAACATAATATAACAAGATACAGGCAACGTGCCGTAAGGAAAAGAAACATTGTGCGCGTAACATCGAACACATTTTTGCCACGCGGAACGCGCTGATTTTCGCCAACTAATAACGCCACTTACGTAGACAACTACACCGGAATTTCTGCGAAAGGAGCTTTTAACGTAAAGTTCGGCTGCTCTGCGTTGTCTGTGAAGTGAGCCGAAGACACTTCCCCGCCACCGTGCCTCCGTTCAACTGAGCGCATCACGGAATGAAAAAAGCGACACCTAGTACAAAACGCTACTTGTAATCACTTGTACGCTTCAAGAGAGTAAAATAATATGGCTGCGAAATCGAAAAAAAAACACAAATGCGCACTCGCTACGACAGATGACACGGTGATGGATTTTTATTGGAATGCGGTCGTCGCTTGCACGTCCTGTCTCGATGAAACAGTGTTTTCTTGTGTCCTTGAACTTCAGCGTGGATAGGTGATGCGCCTTGTGCTTTCGATATTCGCATTGTGTACGGCCGTAAATCCGAACGGTCAAGCAAAGGCGCGTGGTGAATTGTCGCGGGATATGGACCGAAGTCGCGAGTGTTCTCGTTTCCTAAGGACAACAGGAGAACGAAATGGGAGTGCATCGTTCGTCGATCTGACGTCACCATTCGTTTTCTTCGTAACCCGAAGGTACGTGTGCCCATACTGCATATTTCGAAGCAGTTCCAATTGGACCATTTTCATCATGTTCCATTCTTACTCAAACATGGAAGTGTCGTGTGTGCTTCTGACTTGCTAGCGTAAGGCCTTACATTAAATTAATAAACACGTGTGGCAGTAAAACTTCAGAACAAGCGTTTTTTTTTCAGGGTCAGTAAACCATTCGGTAATGACGATTAGCGCTGCAGACTTCTTGTGTTACCTCAATTTTCTTGGTTGATAAAAATGGAACGAATGCTGTTGCATTACTTAGTGAATCTGTGTTGTACATATTACTTCCTTGCCGGTGTTTTTGCCGCTTTATTCCGGTATTATAATTTTCCGCCAGTCTCGCCAGCACCTTCGCCTAATATGTTTCTTTGAAGTTCAGCTGCGTGTAGACACTTACGATAAAGCACTTTTCTAAATAGTTTTCATGTGTGTGAGCTCTACTTCAAGCTATAATGTTTAAAAACCACTACCAACTATACCGATCAAAGTACCGGCAGTGAAGAAGTACACATGGGGCTGCCCGGTTTATTCTAGACCCATGGAATACCAAAAATTTTACCAGGCCCTCAGTTATATGAGCAGCTACGCACTCGTGCTAGAGAGGCCAAACTACAATTTCTTGTCGGGCACAATAATTTTTTGTGAAGTGAAAGACTTTGTCCTCTCTTGCAATTGTCATCATTCTGATATTGTGCTAAAGAACAGAATTGTGGCAGCATGCACTCTCCTCAATAACTACGTGCCTGTGATGACACATGTTCGGAAAGGTACAAAAGAAGCTTCTGCAGAAACTTTGCCAATGAGTAGCAACAGTTCTTCTGGAAGTTCTAGATTGTGTGTGTGTGTGTGTGTGTGTTTAAATAAGAAAACGCATGAATAAAGGTTATCTTATTTCGTCACTTTGTTAGGCCATGACATTTTGCTCTGATAGATCGATCACACGTTCGATAGCGCACAATCTTTCTTACTTTTTCGTGGAAGATATGACTCACAGATAAATCTCGATACGCTTTCAGGCGTGATACCGTACTTAAATCAGTGCCTTTTTGTCACGAGAGACAGACTAAAGCTGCTCAGCATGTAAAACTGGCCACTAATGCTATGTGTTTTAACGGGAGACGATGGTGGCGAGAGATTCGGAGCCTCCCGTACGCGCGCTCCCTCGGGCAAAACGAGTGACTTCATGGTGGCATTGAGCAGGTCTGAAAATATCCTTCTAGGTTGCATTGGCTCACCGTGGGTCACCTCTCTCTCGCTCCACCCTCTCCACCACTCGCAACGTTCGAGCGCACATCGATTGAACACTCCACACTCCTTCAGCTCGTTTTGTGCGATGGAGAGGACGCCAGAAAGCGAAGGTCCTTCTCCCGCCAAATCATCCAAATCATGCGCCGACGCAATTGGGCCTGACACGGCCGTCGCCGGCATTGCGAGGGTTAGCAGAACTGATTGCGTTCTGGAATGGTGACGTCGTGCCGGCAACGCCGACGAGGCGCAATCCGGGAAAGCCGAACGCAAGCTTCGGCAGTGGAAAACCACGGTGTCGGTGGCCTTCCGCTTTGGCGTCTGTGGTCTACCTCACCGGTGGCTTCACATGCATAGCCACAATGTATGCTTCTGAGAACCCATCGGTTTTTCCCAATGAGTCGATGAATACACCGACCTGCGACTCGGTTATTTCTCGGTACTCTTCTCGAAAGGCACTTTTATAGGGTTATGCGATTAACCCTGGGTGTACCATTACCCACCAGAGCCTTGGTGAAATATTTGAGCATTCGCCAAAGTTGTGGGAGCCAGATAATTGCTGCTGCCAGGTACCTACTGGTTAAATAGGTACAAGCGCAATTTCGGCCTGGTGCTCGGTGGAACGAAGTCATAGTCGTTTGGCACGTTACTCACTCCATGGGAAATTGGCGGCATGGAACCACCACACCTAAAATTAAGGTCATGCTATCTTTTTCAAGCCAGCAAATCGCATTCGAAAATGGAGAAGGTGCGCGGGTAACACCGACGAGACGTGAGCCAAGGAAGCCCATTGAAAGCGCTGACAGCGGAAGGCTAATGCCGGCGACTCCTTTGACATCGCTGTCATCGGCAACGTCTTGAAATCACTGCCACGCACTTCCCGTCGATGCACCCACCCGCCGGCCCCGGGCTACGCCGGCTGATCTGTAGGTGACCTAGACGAACGATCCGGACTCTCTCGAAGGCGCTCCTGCTTCGAATACGTTGCCGTGCATGTGGGCGCCTTCTCGGCCCTCCTGCTATAGCTCGCTTACAAACTGCCGAAGGAACAGGTTCAGTGCTATCTAGAGGAGACGCTCACTGATTGCGGCGAGGCTTGTCGACGCGCACCTCTTATATATAGCCGCAGTAGCATTCAACGTTGTCGTCAGTCGAGCAGGAGAAGAATAGCTCGTTGATTACATGCGTAACGGGCGCTCGCTGCAGTGCGTGTCGGCGGGAAGGAAACTACCCACCGCGATAAGTGGAACCAGCATTAATCTGGTGCTAGCCAACTTCAACGCCGAACGTCTGTAGGAACCCCTGAGTGTGTACTCCACCGATCACACTGCCGTGGAGGTCACGGCAAAACGCTCACCAGTTCCGGTCCAGCGCCTGTGTCCTCCCTTATGAAAAGAAAAGATCTGCTACGCCAGCCATCACATAAAACTAATCTTCCATCGCTCACTGCAGCACCCACGTTCGCGCTGTTCAACCTGTCACGTGAGCACGCCTCCAGGCTTGATGTGCTAGTCTTATCGTGGGATTAGCCAGGTGCGTGTTTTATCGTATTTTGGTGGACCCAATAAAAGTTTCTTCACTCACTCAACCCGTGACGCCACCCGTGCCACCATGCGCAACGCTGCTGCTTAGCATTCATTGAGGGTTCCCTTTGGGAATATGATAACATTTAATGAATGTTTCTACAAGCAGTAAAAGTGGTTCAACGGAGTCAACGCACTCTAGTTACATTAGAATTGTAAAACTCTTCGAGCGAGTAGCCTAACTACTGCACTCAATGTATGTACTGAATTTCAGAATCGTGACTTCACTCTGTCGAAGGAATATGTTCAATCTCGTTCAGCTCAAGGTTCAGAACACTGTCGAGAGAAAGTGCCTACTGCGAGGATGTGAGAGTTCCTAGCACTCCTATAGGCGTGTATCCACACGACGAACTTCTCCACGGAAAGCACTTCCACAGACGATTTTTCCGATGCGGTTTCTGTATTTATGCTATTTAGATTTTCACATGCTCATTGCGTCAAACGATTAGAATACTGGAAAATCATCAGAGTAATAACATCCACTCCAGAGTGTCATGTCAATTATAAAATATTTCAATAAATCTTCGTCAATACGTTACCGTGTACGCTGACTCTCATGGCATTATAATAGCTAGTATTACGAGCAGGCAGCTGCACATAAAAATCTCCGTCCATTTCGTTGCTGACCCTGTTTGAGGGTTAACTTGATTAGTATGTGAGAAATATTTATAATATAACTAAAGAAACTTACTGTTGTTCTCCCCATCTGTAACGTCTCGTGAAGTTTGTATAGTCATTGGTTGTTTGATTCACTAGATCAACTATACATTTCTTCTTTGTCGTTACAGTTGTATTCACAGTCCATATTATGCTATTATTGGAGTAAAACTGGAATAAAGGTAAGTGATTTTTCATAACTAACAAAAATTGTTCAGCACCTGAAAGAAAAAAAAACGCCAGGCCTGCAGAGAAAGCGCAGCGTAGTCACAGTGAAAGCTAGAAGAGCGGCCTTTCTGACCCTTTCCAAACGCTCATTGGGTAACTGTTGCAAGCACACTTGCTTGATACCCACTACGGCATTGATAATAAAACTTTTAGGGTAGTAGGCTACATTCGCTATGCTATTTTTCTCATTTTGTATGGTATCCAATAAAAAACTTTCAAGGATTTTGTGCCAGTTGTTATGTAGCGGCTGATGATGATCAGCAATTATGCCTCAAGTGAGTATGCACCACAGGTAATAGCCGAACAAGAAGCTTTTGTAATTGGTCGGAGAATTGACGACGTACTTTTTACGCTAGTCGCATTGTGTGACGACTGTTATAAAGCTCTTTATAAGTCGTGTCAACGCGATTGCTTTGATGACACCAAGACCATTTTAGTGTTATACAAACTTTTGCCACATTTTTTTCGTGGTGGCCGATTCTTGTAAACAAAGGTTCGCAGTGATATTTCGTACCATGCTAGCTATTGCGAAATTGAACGGTGCTCACTAGAAAGATGCGATGCAAAAATCAAAACTATGAGTGATTTTATATCCTAAAAAACCAAATGTTGTCTCGGAAACCTTGTTCTGAACATTCGTTAACTTCCCGAGTGAGCGCAAATATAGAAAAAAAGTCACCCGAATTCTTGAGAACCAACTACGGACAACTAAAGAGTTGTTTAAGTTATTACGTATAGCTTGGGGGTATATCAGAAAATTTTCACTGGTGCTTTTGTGATTAGAGAAGTCGTTGACAAATTTGCGGCTGAATTTCAGACAAATAATCTAACAGCTGGTCGAACGAACTAATGAGGCGTCTTGGATGAACAGTTTCGAAGCTACCCAGGCTTTCGCTTCAAACATTTTTGCCACGACTAGTCATCATAGCGCTCTTCCTACCACCAAGAAACCACATTTGACACCGGCAGAAGCCATTTAGGTTGCTTTTAATTTCATTCCATCAATAGGCAGTTCGCATAAAGGAGCCAATAATAAACCGCCGGAATTCACGTAGAGCAGTGAACTCGAGAGGTAAGGCACTATGTGACCCTATTGGGAGAATCGTGCACTACAGTTGCTCCGTCCAACGCAGCGCCAGTCTAGTTACTTTCGGTTACCCTCTCGAACGTGGATGTTGAAAAAAAAGCCAATAATGGTCTGCCAACAACATAAAAATTATAGGCTTCATGTTTTAAGCAGTCTTATGTCGGCGGAGCTTTTCTTAGTGACGTGGCACACGCTATGCTACAGAAGATCACTGTGTGCGCAGACTGAGCACGTGCAACAAAGTGATCATCAGTTACCGTGTAACAACTGACCGTTACAGCAGCGAGCCTTTTGCCACTGCTGACCAATTTTATATTTGGGTGTACTAGCGGTGGAATAAAATACATATGCTAGACAACAGCTACAATTGCGATGCTCAAAATTGCTGATATTGTTCAATGGTGTATGCCGTGGGATTTTCGAAGTAAGAAATTGCACATATAGAATAAAAAAAAGTGGCTTTCTGAACACTGCATTTGAAATGAGGATTTTTTATGTGCCTTGTAATATCCAGCTCAATGTGAAGGTGATCGCTGGAATAATTTCACAGCTATCTGCCACGAAAAGCGTTGAATTTGAGGCTACAATTTGAATTACAATACTCTATGCAGAACCCGTAGATAGCAACAAAAAGGAAGATTTTCTGCGAATCAATTGTGCTCGTCAACCATCATCATCGAATGGCGTTGGCTCTATATTTTTAAAGGCTATGCGAGAGTATAAAATAGTAGCCCTATCTTGGCTGTCGTTCCCTCAACTTTTTAATGAATAACGTGACCGAGCAATCTATTATCACTATGGGCACCAAATTACTGTAGCTCATGCAAATACTATTCGTGGTAATGCATTGTGAATCAACAAATGGTGCAGCTAGAGCATATAAAGTTTTCACGGGAGGAGACGAGGAACAAAAGCAGAAGACATTGCATTGTGATCGTATTGTGTAAATGTCGTCTTCACTTGACTGCTTCGTACTACTTTTGATTTTTTTCTCTTGGAATTTGTATTTCAATATAAATTTGTAATAAAACAAGCAGAGATGTCAAACCTAGAAGAACGTTATAGTTTTGCCGCAAGGGTGAAGCAATAAACTTGATTGCAAGATATGGGATGTTAAACGAAGAACGACAAGGAACTTGACACTTGCAGCACTTCGCTGAAGCACAGATGACGCTAAAAAATTACTGATAAGTGCACAGAGTACAAAAAAAAAACGTGCTAGCTCTATCACCTTCGTTAGGCCTTTTTGTTTAGGGCGCGCGCTGCAGGTGTCGGCTGTGAGCGCAACGCTCATAAGGCCTTACCGCGCCTTCACGTTGCAGTTGCCGCGCCTTCTACTCATGGAGAGCAAGAGAAAGGACTCGCTTCTTCGTTTGGCCACTCGTCTTTTCCCATATAAAAAAAAAGGGTGGCACCGAGTCTACGTTTCACACTGCAACACGTTTGTAAGCGTGGTCAGGCCTTTAAATACAGCGAAAGCTGTGTATGGCCACGAGAAACGAAAATTCATTCAGCGCCGGTGACACGGGTAGTCTCCATTGGCTGTCTTATCACTTACCCCGGTCTTAGCGTCGTACCCAAGCCCACGTGCTAGTTGCTACGTTCTGAGGAACGTCGCCCATCTTGTAGCAGCCACATAGAATAACATAAAATCACAAGATTGGTCACTCGGGCCAAAAAGCGGCTGATCTACGCATTTCACCCCAGTCATAAATGTTAACACATCACTCACTGCTTCAAAGAAACACGCGTACTAGTTATTTAATACAGTACCTCTTCTAGCTTATATACGTCTACGTGTTTTATCGTACGTGATAGTGATTTGAGTCTTTGTCTTTATTGTGTGCGATTCTACAGTACGATATCGTCGGGCTGGGATAAGGCATGAATTGGATGCGGAAGAAGTGCACATGGTGTCGACGTGACGGCAACGTTGTCACGCTCCGTGTTCATGAGCATTTGTGCCAATGAAGAAGTACAGGCAGCAGCAGGAATATGCCATGTATGATGTGCGATAACGTGCCTGGCATGTGTCGTGATATTCGCTTGTTTCCGCTGCCTCTCAACTTGGCTGTTGCTGGGTACGAACGCCATCAATACTTTGTTGAGCGTGTATTGCATAGTCACTGAAGCCTTAACATAACGTTTCTGGCATTGTGCTGTTCGGTTCAGAGATATTTTTTGTGCTCTTCGCTTCGCATACTGTTTTCGTGGATTGCTTCACACGAAAGAAAACTGTCTGAAATGCTTCGCAGCACGTTTGAGAGAAAATTCTTATTTGGCTCAAGAAACTTAGTCGCCGCTCACGTTTTTAGGTTTTCTTTGTGCCACTACATGTATTCGAATTCACTGCATAAGTGACATTTCGTAAAAAGTGCAGCGATGCTCAGTATCGTTATCTGTGCCATTCCCAAATTTTTTGAAGCTCCAACGAGTGCAGTTATACAAGTACTGTATCTAGAAAAATGTTTGCCAGCTAAAACTAGGACGTAATCTTTCAGTAAACACTCCTGCCTCGTTAACGGCTTGCATGACAATTAAAATTGTTTGTTCTTGCTGCGGGAACAGTTTGTCACTGTTTTTCACGAAAGAGCGATGTGAAGTGTCCAGGAGAAAATTAGTGCGAAGGTAGGAAGAAAACGTAGCTAACATTTTTCTGTTCTTATTTTCGGCTCATTCCGGAGTCAAGTGCGAAGGCAAGTATACTGCCGCGTCGCGTTGTGCACTGTATAGTTGTGTCCGTTTATTTAGGTTTTATTCCGCATCGGTTCAGTTTATATTGTCGCCTATATGCCTAATTAATGTGTGATTTTATATTCATGATATAGCAGCTGCGTTTTCACGTCTCGAAGTGCATTGAACCTCTCTTTGTGCCTGGGTTTATCAAACAGTAACAAAGTGGGCATGTGCCTATGAAGAATATCACTTGAAAATCAAAGTTCTTGCTCCTCCAATGATTATAATATTGTAATAAATTTTGTGCAAAGACACAAATTGTAATCCGAAATTGAATTTTCGTAAACCGTGTGCGTGAGAACGATGACGTACAGAGAGACTCTCGTGCCGTTTTTACCTGTGTGGCATTTGTAGCCTATGTGGCTTGTGTTTTCTTGATAGTTCCGTAAGTGCTTCCTTTTCTACAACGTCACGGGTGCTTTGAAAACGCCGCAAAGGTGACAGATCCAAACATCATATATATAAGATACGTGTTATATAAGAGCATTACAATATAAAACGCTCACAGCGTGCTCGAGGCGGTTTCACTAGCTCCACTATAAATTGTTGGAGAAACACATGTCACGTCCGAACGTGATAATCATGATATGCGTATCATAAAACAAGGCTACATGCTACACACATAGTTGGCTCGTGGCCGTTTCGCTAGCTCCAGATATACAAAACCAGGTATCACGTGACGTGAATAGAAGTAAATTGCACGTCCAAACATGATATCCATGACATGGAAGTAATGTGCGGCCCAATTGACGTCCACCTCGTAACATTGTGCTCGCTTTAAAGTGACCTATCAACCTTCCTCATTCATGCTTCACATATAATAAAATCTAAATGTATGTCGGTTCTGCCAATTCTTACTCAAAGTGAGACTTTCTTCGTCGAACCATTGTTGTTGCCCTCAGGAAGACAAGTCAACTTGCCGAAGCACTCTTTTCAGCCATGTTGATTCTCGAAAAACGTCTGATCACTTAACGCCTCTTCGTGCCTCTGAACTTTAGTGTCGTTTGTTAGTCAAGCTCTGTAAGAAAACTATGCGCGCCGTCATAACAAGCGCGATTTAGTAAATTGCGATGTGTCCCACTCACGATTGATGGTAATTTTCGCATCGATTCGGATATTCTGGGTTAACGTTTGCTCATCACTTCTATATTTCAGTTGTAGATTAAAGCTGCATTTATGATTTGACACTTTCACACTACGTGTAGGCACCTGTTTTTTTTATGCAAAACATTCAAGACAATGTGCATCTCATTTGTGTCGATCGACTTTAGGCTTACTGAGAAATCAGTCAGCTTAAGTTTCGCTTCTTTAGAAAACATGAACAAAAATGTAAAAAAAAGATTTACAATATTTTATGGCCCTATTGCCCGATCGGCCAGCGAACCTAAAAGAAGACACGAGTGCATTCCGCTTGCATGCGAAGTAAGAAAGGAAGGCTTTTGTCTAAGCCCTGCGCCTCTTTATTTTTCATTCTTTCCCTCTATTTGGGGTCTTTGTCATGGACGGCATGGAAAAAATTTTCTGTTTGTGATTTCTTTAGAGTAGGATGCCCGGACACCAGTCGGTAAAGTGGCAGTGATGCTGCTTGAAAGTGCATACATCGGATGTAAAGGGAGTTTTCGTCCCCTGTATTTGCCTCTTAAATTGCATAAAAACATGCATCCTCTTATTAGTACGTTCCTTCGCTAAACCCACTGTCGAACCAGCTTCACTTCTCAGATGTGCTCTGTCATTGGGCCTCGTTCGAAAAGACTGTGGCGCTAAGTCAACCGCTTAATATAACAGTGGTCCTGTACAAATTATTACTTTTATATAACTAAGTGACCGTGTAGGAGGTATATCTACCTTTTCATTGTTTATCAAAAACTATCTAAAAGATGAAGACTATAAAGCAACATAAATATAAAAACTTGCCATCTTGATCTCAGGTGGCACGATGCGACGGTAGCCACAGTGTATAAACGCCAAAAAAGTCATAAACGTAACAGTTCTGAAAATGTGTTTACACTTGATCATCATGTTGCTATGCATTCAGCGCCTTCAAACTATACATTGAACCTTGGTCGTGCAGTGTTCCACAGCTGTGAGCTTATAAAGCAGGAGGACGTTACAATGCCAAGAGCTTTCTTTGATGTCATACGCTTGTGCAGACAAACAATGCTTTTTTATTTAACATTTCGCGGTGTCATATTGCACCTAATGTATGCAATACAGTGTATTCAAGCTACAAATAACAATTTTTGTCATGGGCAACTATAGCGTAAAACGCGCATGTTCTATAGCCCCGCCGCGGTGGTCTATTGGCTAAAGTACTCGGCTGCTGACCCGCAGGTCGCTGGTTCAAATCCCGGCGGCGGCGGCTGCATTTCCGATGGAGGCGGAAATGTTGTAGGCCCGTGTGCTCAGAAAGAACCCCAGGTGGTCGAAATTTCCGGAGCTCTCCAATACGGCGTCTTTCATAATTATATGGTGGTTTTGGGACGCTAAACCCAACATATCAATCAAATCAATGCGTGTTCTATAGGATACGGGCTCGACTAAATAAAAAGAGGAGCATAGTATAATATGGGAATAACAAATATATGGTTATTCACGTCGCCGTTATTCACGTATATACTTACGGGTAAAGATGTACTAAACTCCTCTTTCTGCGCAGCGAACACCACTTATCGGGCCGGAGTCATCTGTGGGCGCGTATCTCGTGAGTGAACAAGGGGGGGGGGGGGGAGGAACCGGTTATGGTCTCAGTGTTATCGCGCCAACAATCAGCGCTTCGCTCTTGCCCCCAGACAAAGCGGCAGCTTCTACGGGCTGTGCTCTCAACACACAAAAAAAACTGGGCCAAAAGTTTACCTTGGAGCACCCGCCCACTTACAGATGCGCTATACACATAAAAAACTGCCACAAGCGGCCACACACGACCTATAATCCTTAGCACCAGCATGTGCTGCCGACGGGAGGCGCTTCTCTTTAATGTCGTTCCTACGCACGAGCCTTATCTCCTATGACTGTGCCGCGCAGAATTTGGTTACTTCGCAAGCGCATGTTTGATGAAAAAAAAAAATACTGCTCCGAAAGTTTCTAGCCTTAATTTTTGCTTCGTAATAAATTCGAATATATTGCTAACGCAACCCCTGCTTCGTCCTTTTGGTGAAACGGCGACATTTTTTTATTACCTAATCTTCGTGTTCATTTTAACGAGGCAACCTTTTATAGCTTGAGCTGCGAGACAAGAAGCAGTAAAAAAGCGTCCCGCATCTGATGTTATTTGTAGCATTCTTTTCGCAGAACACAACAGAGATCTTGAACACAATTTGTGGAAGCGTTACTTATGATGACGTCGTGACGTTTTATCCTGCCCTTTCGACGGATGCAAAGAGCTTAGAGTATATACAAAAATGAACAATGCAAAAAACACCCCAGAGATCACGTTCTAATCACATTTCCATCCAGTGAACTGCCTTACTACATAAGACAGGCTACACTAAACTAAAATATTGTTACGATAAAAGATGTAAAATGTGAAAGATACGGTCACCGCTCCATAGTCTCCAAAGAGCCATGCGCATGTGAGAAGTGTGCTTCGAAAAAATACACCGGCGACCCCAAGGCCACCACGCCCAATTGCCTGGTCTCACCAGGGAAGGTTCGAAACTCGAACCGCCAGTCCCGACGTGCGGACAGCTAGTGCTTCCGAGGAAGTGAGAGACTCTACTTTGACACCTATGGTGCCAAAAAACGGGCGCCATATTTGGACCATGCCAAAAAGCAGCGCAAGGCCTGCGCGCGATGTGCAACACAATCACAGAAAAAGCAGCTAGTTTGACCTCTATCGATCCTTTTTTAACACTCTTGGGTCAACTACTTTGATCACAGTTGCATGAAACTCACTACGTCACAAATCACAATTTTCGTGGTCTGGGTTGGTTCGGTGATTGGTTCCAGCGTCCACTATGACGTTATTCTCTATTCTTTCGAAAAGCGTGCTACCTGTGCCACTTTTGAAAGACCTTGTGCGCTTTGTTCATACTGTGGCTGACGACAATTAAAAGCTAGAGATGAAGCTCCTGTAATGAGCTAGAGCATTCTACGACCCACTCGATAAGCATTTTGCATTGTGTGGCGCGAGACTGTTACTTTACTGTTTTAAAAACCTTTATTAGACATGCTAACAAGACTCAGAGCCCGACAAGAAGCCTGCATAGGGTCTGTTTACAAAGAATTTTCAAGCTCAATGGTACAGTACTGGGCTGCTACAGATAGGGACTGGCTTCGAATGAAGTTCTCTCCTCAGTGTTAACCCTTCCCGTGCTGAATTTTCGCATTGAGTACTAATTTTGTTTCTTATTGATTTAGTTTTACTAGAACGCCAACAGCGAGAAAATAATGTATTCTAAAAACCCCATCAGTATGGAAGAAAAAGAGTGCCATGTATTATATCTAGGAAATGGCACTTTCTAAGACCTCATTAGATTGGAATAGTCTACCTGCATCATAAGTAACCGACTCCACTCGTTTCAAGAATGCACTAATAAACTTGCAATTTTGAATTGTCCTAACGAGTGCAAGTTTTATTGGCTGTTAATTGTATTGTATGCGTTTTGAGTTCAGTTGCCTTTTCATAAAGTATACTCCTTGAGCCCCTCCTTAAATAAAAACGACAAACCTGCGCTGAAGGGGCTGCACAGTCACAGCGAAAGCTAGAAAAACGGGCTTTCAGAGCCTCTTCTAAACACTGATTGGGTAACTGCTGCAAATACACTTGCTTGATACCCACTACGGTATTAATAATATTTTTTTGGTAGTAGGCCGGCATTCTTTATGCTATTTATTGTCATTCTTCTTAGAAGCGTGGTATTCGCTTAACGCTTGCAAGGAATTTTGTGCCAATTATTCACGCAGGGGCTGACGACGATGAAAAATGATGCCTGAA
This sequence comes from Rhipicephalus microplus, assembly GCF_043290135.1. Classification (NCBI taxonomy): domain Eukaryota; kingdom Metazoa; phylum Arthropoda; class Arachnida; order Ixodida; family Ixodidae; genus Rhipicephalus; species Rhipicephalus microplus. Next base: position 2,958,399 of record NW_027464615.1, on the reverse strand, counting down.
GTGGGTTTCCGCCACAGTTACTAGTAGAACAAGAACAAGTTTCGTAACAGGTTGGCGCATAGGGCGACCGACTCGTTACGTTATTCACATTGTGCATTGATTTGCTTTTTTTTTTGCTCTTTTAAAGCCTTTCATAGGTCGTAATAACGCGATTGCTTCCCCAACATCAAGTCTGCTAAGGCAAGTTTACCAACAAGTCCTAAGCACTAGCATAGCTCAGTGGTAAAATAATGGGCTGGTACCCAGGTTCGAGCTCCGCTGTGTCCTCGGTAATAAGTTTTTGTACACAGGAGGCGGTGGCGGACAACTACAACGCTGCGCTACACCCCAGTTGTGATCTCATAACATCTTTCGCTGTAATATTTACTATCAAATTTATCATTTTGGTAGTATGAATAAATAATCCTGTATTTCGCTGTTCAACTATATTTACGCCCCTCCCTTCTACAATGTACAAATGTACACAAAGCGTTTAACAAATAAATGATAAATACAACACCAGGTATAAGTGGTTATAAAGGAAAATATGGTTAGTTAAAGTACTTCTATTTGTTTTTACCCTGTTAGCCTGTGTGATTCTTGTGAATCTAGCACGTAGCGGCTTTTCATTATACTCGGCGACAACTTTCTGTGGCAGCACAGCCAAAGCTACGTGGGTGAAGCTTCTGCACATGTGTTGCTACACCAAGTAGTCTGTTTTCATGCGATTTCGGTATCGGTTTCGCAAGCGCATCCAAAATGTACTTTTTCGCACGACTACCATGCAATCAATAATACATTTATTTGGGAGGCAATAAATAAAATGTTCATTAATAAAGAAAAAGAACACGAAGCTTTTTTGGAGCGTTGAGGTTTATTTCAGAAAAAAATAATACGGCCGAGCAGGTACTGGGTGACTGGAACAACGCAAAGCCAACAAATCATTTCCTAAGCTTCAGTGCATACTTTGTCGCCATCGTTGCTTTCCTTCTTATCAAGACCTTGTGTCTCGAAAAAGAATTTTCTAGAGAAGCTCGTGTTATTTTTTAGGGAATGGGAATGCAACGATGGCATGAAGAAATCTTGGCACCGATAGGTCATGATCGGATGTGTAACGTTCGTAAACCCAAGTGAGTGAAACGCAATGTTTACTCGGCCAAGAACGCTGTTTTCGTACAGTCAATAGAGTAATACACATGGACGTGTCTGTTACCCAGGCAAAGCACAAGGAACGACTCCCTCCGTAAACACTGACGGGAGCGGTGTTACGGTAAGCGATCTTCAGCGTTATCGCACCAACAATATCTGCCAGCCCAAACACCGATCACGTATGCAGCGACATTTAGCAAAAGGGTCATCGGTTTTACGTACAGTTTCCAATCACAGTTTTTCTTCCAAGCAGCTAGTGTTACTGAATACTGGCAGGTTATTGGTGTCACTTGCAAGGCGACTATTGCGATTAAAGTCCCACTTTCACTGATGATACCACTCGCACACAACTTCTCGGCGATTGCCTGTGCGGAAAACAAAATATCGCCCGACGCACCACTGTGTTCGTTTGGCCCTGTTTGATGAATGCAGATCAACTAACGAACATGCACTTATGCTCGCTTACAAGCTTCGATGTGAACTTGCAGCAACCGAGTGACACCATCAATATTTACCGGGCAGGGAGAACTGATTTGGTTCACATGTGGGGTTTAACGTCCCAAAACCACCATATGATTATGAGAGACGCCGTAGTGGAGGGCTCCGGAAATTTCGACCACCTGGGGTTCTTTAACGTGCACCCAAATCTGAGCACACGGGCCTACACCATTTCCGCCTCCACCGGAAATGCAGCCGCCGCAGCCGGGATTCGAACCCGCGACCTGCGGGTCAGCAGCCGAGTACCTTAGCCACTAGACCACCGCGGCAGGGCTGGGGGGTAGGGAGAACTAGAAATGGCACTATGAAACCAGAAAACTGTAAATAGCAAAGAACGGGAAACATGCACATGGGATGCTTCCTAATATCAATGCGAAATTTTTTAGCATAGCATTTATATCCTTTCTTTTTATATCTTCTATATTAGTACGCAGTAAGGAAATGTTATCGTTCGTGGACTTCATGCGGAAGCGTTGTAAAAAAAGGGCGTGCTTGGACTTCGTAGCCTTGGCTGTGCTGCCACAAAAAGTTAACGCCGAATATAGTTACAGTGCCTAAAAGGGCCAAACGCAGGTTTTTGCGCTCGTGATACACAACTTCTCATTGAACATACATGGCCATCGTCTAATTATTGGTCACTTTTAAGATCCAGCATCATAAATTAGTGCCGAAGTTCGCTTCAGTGTGCCGAATTTACTTGGGCCCATGTCTGCAAGGATGGTTGTAGGTGGTTCCTCACAGTACTGCCACAACCCACCCCGCGGGTCAGCCATGAAACGGCAAGCTGTTTGATCTGCACTGAATAGCCGTCATTTTCTATCTTCCTCGAGCACTATTCATGTAGCGCAAAAAACAAATTCAAATTCATTACCTACTATCTCTTTATAGGAGACATCATACATATTAACAAAGAGATGTGAGCAGGTTTCCCGAATCGAATAATCAGAAATCGGGAGCTGTCCCAGAGCTGCAGCGCCAGATTTGCATGATTGCATTGAGAGCTATGACAACGACTGAAGTCTGGTGTCCTATATTTAGGACCCGAAGATCGTGCATTCATGCGAGTGACGTGTTACTGTTATGGAATATTCACTTTGCAAGTAGAGAGTTGGAAATCTCAGATAGAAGGCTAAAATATGACAGCAACTGATATGAAAGTTATTGTTAACTCTTCATGAAATACTCGGTGGCAGCGATTGTCACATTTCTCTCCTTACGCCATCTTCCTTTCGGCTTTCGGCTTCTCCGAGTTTCAAAGAACTCGCTGACAAGAGAACGACTGCTCATGTTTTCGAAGATATAATATATTGCTAGTTTCTGATTTAATTTTGACATTATTTCTAAAAAGTTTCTTTATGTTCTTTTACTAGAAACCAGGGCCGAAAGAGTTCATTCCCAAGATGTTTTGAGATCACAATAAGGACGCCGTAGTTTTCCACTGCCGCCGGTGTTCGTCACTGCTATCGCACAAAACAGAAAAAAAAAGTTTTTTGGCTGGTGATGTGTTTTTATGATTTCGTTGCACCTTCGCCTTTGGGGAAAAAACCTCTACGATGCAACAAACCGCAAGTGCACCTTTCGTTTCTGCCTTGATGTTCCGGATGTCGCCATACAGATTGTCCCCACGCTTGGCCGTTGAACGGTTTACGTCTATGTGACAGCATCCTCAGGTTTTTGAAGGCGACGGACGTTTATAATAAATGCATTCTGGGAAGACCTTGCATATTTATTTATTTATTTTATTTATTTACACATACTGCAGCCCTATTCAGGGATATCGCAGGAATGGAACGTTATATAATACTAGGCAACCGAGAAAAAATACAAACAAATAATACAAATTCTGAAGCAAGTAAACTCGTAACAAAGCAAAAGTAAAAATCAAGTTAATTACGCGTCAGTAAGATATTCATCGACAGCAACTATGAAGTCGGTTAGTGGTAAGGAGCGAATGCTACCAGGCAGGGAATTCTACAGTTCTATTGCACGCGGAAAAAAACTGTATTTAAAGGTATTAGTACGAGCAAAGAAAGGTGTTACATTCAAAGCGGGTTACATATTAATCCAGTAGTACTGCGCAACAACAAAAACAATACATGTACATGAGAGCAGAAGACAAAGAAACACAACGATGAACAGTGAAGTAAGGCAGTCTGGTGATCACTCCTTAATATTGTGGTCGACACGTCGGCAAAATCGCGTAGTTTTTTCTCGTGGCGCTTGCAACGAAGGTAGCTCCAGCTCGCTTTCTCGCCATGGTAGCCAAGCAGGTGCTGCGAGCGCACCATGAGCCCGTCTCGCTTCATGGCGTAGTCCTACTGGCAGGTGGAGCAGTGTGTGTCACTAGAAACTACGTTGGCCGTTGACAAAACAGCAGCTCTGTAGGGTACTGACGCGGCCGCAGCGTGCGAACAGCGCTGCTTGTTAAGGCCGACTAGATTATAGCTAAGCCTGCAACGTATCAGGGATTTCCAGGGACTACCGTTTACTATTCTGAACAACGGCTTGATCTTGCGATTGACGCCATGTGAGGCTGCATTGATGGAAAAATTGTTACCCATTTCTCTGGCGATAACAATCCTCATAGTGTGACACAAAGTGATTGGGGCTGGTTTTTCAATTCCAGAGTAGCCTATCATTGAACAACGAGTAAATTGTGTAGTAGACATAATTAGATAATCGTAAATGGGTGTTTTCTTCAAGGCAAATATTGATGAGATATAGCACAGGTTCCTCATCAGTCCCGCAAAGAGACACCTCACCTAGGTGAGCAAGTTCTCTCATGCTCAGCCATTTTAGCAGCGACGTAGTGTTATATAGGATCACAGCTGCCCAAACCTGATCTTAGTTTTCATTTTCGTGGCTAACCGGCGTCTTTATCAAAACTGCTGACCTCTGTCGTAGTCAAAGGAGCTTTATCTTGCCCAGAGAGAGAGAGAGAAAAAGATGCAAAGAAAGGCAGGGGGGTTAACCAGATGCACATCCGGTTTGCTACCCTGTCCAGGATTCCTATTAAAGAAAGGTGCCAGAGGGCCCCTAGAAAGGTGGATTAGTATTCGATGGTTTCTGACTATTATATGATTTCAAATTATGCACTTTGTTGTTTTCAACACGAAGATGTTTTATATTGTGGTGCACCAAAAATTTAGTGAAGTATTACCGTCACACAATTGACCTTGAGAAAATGGCCACCACCAAATGAGAAGGAAAAAAAGCCTGCTAAAAGAACTTCCCCCGCGGACAATCAAGCCTTGCAGACTATGAGCCGCAACTACAAGCGTCGATGCTTTACGAGTGAGCTATCGGAGCAGATGCGAGACCTCAAACAAAGGCACCACATATTTCTCGCATATTTTTTGTTGCACGCTGCTCTCTGTTGGCGATCGTGGTGTTACCGCCGTTTGTGGGCGATAAGGAGACGAAATGTGGCACGACACTTACTACCACCGATAGAGAACAATTCGTCAACGACGGATTTGAAGTATGACGTCCGATATAGCGCGCTGACTCGTAATTTTATACCTCTTGTTTGAAACGTCTGGATTGCAGCCACGAAACATCGGCCACGTACCTGCATGCTTACCTCCAAAGCGCGTCAAAAGACCAGTGTTCTCTCTAGAAAGAAAAAGAAATTTCTTTATTTGACGTTCAGTGCCAGATTGGCTAGTGGTACTTCAGATATGGCGTCATCTGACAGTAAAGAGAAGAAACAAAAATTACTTTTTTCGGAATGGAGAACTATTGGGAGGTGGAAGCACCTCTTCGTTTTAGCGATACGTAGGAAACACCCGCTTTTTGGTTCGTAGCGCCATAGTGTAAGCGTAGCGTAACAATGCGCTCTCTTGGATTACATGCCTAAGCATTTTATTAATAAAGAAATGAACTATCTAATATTTACGTACTTATGTGGTGTCTCAAATATGTGTAGTATTTGCTCCTTTATTATCAATATTCACAAGTATGAACACAGTTACCAAATCATTTGGGTGGGTGTAAAGCACAGCTTTAATCTTTCGCCGGAAGGCTGAATTGTTGGACACTAACCGATAATTCGTCGTTGAAATATTCTAATCCTTAAAAGATGTAGCGGTAGCTTCGAAGAGTCACTCTAAACGCAGTTTTGTTCTTTGACTTTTTTTTTTCGCGTAAGCAATTAGGTGACAGCTCGTTGCCGGAAGAGTGCAGTTTCCACGTGTCCTGTACGGCATGCAGCTGCCGATAATAAAGCTGTTACCATAACCACTGGAGAAAGACAGTTATGTCGGAGGGCACATGCTGTCCCTTCGAGCAGCGACACAAAGACGAGCGGGACGCATTTGTGTATGAGCGCAAGCGTAGGTTGCCCTGTTACTGATGTTTATTCACGATATTTTCATTTTATTGACAGTGAATCGCACGAATTTCAGACTTACGATAGCCATGCTATTGCTACTTCAAGAGCTGTCTTTGAACCGGAGGAGCTCACTGGCGAATTTGGTGATGTGGGAAGACATCGTTTCCTTGATGTCCTGTGTTTTCCCAGCAAGTGATGAGGTCCTTTGGATGTATCAACCTCAAGTTAACAAACTCCTTCTGCCATTCAACTCGGCACACAACAACGTGGTAAAACGACGTATTGTTAACCATAGTCTGACCAATAAGCGTCAATGGTCATGGTGACATACACTGTAGGAAGCATTTGAAAAATAGGGGATACGGTTGGTGGCTGCAGGCTACCCAAGCCATCGAATCATATTAGTACCTTAGAGCATGACCAGAGAAGTTCAATCAAGGAATAAAGAATACCTTCAAGCTGATTGTGCATTCTTTCGTCTTTGTGGCGAAACAATGCACAATGAACTCGCCTGATAACTATCAACCCATATCTTTAACTTGCATATGCTGCAAAATGCTTGAGCACATAATCAGTTCACACGTGTACAATCACCTCGAGACGAACAATTTTTTTTTCCTAATCAGCATGGTTTTAGAAAGGGATTTTCGTGTGACACACAACTGTTTGAATTCACCACCGATTTACACTCAAACATGAACAGCAACCTTCAAACGGACTGTATCTTTCATGACTTTTCTAAAGCCTTTCATCGTGTGCCCCATTGCCGACTAATCTCTAAGCTATCTGCTCTACGACTTGATTCCTTAACATTAACCTGGATTCGAAACTTCATTTCTTTTCGACAGCAGTTCACTGTTGTTAACAATCTTGCGTCCCCTTTTTCTTCTGTTAGCTCGGGCGTACCGCAAGCCAGCGTCCTTGGGACCTTACTATTTTTAATCTACATTAATGACTGACCCTCCGAGATTACTTCTTGCATGCGTCTATTTGCCGATGATTGTATAATATACCATTCTATAAACTCCAGTAATGACCACTTAACCATTCAAGCAGATCTCAACCATATTTGTAACTGGTGCGACAAGTGTCTTATGAAACTGAACTTAACAAAATGCGAGGTAATGTCTTTCACCCGTAAACACGTAAACTCTGAATTCTCCTATTACTTGAACAATACCATGCTTTCCCACACTTCTTCCTACAAATACCTAGGTGTTCTTCTCACAGAGAATCTTTCATGGGCCTCACATATCGAGTCTACCTGTGCCAAAGCATCACGTTTACTGGGCTACCTACGCCGAAACTTGAGCAATTCCCCTACTAATATTCGAAAACTAGCCTTTCTTACCTTTATTCTGCCAATATTAGAATTCGCCTCAGCAATTTGGTCTCCTCATCAAAACTACTTGATTATTATGGTAGAAAGGATTCGAAATAGAGGTGCCCGCTTCATATCACGAAACTACGACATCACGTCAAACATAGCGCAAATTAAATCAGACCTTCAGCTGCCGTCATTGGATAGCCGTCGCAATATTGCTCTTCTCTGTCTGTTCCAGAAATATATTACCTCTAATAAACGAACGCGGCTTCAGCTTCAAACACCTCACTCTTTTTCACGCAGATTGCATAATCATTTCAGCTTCATGCGCATATACGGGTCAACTAATGCATTCAATTCATCACCACTGCCTCGGGCCGTTCGTCTTTGGAATGACCTCCCTGATTGCATAGCCTCCATATCTAATCCCGATACATTTCGCCGTCAGCTACTCACTCTGTTCACCATGTGACCCTGTTTCTGTATTCTGAGTGCATTGCGTAACAGTGATTTATATTCCCCTTGTCTTTTATTTTTAAAATGTATCCCTCTGTCGCCATGTTCATATCAACAAGTGCTGTATTCCCTCGAATTTACCTCGCCCTGTATAGCCTAAAATGTGATTTCATTTATATATCTATATATATAGTTTTTCGTTGTTCTTGCACTGATCCTGCCTGTAAACTGTTCGTTACCTGTCTGTACCATTCCGATTCCTCCCCCCCTTACCCAATGCCCTGTTCTGGGGCCTGTAAGGTTTTTTTGAATAAAGATTAATAAAAATAAAGAACGCTGGATTACCTTTGCGAGGACACTTTTTCTTTCGTGTTACACAAATTTTAAAAACGAGAATCAGCCACACTTTTCTACATGCTTCGCCCCGGCGCAGTTTCTGTTTCCCGCCACATTTCAGTGGTAAACTCTTTTAGCTCATCACCGAAAACATTCTGGCGACTTTTTGGCACTCCTCTGGCTTTTCATTGGCAGGGTAGGTCAGCTTACGTCAATGGCTTGAGTTATCAGAACCTAAAAAAACTAAGTTTGCGCGAACACCACTTGCACTGTGCTTCAGCCCAAGCGAGACCATTTGAACGAACGTGATAACTGCCAACATCTGTTCTTTATTCGCTGTGGTGGTAGGTTCAACATTTAGGTTTCACGTGTTTTTGAGCCCAATACTTGCAACGGAGATGAAAATATGCGTTGGGCATCATACCATTCCCAGTCATGCTGCATTTTCTTGTAAGGTGGTTCTCAAGTCAAGGTCAGCGCCCAGGCAGCACACCGGCGTTGGACCAATCTCGGACCCATATCGGCTAACGTCGGCCTCAATATTGGCCCAAGATCGGCAACTCGGCCAAGTGCAACTTCTTCCGATATAGGACCGATGTTGTCCGATGTTCAAGCCAATCTAGGGCCGACGTTGTGCCGTGTCATTCGCCAATATCCAGCCGACGCCGGCTCACTCTACACATGCCAATGAAGGCCCGTCCTTTCACCGCCGTAGTTGCCTACATACAACCAGCATAGAACAATTCTCGGGCCACTTTGTTGCCAATGAAATGCAATTATTACGCCAGCATTCACTTTACGACGAATATCGGCTATCATTGGCTTGCCAATATTCCACCGTTATTAATATGGGCTTTTTCCTACTGGCATTCCTTAGCAGATAAACTTTACATTACGCCCCTAGAACTTCCCCTAGCAGCTTATAGCAGCCCCTTACGAGCTTCACGGTGTAGTATACTTAAAGGCGACTGACCACTCGATGACTAGTGTAAAAACACTACATGATTCCACTAAATTGTCCATTTTCGCCTTTTTTCTTGCATTGCCTATTACCCTCCCCACAGGTAGAGCATAAGGCTTCACAAGTCTAGTTACTGTCTATTTTTCTCCACACATTCCTCCTCAGTTTTGCGAGAAATTGTAACATAGGCTGTTCCGTTGAGTATTAGCCAAAAAACACTATCTAAAATAACTGCTCGGTGCAAATATTCAACACACCAGCAATCTAATAATAAGAATACCAGAACACAATTTTTGTTACTATATTTTTAAAAATACCAAGTCAAACCATTCATTTTTCACTTCAGCTCTTCAAGTTACTGCTTTTCAGTAATGCATCCCAAACTAGGAGGCGAGTTTAGCAAGGCTCTATGGGCACAGAGCTGGCCAGGGCCGCAGAGGTGGGGAGATGATTTAGAGGCTGCAGCAGGAGATGACGCAATGATGGTGGGCTGCCCAGGGTCCTGCAAGCAGTGATTGGGCAGGAAACCAACCATCACAAGCTGTCGCAGATTCCTGCTCTGAGGGGCAGCAGCGATCGGGCTGCAAATCTATAAACACATGTTTGAAGGGTCTTTCCTAACCTTCATATAGGCCAACAAACTTCAACAGCCACGTCTTGATGAACAACAGCCACGTCTCAGACACGCTGAGCTTTTTCAAACACCTGCATACGTGAATAGAAATAAACACCTCGAAATAAGTTCTATGCACTGCACTATAACATATGTGCAAGCTAAAACAATGAAAAACAATAAAAACAATGACAGCAGACGTTATAATGAACTATCCAGATCAAATGCCATGTGGCCATTATGAAAAGAAATGAACATATACTTCAACAGTCATTGTGCAAAAAAAATTCTGCCACAGACCAAAATATTTAGGAATATGTTTTAATAAAAGTTGAGTATAACAAGCTTGTTTGGCTCATTTACGAATAAACACAAGGTATTTCATGATTTCTAAGCTTGACTTACAGGGTTGCAAGTCAGGTGAACTAGTCTGCAGCTATAAGCCCATGGCCGTATAAATTTATAACAGGAAAACCAGACAAACGACCACACGAACATTCAACTCTGGATTATTCTTGAGCACACTTAAGCTAATACCAGATAGACAACACAACATGAAATAATCTATGCAAACCCAATTTCAGCACTGACCCTTGTGGAATATTGCAAGGCTCCTGTATTAATTTTAAAGTGGCATCTCCAAATGCTATGAAAGATGTGCTGATGTGCTTTCCTATGTTGTTATTTTCGCTATAAAGAAACCTCCGAAATTTCACGTCCTTTTTGAGACTAGCATTGATCCGAAGTTTTGCTTTCATAGGAGGCCAAGACAGGATAGGTGGCTCACCTAAAAACAGCACTTGGCAGAGAGTCGCGACACAACTCAGCCATTCGCACCCAGATGACCGATTGCAGGAAGAGCACGCACGTGTGGCGCTGCCGTGCTTTATTTTGTGACAAACAGCTCTAAAAGCCATTGCGCCAGTAATACTGCAATGTGGTTTCGAAAAACTGTCTGAACGCTACTCTCAAGTTAATAGCACTTGAAAACGGACAGAAGCTCTGCAAAGCGGACTGCATTTATGAATGTGGCATTGAAGAGAGAGTGTTGTGCAGTGATGGCGACTCCCTCGTGATCATTTTCTGGTTGGGATTTTGTGCTGTGGTAGTAACGGCTTATATGCCCGTGCGGTGACGATACTACACTGCACACTTCTGTAGTAAAAAAAAACGAATGGTTAGTGGCTATGGCATTATTTTTGTTTCTGGCGGCATATGTACACTTTGTCGGCGGTATGTATGTACGTGGACATTGATCAATCAAACTACTGTGACAGCATAGCACGGGTGATGTCGCGGTCTTATGGTTGATAGCGTGGGATGGATCTCCTACCACAATGGCTGCATTTAGATGGGGACGAAATATAAAAAGAACACCCGCGAACCAAAAGATATGCGCGCATTGGAGAACCCCAAGGGGCCACAATCTTGGTACGCACCCTACAGCGTACCTCAGAATGATATCTTCTTGGCACGTTAAAGCCTAGCAATTATCGATGTTGAAGAGACATGTTCATTTTACACTCTAAAAAAATATCGAGTAAAAAGGGTGTCTTTTTTTCCCCCAACAATAATCGTCATCAGGCTTGCGTGCGCTTCCTTTCTTGAAAACTTGGCGCTGGCCACTTTCCTATCGAGAATTCAATGTAAACCTGATAATGGGCATGTCGATCTTGACCGGAATGTACCGGGCGCGGGGCAGTAGCGCAAGGATGGAACGCAATATAGATAACGGCCATTGTTGTGGGACAAATAGACAACCTTTTACTTGCTCTTTTTTTAGAGTGTAGGCCAACACAGGCAAGCTGAAAAACAAACTTTGTGTTATGTGAACTAAACAACTAACATCAAAGACACTTGATACTTCTCCTGCAATGCATAAATTTTCATCCCACTTAGCCCCGGCAGCAAGTGAGAAAAACGCTTACTGAATTGGCTGGCTCCATAAAGCTAAGCTTTGAATAGTCCGCTCCTTTGTTCGTAACAAGAACCGTGTACTTTGCACCAAAAAAAAAATATCGAGGGACCTTAGTGTCTATGCTGCTATAGCGCTCTCGTTTAGGCGGAGAGCAAATTTGAAGAGCGCTTGAGCTTAAGGCATTAAAATGAAGATGGCTGTTCCAAATCCACGTGAAAGCTTGACTTCTGCTCTCCTATACAACCAATGTGCCGTAACAGGATTGATTCCGCCTTCGGGACGTTTTAGGTGAAACCACGAGAGACCTTGAGAGTATTTCGGTCAAAATAGACGTTGTAGGGCTAATAATAATTATTAGTTATTTTCCGGAGATCGAAATTTAGTCAGGACCATGTGGCATGATCCTCCAAATGGCAAAAATTTATGTCAGGATAACGTACCTTCAACGTTATAAGTGCCTCATCTGTCAAATAGATTGGTTTTTATTCGTATATACGTTTCTGCAGAGCAGTGGCCCATGCTCTAGTCGGATTGTCTCACCCTGCATAAGTCTTAAATGACAACAATTAACTTGGAAATGTATGCTCACTCATCCGTTCTGGTCGCTTATTCGTCTTTTTTCTCGCGAAAAAAAAAAACGTTTTTTACGAGTTTTTTCGCGCGTTTCCTTTTTATCTTCGCGTTTCTTCCCTTCCACAATTACTATCAGCAGCTCACCGCTTGTTGACACACTTAAGAGCTTGAACTGCCGCGCTTAAGAGCTCCTCGGGTGTCATGGCCATACTTCATATTCAATATTGTTTCATATATATATTATCAACAAACATCAGAAATCAAAGATAGGTTTGTTGGCCCAGTGAGGCTCTTGGGAGAGGCAGTTTTTGGGGCTTGCCGAAATACGGAGACATCTATACACAGTAAGAACCTATTTGATGGTCCTGAGAGACAGCGATTCACATATCTTCAGAAATGTCAAGAATCCGCGATCAGGTTCCCCGTTTGGATGGAGAGGCCAAGCCTTGCCGCTGCATCGTATGCACTTTGGACAAGCCATGAAAGATATTAAAGAGTGGAGCTCCATAGCCCAAAGCAGCACTCTTTTGTGTTGATATTCGGGCTTCTCTATTAATACGAGCCTTTCCAAAGCATAATGCCACGAGCAATTGTCAACGCACACTACAACGCAGCCATTGTTAACGAAGAGGAACGCTGATGGCACCGCTACGACAGATGAAGCCAGCAGGAACACACAAGCCGGCCCAGCATGTGCACGAGCTTCTAGCGAGCGGCCAACACGTGTGACGAAGAAAACGATGGTGTTAGAGGCAAAGGCTCACGAGGATTACGGACGTTAGGTTCCTTTCCTAACTGTCGTGTAATTCCTTTGGCTGTGCGCACAAGTTCGCCCGTAAGAAACCTTGTGTATAGAACATCCTTGTAGGGAGGTTGTTACATTTTTTACAATTAATTCTTTTCCAAACACAGCGTGTGTTTTTCTCTCTCCAAGGAGGAGGAGGAATGAAAGAGGAAGGACAGGGAGGTTAGCCAGTTCTCAGACCGGCTGGCTACCCTGTACTGGAAAGGGGGTAAGGGGCATAAAAGTTGAGAGAAAAGAGACGTTGTAAAAAAAAGGAGAAAGAAGGTCATCAGATGATCCACGACGCTGCTTACAGTCTGTCTCTAAGACCACTTGCCCGTAGAAAGCACAACAACGCTCTCAATGCCTTGCGTGCAGAAGCCGGTCTCGGCCAGTGTCCTAATACCCTTTCTTCCGACAAACGCGGTTGTGTAGTCTATCTAAAGCTTTCGACAGTTTTTTTCTTGGCACGCTGAAGCGAGGACACTCGCAGAGAAACTGGGAGAAAGTCTTTGCGCAGCCACAGTTGTCACATGTCGGGTTGCTGGCCATTCCGATTCGAAACGAATCTCCTAATTTCTTCTTTATTGAATGCTCAGTCTTGTAGGTAATGATGCTTTTATGTAATAAAATTTAAACATTATATAAAAATGCACCATTCAAACTTGTTGGTTATTTTAACGTTGATATCGCAGACGCGACCAATAAGTGGCTTATCCAACATGTGGTTTCTATATGTGCTCTCAGATTTTTATCATATGACCATATGAAACCAACCACGATCCGAGGAACATGCATTAACCTAGTATTTGTAAATTTTCCACTGCAACCTATACAGGAAGCACTCAACCTTCATTTCACAGACTATAAAGCCGTCATATTGAAGGAACGTCGCAAGCCATCCACCGTATCTAAGAACAAATCAAAGTTGATTTCTATATATAGACACATAGTGTTTCTCATTATGTATTTAAATCATGATCGACTGGGTGAATTACACACGGAAGACTCATGGTTTTACCAATGATTCTCTCCAGAGCTTTGCCCACTCGTCATCATTCACCCCGTGAATACGCTGTGATTTGTTTTGTTTAGGATTTACTTGTGACTGTCCATATTGATACCGGTGCGCGAATATTTGTAATGAGCTGAAACTTTCGTCATCACCTTCGAGTTGCTTTGACAACTGGCAGTACACCTACCATTCGCTTAGGCGTGAGAGTACTCTTACTATGTTTTGCATGTGCACTACCCTGACGGGAATTTATGTCTGAACGTCGCAGTTCTGTTCGCTGTACTGTAAAATCTCTCTCATGGCCTCATCCTTGCAATCAAATCTCTCAACACACACGCTGCGTTTTTAGGCTTTTCTGCAGTACTGCTTTGCATGAGGCACACTTTGTTATCATATGCCGCTACTACGGGCCTTCCCCTGTCACCGCTCCCTCGAGTTTCTTGAAGTTCAGCTGCAAGCCGCATTCCCAGCGCAGCTCTCACCGTTCGCAGTAGCAGTCGATAGTGATTATGTACATGCTTTAATTCTTGAAGTCGCCATGACGCGCAATGTCACGCTCCCAAACACGGGGGTGGCAATTACTGACACTCCAACTTCGTTTCCCGTCCTGAATTCTGGCTGCTCGGCGCACGTTATTCCTCGCGGCATGTCACTTGCGCATCTGCTAACACTTCTCGACCGTACAGCTTCGAACTTGACCTCAGTTTTGCCGCCTGAATGCCCGTTGACGACGTTCCTTCTGATGGCCGAAAAGTTTGAAGCTCTCCAGTGCGGCATTCCTCAATACCATACCATGGTTTTCACACGTTAAGCTTCAATCATTGTTACTGAGCGGAGAAACAATGAAGATTGCAAATATTTTGACCATGTTACGATCCGTTTTAAAAGAGATCGCGCATAGTACCTGCTTGTCTTGAAGTTATGCCGCTCCAACCAGAAGCACGAAGGCTTCCACTGCCTTTGGGGCTTCCATCGCCTCAGCGACCTTTACGTGGTAGCATACGTGACGCGCGAGACAGTTGAATTGTAGTTTCTTTTTTAGTTTTTCGTTCCAAAACCACAGTAAAGTGGGGCAAATGGCCTGGATGAGGGCTTCGATCATTTCCACATGTTCTTTTTTAGCATGCACATAAATGTAGGCGCATGGGCTTCTGACATTTCACCTCCATTGATATGTGGCCGCCAAACTCGGAATTTTATGCCGTGACCTTCGTATCAGAAGTCGAGCACCCGAACCACTAGAGTGCCGTGGTGAGTTGAACACTGTTCCGGCGACTTTATATTGAACGTGACATAGATTACGAGAGCAAAATTGCACCTGCAGTGTTGTAACTGCGGTTGTAACGAAAACAAATATTGCACATGGATTCTAGGATACCTTACTACAGACGCGGTGTGACAGCTTCTGCCGAAAAATGAGAAAAAACAACCTGCACATCGTTCTAACTACAATATAACTACAACGTGAATTCTCTAAACAATATTTATAATCGATATTATATTGCACCTTTGGTAATTCGGAACGATACACGCACAGTAGTAAATACATTGCGGCCAGCAAATTCTTTTTCTTTACCTTGTAATTTTCAAACCTATATCCTGCTTTTCACGATTGTAAGCCTTTGCACCTATTATAATAACAGCATATTTCTTCTCATTTGAACAATAGGAAAAGAATTCAGGCACACCTCCCCTCTAAAGTCAAAGACGTTCGTAACACGCACGTACTCGCACTTTCCAAATTTGTCGCTCTAAAATATCTACTGCTTTCGGAGGCCATAGTAATTCTTTTAAAAGAACCATTATCACTTTGTTAGCTCAATAGTGGGCTCCCCGATTAAAAAATGGGCGAGTTTATAGGAAGTTAGCAACAATAGAGCCCAATATGCATTTGAGGCATTCGTTTCATGATATTTTGTTTTTTTTTTCAATTTAAGTACTTACGTTCGGATGCGTTTTTCCCGAATATGTCCGGCGAATAGAAGTAATAGGTAGTCCGCGCAACAGTGGTTCGCGTGCGTCACAATTTGCTTTTCATGCTAACCCTTGGATACCATGACCTCTACATTGCCGGCAATAATTGGAAAAAATGGCTTTCCATTATTCGCTACTTGTATCATCTGAATTTGCGAAACAAGTGCTAGAAATTTTCTTAAGTCACCAGTCAGCCACTTTGTCTAAATCGACTTCTTCATTCAGTATTACTTCTTGTAAGCTATTGAGTTCGAAAAGGTGGCCTGCATATGTGTCTATTGTGTGTATTAGAACAGCAGTAGTGTTTGTGCTTCCGCGCAATGCATGCAAAAAATTAGGACTTTTTTTCAAATAATAGAGAATTACGTCAACAATGCAGTACAACTTGGAAATGTGACTAAAGAAAACCCTGGCTTAAAAAATGACTCTAAGGTAAATGGTTATGGCACTTCATTACGTGACCCATCGCCTCCACAACAAACCTAAAAACCGTCCAGACTCCTTGAGTTCCAATTGTTAGACATATATAGTACAGACGCCATTTAGGTTATGCGAAATCCCGAGTATATTTTCGTACATTTTATCATAATGAAAACTTGGAAGGGCGTGGGCCTCAGGGTGTGAGTGAGTCCCATATCAGCAGGTGCGTAGAAAGAAGAATAGGTGAGGTTCAAAAGTAGAGGCATGGCTCAGAACCTGTATGGGAAGAAGAGGGTGATGAAGATTTGTAGTAAATGAATAGAAATTGCTTTAATAAAGACAGCAAGG
This sequence comes from Rhipicephalus microplus, assembly GCF_043290135.1. Lineage (NCBI taxonomy): Eukaryota > Metazoa > Arthropoda > Arachnida > Ixodida > Ixodidae > Rhipicephalus > Rhipicephalus microplus. Next base: position 2,941,718 of record NW_027464615.1, on the reverse strand, counting down.
TCACTGAATTCATTTTGCCGGTGGCTCAAAAGATTGTGGCCAAAAGCTTGCACGACCGTTTCGGCCAAGTTGTTCAGTTCTGCCTGAAGACAGTAGTCAGTTGAGGACAGGAGTGACTGCCACGTCTTGAGGGAAGAAGATGGCAGTATTTTTTTTTGGTAATCGGTGTAATGATTTAATGGTGCAATGGCCTCTCGCCTATGGAGCAGCGTCAACGTACCACATATTTGAGTGATCCTGAAATTTTCGCGAGGTTTTCTGCCCTTGCCTTCCGGCTTTTGTGATGTATTTCTGCCGACATACTTTTGGGCAGAGGATCTCTTGTAATATCTGCACGATATTTCGCTTCTAAGAAAGCCTTGTTGCTTGTACAACTAGTGCGTCGCCCAAGGCGGTTTAAAATGTGCTCGCCGGCTTTGGTTTGTGAAATCCTTTCTTCAAGGGCCGTTAGGTGTCCTTCGATTGATTACTCCACTGTGTTGTTTGTGGGTACCAAGACACCACCGTTGCTCTGTACTTGCGTACCTGGAAAGTCCTAAAGCATGTTGATATATTTGTTTAATATGGTAGTTCAGTTTTCCGCATCCCCCTTTCTGATGTCCTAGTAGATGAATTAGGTGGCGCAGCTGGTTACAAAAGCATGGATTACCTTTTTTAGGTCTAGTTTCCTCATTTTTTTCATTTCTAGTTGCCTCTCGCCTTAGAACCTTAGTCGTTTGTTGTACAGTTGCCTGTGTTTTGTTATAGCTTCTGTGTTATGAGTGTTATGCTAGATGCGCATTCCTAAAACCCTCATTTTGTAAACAGTAGGGACAGTGTTTCTATTTACTGTGATTAATATCGTGGATTGCGCTCCCCTGTAGCGGTCAATCTTCATGTTTCTCTTCTAATTACTCAGAGCTCCTAAGAGTTCTAATAGAATTCTACGTGCGACTTAGAACGCTCATTTTGGCAAGGTTATCAAGTGCAACAGCATGGGACATATCATCTATTGCTTTACTGATATCCAGGCCCAGGATGGTCCTAGTAGCCGCTGTTTGTCCTGAATTTAGTATAGTTGAAGATGAAACCTTATATTCTGTTTGGACAACTGCTCTGGAAATTGCACCATCGGGGAGGGGGGGGGTGTAGAAATCGTCATCGTAGAATTGCGTCTTTCACCGTCCTAAGGCAAAAACTAAGGGAAATAGGCCAAAGGTTTTCCAGACTGTGTGTGCTGCCCAACTTAGGAATGAAGGCTACTGGATCATGTTTACGACGTGAAGGTAGCGTCCCAGATGCCCAATGATAGTTCATAGTGTCAGTAATTATCGTAATAGACTGATCATCAAGGGTACCTAGTATTTTATTGAAAATTTGACCATCTTTTGCGGCAGCCGTTGTATGAATTCTATTCAAGACAACGCGTATTTCTGCCTCGGTGATGCCTCCATCTAGCTCAGGGTTAGTGTTTCTATAGTATTCGGGCATTGTGACGTGTCTACTTGTAAGTTTCAATTCCTGTTTGTTAGTTGTTTTTCTAATTCCTGGTTGGTGTTCGTATATTTGTAAATAATCTGATGCATTATTGCTTGACGCGCTTTAACTCTACTGAAGATAAGAGAACTGCCTCAATAGCTTCCAGGTGTTTTTATTTTCTAGCTGACCGTTGATCCTGTCACATATAGCTGATATCATTGTGTTTGGCTAATTTTCTTTGGCTACTTCTTGATGTCCCTGTTAATTTGAGCTATTCGGCGTTTAAAGTTTCGATGGTGCTTTTCGTGGAGCCATTGGTGATTTAGGCTGGCTGATGCTTCCCACAGGTGCAGAAGCTATGAGTCCGGCACGGGGCCGTGCCCCTCCACAAGCGTTTTGCAAGTATGACCATTTCCCGTTTAGCATCCCTAGTGAGATCGACACTACGCTCATAGAGATCCTCAAAAGTGGCGGTGAAGCGCTTTTCGTATGTGTAGTAGTGAATTTTCATCTTTTGCAGCTTTTAGTGGGTACGTTGGTGGAAAGCAGATAATAGTCGCTTCCTAGATGTCGTTCATTGTTTTGCTACGTAACTGCGTAACCGTTTTTAAAAAGTGTCAAATCGTGGGTCGTGTGGCGACTGATGCTATTCCCAAACTTGGTTGGTTAGTCGGGGAGCGTTACTAGGGTAAGCCCGTAGTCTCTACTCGTTTCACGTAGTTTACTGGCTTGGCGGTCCTATTTGAGGTGGCTTCATTCGATATGTTTGGGAATAAAGCCCCCATCACTATCAACTGTGAGTAACCCACTAGTGTGATAGCATTCGTTAAAAATGCGGCAATCTCAATGCTTGTATCTTTAAGTGGACTGTACAATTTGAAAACGCACACGCTTATATCTCAGCGTTTGTTAGAAACAATTTCCATGAGAGTGTGAGATATCTCTGGATAATGCAAGGCATATTGGACTGTTGTGAGATTCCGTTGTACCAGTATGGCAGCAGCGGTTCTCTTATCGGAAGTAGTAAATTCATTGAATGTGGCATATCCACGCAGTTTCGCAGCACAGCCTGTCTCCTGTATCGCAGTTATGTCAGGGGAAGAGTCGCCATTTTGTAGGTGAAATTGTTAAGCCCCCCGTTTGTTGCGGTAGCTCTTGCGATCCTACGAACAGAAGAGCGTCGTACTTTAGTTGACCTTCTTTTCGTGAATATAACGTTGCCCTGACTGATTTGGCCGAGGAAATATTGGGTCTTTTGTTAGCAAAAGGCTGCATAGAAGTTGAGGACGGAACAACTGGTGTCTGTGATGCGAATACGTCAGTCGCATCTGCACTACCTGTGAGAGTGAGAAGCGAAACTGAGCGAGCTATAACGTTAGCGGGAGCCATACCATAGGCAGCGATACTCTCAGGAAGCTGTTAAGTTTCAGCTGTTCGGTCCCTAGACAATTTATCGAATAGCGATTCTAGCCTTTCAATTCGTTTATTTAATTGTGAGACGTTCGGTTCCACGTAGGTAGTTACGGCTGTTGGTTTGTTTGGCAGCATCATGCTTTTTGCTCCTGACTTCGTCTCCTCTATTGTGGCAGTGTTTTCCTTTTGGGTGAGACAGACAATGATCTGTTTGGTACTGTTTGCGATAGTGGCACTAACGGGCACTTGTTTGCTTTCCAAATATTTATTTTTGTTGTTAGCGGTAGCCAATGATACATGTAAAAGTTTAACCTCTTTTTCCTACTTCCTCGTCAATTGGTTTTCGTGTGGTTGTGTCTCCAGCGGTCGCTGTTTGTCCACCTGCCAGGGAACACACTTTGCGTCACGGTCAGGTCTGGTAGCACTGGTTCTCCTTCCACCAAGGTGTGGAAAAGATTCTTCATAGTTGTCAATATCGGTGTTAGCGCCCTCAATCTGGGAGTCGGAAAGGTACTCAGTTGCTTTGTCGGTGCACTTGTAGTTGACTAGAGACTTCCTTTTCGGGGATCTATATTTACAGTTACCACTGCCAGTATGGTGGCCCTATTTACAAATGTCGCATTGCGCTGGACAAGCTAGTTCTTCGCTCGCGGCATGTTTTGAGTGGCCACAACGACGACAGCTATCTTGTTTTGGCTTCAGACAATTGTTGGTCCTATGACCACTGTGTCGGAAATTGAAGTCTCCACCCATTTCCTGATGGAAAATACCAAGAGTGATGGTTACCACGTAATGCCTGGCGTTTACAAGTCACCGCACAACTACGAAGCCGATATTTGGATTTTGGGCGCGAACCTCTTTGAAAATCTGGTCGTCACTCTCGAAGCTGTGCTCATTGGATATTATGTCGCTAACTGAGTTGTCGGGTACTGGGGCGTACAAAGTCATGCCTCTAGATTCATCGGCAATTTGCAGTTGTATAATTTTCACGTAAGCCACTGCAGGGTTTACATCAGGCGTGCAGTCTGTAACACTGTTGTTGGTTGTGTGAATGCGCCCCTTGTTGATGCGCAATACTGCGGGTGAGACAAAAGTGGCAGTGCCACATAAGGCTTCAGTGAGGCGGGCTGGTTCGAGTTCGGACAGGTTCAGCGAACTCTGAGGTCGCATGACTATTTTGAGTATTCCGGCGGTCACCGTGGTAGTGGGTGTCGTGTTGGAAAGGGTGATGGTCGCGCATGGCGAGGAATGGGCTTGCTGCATTCGGTGTCGAGGGTCACATTTATCAGCCACTTCTAAGCGATGCTCAGAATCAGGAGGGAAATACTGTAATAGCAAGGCCACCACAGTATGTGACCATGATCTGTCACTAACCTCTTCACCTAATAATGGCGTTCCTCTTATGATAACTTAGGTTTCCCTACCTGCGAGGACCTCTGGAAGCGAATGCTGTTAGAGAAAAGTGGCATATTGTTGTAGCAATTATGCCAGAGGTAGGGTGAGCATGGCAGCCTAGCGAAGTCGGGCATGGTGCGCTCACAACAGCAAAAAAAAAAAACGAATTGCCGGCGTGCTGCGGTTCTTTTCAATGGTGCCGGGCACCTTTTTGGAGCATTGCGTCACATATCAGACGTAGAGAAGGGAACTTGTAAAGCAGGAAAGTTAAAATACAGAGTTCATGCGAAACGTGTTCGTGAGCTTTGGCAATCACAGCGCCTCCCTAAGAGCTTAATATAAGGAGGAGAAGGAGACGAGGAAAAGAAGGAAGGGGAGGTTAGCCCGTTCTCAGACGAGAGATCACGTTCAATACCAAGGATCTGATGGGCAGCTTCTACAGCCGTTTGCCCAGTCGAGTGCCCCCTAAGAAGTCAAAAACAGCCCTAAAGTCCTGGTTGTAGCGCCATGCAGGAAAAGGAAGGTTCCTCTGGGTAGCCGTGTGTAGACCCTAAATAGGGAGTGCGGCGAGCAACCTGACTCCCGGTTTCTTAATGATTGGACGGGTGCAAAACAGGTGCTTCACAGTTTTGTCTACGCCGCCCATGGTGCACGAAAGGTCGTGTATCTTTCGAACCCGTGCCACTGGCTGCAGGCCAGAAGCAGCTGGTGTGAAAGCGAGAAAGAAGGGTTCTCCTTGAACTACGCTTGGAGGTGAAGGGTAGAAACTCACGCACTATAGCCTGCATCACCTCTAAAACACAGAACAGGCTCTAACTCATACTCGGGGTTTTATGAGCCACATTAGTTAGGCCGCCTCGGTGTCGCGCTGGTTCTAAAGGGAAGAGCCGAAAACTGGCGCGCTGATGCACACCAGAACACAACAAGTTGTTCTATATTGATATCTGTTACAAACAGACTGCATCTTGTGACTTTTATCGACGCAGCACAATACAGGCGTTCTGGCCGTTTTGCAGAGTTCACAGTAGCACCCTGATCATAGTAGCACACTGCTATGCTGTGCCTCAATTGTACAAGTTTATACAGCACTGGCTGAGTAAATCATCATCGTTATAGTATTTAAGAACCCATCGCGTCCAAGTGTCTTTTCAGATTCACGTTCCACATATAGGACTTTTCCCTCCGGCGCAATCAAGCGGGAAGCAACGGCCATTCTCGGCAGTGACGGGGCTGCCGAGTTTCACACCGTAACATGTTTCCTAGCTCACAAGGGGGTCACGTACATGCGCATGTCTCCAACGACAGTGACTTTGCCCATGACAGTGCGCGTTATATCGATCACCGCAGCAGTTCCGATGGATTCAGAGGCTGGTTGCCAGAAGGGACAGGGACTCGCTATTTACTTTCTAGGATGCCATGTGCCAGTGGTATTTGTCTTGGAGGGTTTGCACTTCCTCATCCTAAACTTATACATGCTTGACCGCATTTATTGGCCTTCAGGATGCTCAAAATGGGGTCCTTTCCTTCGCGGGGTAGTTTAGTCATTTGTTGCCACACATCCCACCGCATTGTCCAGACCACGAAGAGGTGTATTGCTCATAAAATCATTCGCTCTGGCGATGCCGTGCGTTACGTGACGCAGAGTTTCGCATGAAACAGAACTGGAAGGGAGCCCTAAACAGCGGTGACTTCTGAGTTAAACTTCGGGCTGTACAGAGGGCCAGCCAGTGGGAGGGCCATGATCTTCTAGAACTACGTGAGAGCAGCCTGCGCCAGGTACGAATTCTCCCTAAAAACAGTTGTTTGAACAAGTGTTGCGGAGTCACCATTCCGTAATTGAACTGATGCTGAAATAATTCCACATTTTCGTGACCCCGGAATTCAATAAGAATGGAACATAGACAATACTCGAAGGAAAAAAATAGGAATAGAACTAAGCCCATTTTACCCGGAATGGAAAGGGAATGAAATTACCGGTTTTTCTGAACGTAGAGCACGTTTTCTTCTTCACGCTGTTTTCAAACATAAAATATTATTAAATCAGAGTCTCGAGTGTAACAATAAGGTAGCATTAAAATAGCTTGGCTGATTACAAGCATGGTACGTGTATAAGCAACGCGCCCACTACAACTTTGCTTTTATATCGAGTGTGTTCCTGCGGAGTTTGTCTCTATTCTTCGTGTGACCATGGTCCAGTGGAGTTACGAAGACAGCATCCCCCTCCCCCCCTTTACGCCTCATTTTTTTTCTTTCGGTGGCGCCCCAGCAGCCACCTGCTGTCTCCCTCTTCATCACTTCTTCGCGGCGCTATGTCACCGTCGGCGACTAGGACGCATGATTGAAAAGACGCTTCTCTAAGCAGTGATGCGCATTACCACTGGCAAGATGATTTTGTTCACTAAAAGCTTATGTATACGAGGCGGCGCGACCTTACCCTTCGTACTCCCGCCCCCCTCCATCCCCCCTCTTTTTTTGCAATACTGTTCCCCTGCCTATACGCATGGGTGCTTTTGTTCGAAACTCTGTCGGTGAAAACCTGGAGCTTAGCACAGCACGCAGTCGTACACAATAACTTGTACGCACTCTCTAAACGTACATACAGAGAGAGAATAAAATATCGAAAAGTTGGTTGGAGAAAGCAACCGAAGCAGCAAATTCCATGCAACCACGGCCGAGGTGGCGACTTCCTTATTTCTGGCGTGACCATTTGCACCAAATAAAGCCCACGCTCACTTTGTTCTAAGATGGAAGAAAACTCGGGTGGCCCCGTGCCTGTCTGCGGCCGGCTATAGAAGCACTACTATAGTGCACTACCACGCAGGCTCTTACTTTCTGTTCACGCTCGAGCAGTTCATGATTGTGAGACACAAAACATAGTTAGGCAAACGGCAATTCTTTCACTCATAGTTTTTTACCAAGCGTTCAAAAATCCGTCATTCACAACTTGGGTTTTGAAGACTAAATAAGAAAGCGACCATTTAGCTCACTATATATCGGGGTGAAATTTAAATGAATAAAACGAAAATAATGCTTATTTTTAACCTTGTACGGCTCGCCATCTTTATTGCAGCCTTAAAACTGCTGCGGAATTCAGACGGCAAAGCAATTTTAATCAATACTAAAAATATAAATGAGGCATTGCAAACTGGTACCGTGCCTTAAGAATGGCGTAGTGCCAAGGTTTCGCTCATCCCGAAACCTAAAAAAGCGCTGACCATCGATAACTTAAGGCCCATATCACTCACATCTTGCGTTGTAAAAGTAGCTCAGCATGCAATACTCAACCATATCATGGACCACATTAGAACAATGGGCTCTTTCGACAAGACATTATTGGCTTCAGCAGGGCACTGTCCACACAGGACGCCATGTTGATGTTAAGAGAACACATATGTTACGGGCTCCTCCACTCGCCCAAAGCCATATTAGCCCTGAACCTCGCCAACGCCTTTGACATCGTAAAACATGAACACATACTGGGTGAAATATCGCACATAAACCTCGGCGAGAAATTGTACAACTACATTAAAGCCTTCCTGGTGAACCGAACAGCCACCATACGCATAGGAGAGCAATGCGGCGAACCCCAACGACTCGGAATTATCGGAACCCCAGAGGGGTCAGTGGTCTCGCCATTGATCTTTCATGTGGCGATGCAGAAAGTTGTCGGAGAAGCTCGCTCTAATCCCATCCGTGCACGATGCCATATACGCGGATGATATTACCATATGTGTCCCATGTGGCTACTCATATGGTGCCTTGGAACGAATCCTTCAACCCGCACTGATTGAAACCGAAGACTTTCTTAAGCCAGCTGAACTCGCACTCTCCCTCACTGAATCTACTCTAACGCTCTTTCACCCTCGACGAAATTCGGACGAAGAGGAGCAGAAAGTATTGCTCAAAGCTGAGTACAACCAAACGATACCGCAAGTATCCACAGTCAAGGTACTAGGGCTAACGTTAGGCGCCAAGGAGGGCCACAACAAGGAAGCACTAAAGCACCTTGAAGAAAGCACGAACAATTTTGCTGGAAGCAGTGCTAGAATCGTCAACAAGAGAGCAGGCCTCCTAGAAGACAATATCATGAAGGCGTATCACGCCTTTCTCGCAAGTCACGTAGCATACGTGTTCCCGTTTCTGAAACGTATGAAGGCTGAAATCGAAAAGGTCGACTCCATACTCCGCAAGCGACTGAAAATGGCACTCGGCTTGCCCAATAGCACGCGCAATGGGAAACTCGAGCAACTCGGTCTGCACAGCACTGCCGAAGAAATTTTTGAGGCTCAGAGAGTGGCACAGATCACATGCCTATTGTTTACGCAGGCATTTGCCCAACTTCTCAACCAGAGAAAAGAACCACTTGGTAATGACGTGAGGAACCACATTAGGGTTGAGCCCATCCCCCGCAACGTTCATTCAACGTTCCACAAAGGGCGAAAAAAGGACAGAGCAAGGGCGCTAAAAAATAAGGCCAAAAAAACACAACACGCCCGCGCTTTTCGTAGATGCCGCCCGCTACGACGGCAGAGATGCGTTTGCCGTAGCGGTCGTTGGTATAGACGGAAACCTCATAAATGCGGTAACCGTTCAAACAAGCCATGTTCATGAAGTAGAGGGAATGGCGATCACGCTAGCCTTGCAGAGCTGCCTAGCCTACTCCGCAATATACACACACTCTCAGACGGCGGCACGAACGTTCGCGGCTGGAAGCACTGGAAAACTCACCGTCAACGCAATAAGAGAGTACGAGAGCAAAGAAACCCTTGTTAAAAAGGCAAAGCTCAAATCTACGTATCTTGGTTTCCAGCCCACATGGGACAGTTACCGGTCCTTGACCACTCCAATCACAGTTAGCTCCTTTTCTGGGGAAGCAGTTCGAGATCCGTAAGTGATCACGTTCTGCGAACTCTACTAACAGCTCTCCTCAGGCATTTCTACAGCCGATGCCATATTCCCTCACTGCATCGTCTCCGGCCTGTTGCGCGCCAGCTTTAGCATTACAGTCGCTCCTCGGAACAGTATACTGTGACTTTACTTTATTAATAGCAGACTCTACGCCTTCATAAAGGCGTTCAACCGAATGATCGTCGTGGCTCAATGTAGGCGCGTAGGCCTGTGCCACCTTCGTCACGTACCTTTTGTTAAACCTCATTATAACACTTACCACCCTCTCACTGATGTCAAGTATTTCTCTATGTTACCAGCAATATTTTTGAGTATAAGCAACCCTATCCCTAGCTCTTTTCTTGCCATTATTCTCAGGTAGCATAGGACGTATCTGTTCTGCACTGTATAAGCCTCACGTGTCCTCCTAAAGCCACTGAGTCCTATTATATTTTACTGAACACGCTCTAATTCATCAAATAGGACAGCTAGACTAGCCTCACTAGGTGGCGTTCTAGTGTTGAAGGTAGCCAAGCTCAGATTACAATGGTGGCCTGTAAGGAACCAGAGATTCTCAGCACCCTCCACTGCGTCGCAGGTCTGACCGCTGCCTTGAACAGTTGGTTCGCAGCCGCTAGGGACGGATGGCTAAGGGGTATTTGCTCTATTTATGGGAGGTTGTCACCAGGCCCCTATGCTTCCACTGTGGAGAGGCTGGCCATCTTTACCGGTTTTGCCGATATCGCCAAGCTGGTCTTCGAGGATTTGCGGTCAACGCACCGTGTCCGCGAAACGGCGAAAGGCCGTCCAACATCGAGGAATACCTGTGCTCACGTCAGAGCTTCGACCTGCATCGTCCTCACTAACCGCGGTCACCATCCCCTCTACGTCAGCGCTCGCCAAGCCCACATTCTTTTCCAAACGCACCTAGGCATCGTTCGCCTAGTCCAAACCCGGGAAACTGAAGTAGGCGACCTGTGGAGGCGAGGCCGCTGGTGATTCGAAATACGAAGATCCTCCACTGCGACACCAGCGTGACGACGACGACGACTGTCTCCGGGTAAAGAAGTGCAGTAATGAAAAGATAACTTCAGACTTGCCGTTGGTGATTGACGGGCTAGAGCTCATGGCTTTAATCGATACCGGTGCGGATTACTCTGTGATAAGCTACGATTTAGCAAAGTGCCTCAGGAGAGTTCTGACCGAATGGAGTGGACCTCAAGTACGTACGGCAGGCAGTCACCTTATTACGCCTCTCGGCAGATGCGCCGCAAGAGTTGAGATACGAGGTTTTACTTACGTTGGTGACATTGTTGTCCTGCCCGTATGTTCGAGAGAAGTTATACTCGGAATGGATTTTCTGCAAGCAAATGGTGTCATTACCAGGGTAGCCAATCCTGCTCTGGTGAGTGAGTGCATTACTGGCAGGTGGTCGCCAGTGAGGCCACACCCCAGACCTGTTTTTTTTTCTTTAAACAATTCCCTTATCCGACGCATTATTTAAGTGTACGACTGGGAATGGTCGGACATCTGCATTCGAACCGAATTTTGTCATTACATGCTAGACTGCTGCATAATAGGGGCTCTGTTGAGCTTTCTTAGCACTGCAGAACACCACTTAGTAATACTTTGCAAATGACTTCCTCTGCTTGGCATTGAAGTGAAAGTGACACATATGCTTTACAAACACACGCGTCCTGTATACATGCTTTAAAATACAATTTGAGGATCTTGCCTTGTTCAACGTTCCCTTGACGATGCTTCATGACTCGAGCCTTGTAGCTTAATAAGCTTTGCAGAGTTTCGTCATAGTGGGCGCAAATGAACGTCCAAAATATCAATAACTTCTTGCAAACTTAACTACACTAATAGCGTTTAGTTGTTATCCTAACTCCCACCGTCACTCATATTCTTTGCACACACTTTTGTTCATGACACCGTTAGGCAGCGTTACAAGGCAGTTAGAATGTCTATACTCGACGACAACTTTCTGTGGCAATGAAGGGAAGGCTACGGAGCCAAAGTGGACATGTGCCATTGCCTTGGATTATAGTGACACAAATGCGCGCGTGTTTTTCGCAAGAAAATAATAAAAAAGGACAACTATAATTTCCAGTCGATGCTGTTTATAAGAAGATGCTGCATGCACCGAACAGATATTCATATCTGTTGTTGTTTTTCCAAGAGTCGCTTCGCGCATTTGCGCGTCTAGAAACGTCACACATTTTACGTGTACCTCACGCTCAAAATGGCGCCTTTGTCTTCAGGCAAGCGCGATCGCCCTCCAGCTATTCCGATGACTCGTCGAAAAAGCTTGCTTCGAAGTTCAGTCACAATTAGCTGTGTAAGCAGATGTATCAAATTATGTGCAGTGGGATTGGCAGAAGACGACCGTCATTCGAAACGTGAGGGGAACCGGACTTCTTCAAGAAGGCGTACAGGTGCAGTAGCTCCACCCCATAGCTCTGCCTTTATTGTCACAGAAAGTTGTCCCCGAATATAGAAGTTGTTGGTCACTATGAATTAGGTTTCATTGGTGTTACTACATCCAACATCATGTGGTGACGTAGTTACTAACACAACGTTCCCAAAAACTTCAAATCAGGAACAAAAAGTGATGTTGCCATAAGCGTTACCCCATTGACTGTGAACAGCAACGGTCTCACCGATGCTTCTTGGCAAAAATGTAGTTGCCCGACATATCAAATGAGCGATACTTCAATAATCAGTATAATTTGTTCCCTACTAGTTTATAAGTACAAAAAGTTGTTTGAATTTCAGTTTCCATTTATTGAATTCCATCTTACAGAAGTATATAGGAGGTCCCAGAGCACTCGGCTGAAGGGAAACCCCCTGTCAGAAAATGTGTGAATTGTACCAGTACAATATATCAATTTTGAATAAGTGAACGAATGCTTAAGAAAATTTGATAAAACTACTAATAGCGAAATTTAACTGCAAGAAACTTTATTTAGTGCGAGAGTGCTTTTAAAAAATATTTTTTTGCTTTCTAGAGGAGTCCAATGTACTGAGCTCTATGAACGTTTCACCGGCAACGCCAGTTTTTCGTTGGCACAAGAATTTAGGTCTTAAGACGTTTAACAATGAGTGGCCAGCCGGTTACGCGCATTTGCTGCACTAATGACAAACTTTTTCCATTCCTATCGAAATCACGGTAAATCACTTCTGACAAAAAACGAAAATGATACCCATTCTTGTCACATCGTGGTATAGTTGATACATCGCAAAATTATTTCACCACTAAGATGAAAGTACAGAAGTAGAACGTATATCAATTGCGTAACACAAGTACTAAAAGGTATTTTGAAGGTAATACTGCCCTTTTCGGGTGCGTAAGAGCACGTGAGGCGTACCAAGCGTGTCAGCTGCAACTTACCGGACGCAAATACGAAATAAAAATTTACAGCACGGTGGTGCTCTGTCATGGCTCCTCTTTTGCTTCTGAAGTTTAGCCCCACCTCGTTATGCCTTTGATATTGAACCAAAGGACGTAGTACTGTGGTTCGTTTACTGAACGACACCTCGATATGCGATGCCAATATTGCTTGGTACATAATCTCTTTCGTAATTCCTCGGTCTGCTCTCAGTACTGGCATTCTGTGGTCATGCATGTCGGTATTGATCTGCTTTCGCTCGTGAAGTGTTACAATATAAATGTATGAATCTCTGTATTTGATATTGATCTGAAATATATCTATAAGTGAAACGTTATATACCAAGTAAAAAAGTACATCCCAGAATAGGTAGAACTGCAAAAGTGATAAGTGATAATGGTGAATTTCATTGCTGTAAATGTAACGCACGAAGCTATGAAATCGACATGTCTTATTTACGCTAGATTACCAAAAGAAGATAGATTGTCCGCTTTATATATCGCTTACTTATTATTTACGCCATCTGAAGAAATAGGTCAGCATTAGTTGGTGCCACGTTCTAATACGCATGAAAGTTTTGACAACTTCTGTTGTAAACCTATTTAATACTCCTTCTTTCCATAGGCCCAGCCTCAAACACATGTGCGAAAATCCCAGCGTATTCACAGACTGAATGATGAAGAGTGGGCCAAGCAGTCGTCTGTCTGTCTGTCTGTCTGTCTGTCTGTCTGTCTGTCTGTCTGTCTGTCTGTCTGTCTGTCTGTCTTTCTGTCCGCCCGCCCACCCGCCCGCCCGCCCGCCTGTCCGTTCGTCCGTCCGTGCATCTGTGTCTGCCTGCCTGCCTGCCTGCCTGCCTGCCTGCCTGCCTGCCTGCCTGCCTGCCTGCCTGCCTGCCTGTCTGTCTGTCTGTCTGTCTGTCTGTCTGTCTGTCTGTCTGTCTGGTCTGGTCTGGTCTGGTCTGGTCTGGTCTGGTCTGGTCTGGTCTGGTCTGGTCTGGTCTAGTTTGGTCTGGTACGCTTGGCTGGCAACGCCACCGGAAGGATGTGGGATTGTCCCAAACCACGAAGAGCTTCTTTCGTAAAAGAAGAAAGACCAAGTGTTTAGCGATGTTCGTTAAATACCACTTTTACTTTGCGCATTGGCTTTCTGGTTATGTTGCTTGGCTTTTCTACCGGAACACACAAGTTCTATACTGCCCGAGCAGTCCCCTTTTGGTACATTTAAAGTACTAAAGTGCAGTGAGCAGTGTGCTGGCACCGTGTGGTAAGGCTGCCCTGAGTGTCGAAAGTCTTGAGGTTCACCTATTCCTCCATACCGCGCATCGGGAGCCTTTCTTCAAGATAAAAATGATTAAACTAAAGCAAACTAAAGTTCACTATCGAATTATCACGCTCACAGGAGCATTGTTTGAAGCTGTGCAACATACAACATTCGCACGCATTTTTCAGTTTCAAATAGCACATTGTTTCCGAACGAATGCTCGCAAATGTTGCAAACAAAAATTGATAAAAATGAACAGGTTGTACATTCTGTAGACAACCTTTTGTGAAATAAATTTAGGTTCTGCACCTAAATATATACATGGAGAACCGGAAAAGCGTGCTGTATGTGCAGGTCTAACTGCGAAGGAGTAGGACACTCATTTTCAAACGGGAGACATGAAAAAGCTGAATATTTTGTCAGCCTTGGCTATTGCAGCTATAACCACTATTATACAGTGCAATGGAAAGCGTATCTTTCCAGCAAATTTTTTTAGCGTGCCGAATATCAGAAGGGTAAGCTGTGTTTTCTTTATACCTGCGATAAACCTATCTATGCATCACACTGTTGAGGGCTAGCTCAACATGTAGGGTATATGATGCAACTCTTTTGACAATGTATAGAAAATTTATTCATATATTTAGTAGCTTCTCTGTTTTCCGAGATCATTTAGGGTAGTAAAATTGCTTTCTTAGCGCTCTAGTGAAGTGGTAACACCGTACTAGAAAACCGTGGCTCATTTGATAGCTTTAGTCATTTGAAAACTGAACCGAAGCGTTCCCGTTGACCGTACATTAACTTTCCTGAGAAAGATGGGTGCCTGGAGTACAGCTGATTGGCCATATTTTTGCACTAAGGTGGCGGTACGGAATCCCGGCCACGGCAGCCGCTTTTTCAGTGGAGGCCAGTATGATTGAGGTCCATATACTTAGGTTTAGGTGCGCGTTAAAAAAGCGCTGGTGGTTGAAATCTGAAAATTCACAACGACTAATTCAATAATGAGATCGTCCTTTTTCGACATTAAGCGCCAACAGTGATTTTATTATTATTTTATATTATTATTATTATTATTATTATTATTAATATTATTATTATTATTATTATTATTATTATTATTATTATTATTATTACTGCACCTGCACTCTTGACACTTCACACACCGCGGTGTTCCGTGTTCGTGTATCATTTGTTCAAAATTGCCTCATTTTCATTTAGACCACTATTCGATTTGTGCAATCGATTCGCTTTTGTGATTCGCAATGCAACTCAATGTTTTTCCATGAACCAGGAGAAGAAATATGCTAAAATGATACATAATCACTTACGAGATTGCGAAAAAAAGCAGAGTACCATGGTGGTGCTCATTTTTTTTGTACAGCTCATGTTTATCAAAAACAAAAGAAACGTTTCGTTAAACGCTAAACATTCGCAGCCAATATTTAGCAGCGTTTTGGTGTTTTCCTTTCTTTCTTTTACAATCCTCCAAGTGTAGAATTTATTCTATGTTCTACTTATAGTGCGGATCTTAAGTGTTCTTCAAGCAGGAAAAAGTCGTCTGCACCAATTCTGAATTTATATACAATAAGTATTTGTGATGGTACCGAAAAAATGCAGCTGGTGCCTTTGGAACAATTTATTGGTGAAGCTCAGCGCAGTTAGAGAAATGACGCTCATTGCACCAGTCCTGTCCTACTATGATTTAAACCAGGAAGCTCTGATATATTCGAGGTATTTTAACACCCCTTTGTGGCCTACACGAAGTCGCAATAACAGTCTTTGTGGGCGGAACTTGATGACACCAATATTAAAAAGTATGCGGCATTGGTGATTTACCCACGGCTGTTAGAGCTCTGGAGCAATGTTTATCAGGGTTTCACGACTTCAAAATCACTTGCTCTGACTGGCAAGTTTCGCTGTTTAGATTGAAGGCAGCAGTGCTCAAGACAGTGGCACATCTGGGTGTAGTTGACACCTCAACAATCAAAGACAGTTCCTAATATAGTTGCATCAGTACTACGTTGCAAACATACACCTTCTAATAATTGCTAATTAAACGCAATATTTTCATGAAATTCGTTATTTTATTCAACAAAAAATTATCTATAACAGAGAGATAGTTTACCTAGTTGGTAAGTATTCGTTTTAAAAGAGGGAACGGCAAAACATGGAACGTGAAACAAGTCAAGAAACCAAAAACGCCGACTGACAACCGAAGATGCGTGCACAAGCTGAAATGAAAGAAGAAAAAAGAGCTTTCCTCCTCATAACCAAGCAAGCGAGAAACTTTTCAATCCGATCGGCTTTGGGGTCTGCGTGAAGTACGAGTGTTTAGGTATTTGATTTCATCTTCATGCACGTCAATTGATGGTTCGTTCACGCATGCACTACCACTGTTATCGATATGTCATGCCTCAGTCATCAGACGTCTTTTCTCACTACTATGCCAGTACAAAACCTTACATTAATTGAAGTTTGGCTTGCAGTTTCACCCTTGACAATGCAGAGAATAAATGATAAGCCCCAAGTTATCAATATACTATGCCCCAACAACCATTGCTTAATGTGATGGCCCCATCTGCCTTGCGTTGAAGTAGAAGCAGCTCAAAAAACCTCCTACACCCTACCTATAAGTCAAAAAGTGACTTTGTTCACGCGTTTTAACACACATGTTTTGGTCCTCAATTGGTGTTTTACACGCTCATTTTTTTCTGCAAAGCGACGAAAACCTTACTCAGGTTTTCGTCAGCCATAAAAACATCATTAACGTCACATCTACGCATTCATTTTGCTTTCGCCTGTGAAATTAGCAATAAATGTAAGGAATCCCTACAGCGTTTTGTTCATAATGCTTTCTGCAACGAAAGTCTGATTTAATAAAAACGACTTTTTCTAATCCTCTGCAATAGTGGCCACCACAATGGGCTGATAACATATATTAAAAAAAAACCCCGCAACCTGTGCGGGAAAACTTGCCGTCGTTTTGTGCCCACATAACTACGTATACAAAGAATCAGAGTATGCAATATTAAAATGCTTGGACAGAACGTTTCACAGTAGTTTTGAGGATCTAGGGTAATGCTGGCAGCATGCATTGTTCTTCCAAAGTGTCAAGCAAAATTTTTCAACTTTTATGCTACTTTGTTTAAAAAAAACTATTTAGCAGTGTTCAACCATGCTTCCATTATAAAAAAATGTTCACTCATTAAGGCTGCTGCGGTTTCAGAGTTCTTTTTTCTATAAAAATTAGGTATTCATCTTTGCAACAAAAAGCCTTAACAATAGAGTTATCTAAAATGTCTTCTATAGACTTATAAATGTCACCAAGGTGTAAACAATCACTAATCGTAGCAACAATGAGATTAATGTATATCTCCGATTTTGCACATAACCACCTTCAATCGAGCTCTGGAGCGTAGACTCTCAATACATGGACAGAATTTGAAACGGAAGCCACTTTAGAAACGCCGCATTTATCTGTGAAATATATCGCTTGCCTTGTACGGGCATTTGCAGAAGGTTTTGATACCTTTATATCTCTTCACCTTGGGCGCCTTCTCAGTTACTTGTGAACGTTTGTGGTTACTCACTTTTTTGTGTGTCCACGTCTCCACGCCCTGGCTTTTGGAATGAAGCAGATCCCAGGTACCTTGAGGATCGACGTTATGTGAAGCATGCGGATGGAAAGACGTTAGCTACAGACACTACACGCACTACCAGCACGAACTGCGGTAGACTGAAATTCTCCATTAGCACGTGATGGTGGTTACAAGCACACACATTACGAATACACTTACAGCTGTAACGTATCTGTGACATCCATTTGTCGATAGGTCATGAACAAGCGTGCAGTGGGCAGTTCACATTGCTATAGCTTAGGCCAAATAACTGCGAAATTCGAGCACTATCAGCCTAACTTTAGCTTATTCAATACTTTTCGGTTAATGCCGTGGTGAGGGTCTTATGAACACTGAATTATGAGGTATAGTTTAGTTGCTTAAAATTGTTGATGTCTCTTATGAAGATGTGGTCGTTGACATCTCCGTTACACGTTGTAGACAGACATGAGATCTTAGGTGGCATTGTCTACATCTTTCACACACTGCATGAACTACGTCTGGTTGTCTTTTAAAACGTTCACAATAAAGACACCAGCATTGATGATAAGTGATAAGCTTATATGTAGTACTTGTGCCAGCTAGGATGGCGGCCCTTGGCACAGCTATAGACAAACGAGTTTCAGTGGATAGCGCCTCACTACATTTGCCTTTACCTCGAGTGTAATAGTTGTATGAGAGAAGTACAAATGTACTGTTTATTGGATTAATTAACTAACACTTCAAACAGAATCGACGTTTCACAAACATTACTGTTTAGTTGTAAACCAGTTGTGATACCTAGTGCGGCTCGTTTGTGGAATACTTGATTGCTGCCCAGAATATGGGGTTGGATTCCTTCTGGGATCATATTTGTTCTATGCGTTGATAGGTTCAACTCTACCAATGTAAATATTTAGCGGCGAAGCTCCCTAGGATGGGCCTAGTTAGCACCCATCACGCCCCACAAAATACAAGCAGAAGCTGAACACCTGCACAAAAAAATACTAAAATACAAGTGCAAACAACGCACTTGTGTGTAATCAACTATGCGACAGCACAATACATGAGCACTCGCACTGTTTACCTGTCCGCATGTTCATGCATGTGTCCGTCCAAAACCAACTCTACGTCCACCATTCTGTTCCTCCGTTCATTCTTCCCTGCTACTTTCCGTGCATGCATCCATTTGTCCATCTGTCCGTCCATCAGGCCGTCAATTTGTCCGTCCTTCGCACTAGTGGGCGAATTCAACATAAACAAATTATGGAAGGTTTTTGAAACAATCGATTAGTCATCAGTGCATCTCCAGTGACGTTTCACGCAGACTGCATTTGAAACGCAGTTGCGACAATTGGCATGGCTTAGTTACAGAATACCTCCTTGCCACGCCAAATGCTGGGGATAGATTACTTTTGGAACCCTGACATTTGTTCTTTTTATTCAGCGGGTCAATGCAGCTGGTGTCAGCTTTTCCTCAATCCTCACGCGTTGAAATTACTCATACGTGTTCTCGTCGTTTTTAGGTAAATATGAGCTATCAATCTCCTGTGCCACATACTCGCCCATAGAGTATGTGCCCCAGTCTTGTGGCAAGTGTGTGACAAGTCTGACGACCTACGCGACAGGATTGTGGCACCATTTATGTCATGACCGGTTAGTAATATTCGTCAGACCACGTTACCTTCACAACTAACTTTGGTTTACATCAAGTTAGGAGTGTGACCACGAGGGCAACCAGACGGAGGTGAATAGATAGATAGATAAATAGATTAACAGATGGATAGATAGATATCTAGATAGATAGAAAGATAGATAAATAGAAAAATAGATAGATAGATAGATAGATAGATGGATAGATGGATAGATGGATAGATAGATAGATGGATAGATAGATAGATAGATAGATAGATAGGTAGGTAGGTAGGTAGGTAGGTAGGTAGGTAGGTAGGTAGGTAGATCAATAGATAGATAGATAGATAGATAGATAGATAGATAGATAGATATATAGATACACAGATAGATAGATAGATTGATTGATAGATAGAGTGATAGATAGATAGATAGATAGATAGATAGATAAATAGGTAGACAGACAGACAGACGTCTAAAGTGCTTGTAATGTGCAAAGAAATTCTTCGCATTTAATATACATTGCATCACCGGCTGCTGGATCATTACAGGGGGTATTCACTTATCTCGGCCTGCCAGGCGACGCCACGTAACCGGGTGGCTACCACGGCCTTTAGGCTTCACCAACACAAGATGTGACATCTGATTTTTTGCTGTCTTTGCATCTCGTTGCGACGTTTTCTTAAAAAAGAAAAAAATCTGCAGATCCCACGTACCTGAGAATCGACGTTACGCGAAGCATGTGGAGGGATGTGACAATGTTGCAATTTTTTTATTGAGCGACACGTTATGAAATGATGCTAAATATATTGTAAGCACAATATTGACAACGTTTGATCCTCATCTTCTTCATCTGCATATAATCATCATCACAAAAAACGTTGTCTTCGTTCGAAGGGTTGATCAGGCGATTCGGCCTAATAAACGCTGTCGAGACTCCCACGCTGCTACTGTCTTACAGAGTGGTGGAGACTGCTTAGATCCCCAAGTCCTCTCCGACGTCACGTTTCCCTGGTTCGGGTTGCCGCTTGCTTTCCCCGTCCACTGTCATGGCTCAAGAACCGCTGCCCGAAACATCCAGCGTCCCTGTTCAACAAACCATTCCTGTGTGGATCGTCAACGCCTGGAAGCGCGACCCCACCCATCTTCTGTGGTCTTCCACGCGACGACGTCGAGGTATGGCCAAAAGAATACGACATGAGCAGTGTTTATAACCAATGTGATGAGCCTCAAAAACTTCGTCACGTCGCCTTTTATCTCTCCGATGTCGCGAAAACGTGGTGTTTTAACCGCGAGAGCAGCTTTCCGGCTTTTGCTCAACAAGTCCGTAGGATTTTTGGAAAACCGAACATCCATTCCGAAGTGTAGAAACGAAAGCTCAATGGGCGTGCCCAACACCCCGGGGAGACGTACACTTCGAGCATCGAAGACGTCCTTGCCCTTTGCCACCGCGTGAACTCGGCGATTACAGAAGCTGATCGTGTTCACCACATGATCAAAGGGTTAGGCCATGTCGCGTTTAACGCTCTGGCTGTTAAAAACCCCACCACCGTTGAGGATGTCATCACGACATGTCAGCATCTTGATGAACTCCAAGCCATTCGATTGCACCCAGACTACCCAGACGTCAGTGACAGCCGGCCTTTCTCGGATGCGGATTTGCGCGCGCAAATTCGCACTCTGATTCGCGAGGAACTTCGAGCGCAGGGGTTGTCATGTGCACCGGCCCCTCGGCCTCACTCTCAATCTGCTGGTCTGCGTGACATCATCAAAGAGGAGCTCCCATCCATGGCTTGCGCTCTACCATCGAACGCTACGGTGCCACCAACACCACCCACGACGTATGCGCAAGTCGCTGCTATGCCACCTGCCTTGGTTCAGCACGCGCATCCTGTTCCTGCGCAGTCCAACGTAGCAGCATTTGCACCACACTCGCCTGTCCCAGCACCAGTACCAGCGCCTGTGACAGCTCCAGCACACTACGCCCCCTGGCGCTCGCCTCGCCTAATGTGTTACTATTATGTTACGATTGTGGTATTCGTGTCCATAATTCACGATTTTGCCGCAAGTGCCAACAGGACGAACGCCGTGGCTACGATGTTTATGAAAGGCGTTCGGAACCAGTACCAGTACCAGCGACGCCCTACGACACGTTCCTTCTCTCCGACTTCTCCACTCGCCGCACCTCGCCCCTGCTATCCCGGACGCCGCCGGTCCCCTTCACCTCTACGACACTCAACATCTTCTCTGAGACCGGCTGTACCTACTTCTGGCTACTACTCGGAAAACTAGCGGGTGCAGTTTTTGGAGGGAAAGCTGCATTGCTCGAGCAAACAACAAGACCTCCAGAGGGCCCAGCCAACTTTTTATTAGTGTATGCGGAAGGGGTACCAGTTCAGGCATTGGTGGACACGGGGGCTGCTATTTGTGTTATTCATGCAGATTTGTGTACTCGTTCACTTAAGGTTACCACACCTTATACTGGCACTCTCTTACGTAGCGCAAATGACTCGCAGATACGGCCATCAGCACAGTGCACCGTGAAAGTTTTCATTGATGGGATCCGGCATCATATTCAGTTTGCCATACTTTCTTCTTGTGCTTTTATGTTTATTTTAGAATGGGACTTTCTTTCTGATGCTGCTGCTTTCATCTATTGTCGACAACGAATCATACATATGCGAGAGACGGATGATATTTCGCCGAAATTATCACGTGACCGGCTACGAACAGCCAATGACTTCCTTGTGCT
Source organism: Rhipicephalus microplus (assembly GCF_043290135.1). NCBI lineage: Eukaryota > Metazoa > Arthropoda > Arachnida > Ixodida > Ixodidae > Rhipicephalus > Rhipicephalus microplus. The sequence goes on along the minus strand of NW_027464615.1, from coordinate 2,919,933 downwards.
ACCTAACCACGAGCACGTTATCACGGTTATGTCTGACACCATTGACCACGGTGACGTTCTAGTCAGTCCATCAGCCCGTTGTCTATCCAGAGGGATTGCACTTTCATCGAGTCTTGTCCGCTTCTCTAACGGCACCGCATTTCTCGCAGTACTGAATATCACCAATGAGCCGATTCTGCTCACCAAGGGCACTGTTGTAGTTTCCAGCGTGGACACACAACCTATCTCTGTAGTGTCTTCGGATACTAGTCTGGTGGAATCACGTTCAATACCAACAGATGCTCCACCTACTACGGCTCTCGTCAATGCCATCAGCACGGATCTCACTACCCCGCAAGCAGACGAACTACTGGCGTTGTTCTCTAAGCATAAATTTTCTTTCGACATACATTCCACTGCTCTAAGTCAGACTTCGGTGGTGGCTCATCGCATACACACTGACGGAACTTCTGTTGTCCGTCGTCGACTATACCTTGTTTCTTCCAGCGAACGCAAGATCATCGACAAGCACATTGCTGATATGCTCAAGCAAAACATCATCCGCCCCTCCTCAAGCCCTTGGTCGTCACCTGTCGTTCTCATAAGAAAAAAAGACGGTTCGGTGTGATTCTGCGTTGACTACCGCGCATTAAACAAAGTAACCAGAAAAGACGTATATCCCTTGCCTCGCATTGATGATGCCTTAGATTCCTTACAAGGAGCAAAATATTTTTCGAGCCTTGACCTGTGCTCCGGTTATTGGCCAATTCCAATGCACGAGGATGACAAGGAAAAAACTTCCTTTCCCACACCAGACGGACTTTACGATTTTAACGTCATGCCTTTCGGGCTCTGCAATGCGCCAGCAACATTTGAACGACTGATAGACAATGTATTGTGGGGCCTTAAGAGGAAAACATGCTTATGTTACCTTGACGACACCGTGATATTTTCTTCATCGTTCGAACAGCACTTGCAGCAGCACCTAGATAAAGTTTTGACGTGTCTCGCAGCAGCTGACCTTCAGCTCAACACCAAGAAGTGCCACTTTGCTAGCAAAAGTATTAAAGTACTCGGACATCTCGTCAGCAAAGATAGAATCCGGCCTGATCCCGACAAGATTACCGCCGTTCTTCACTTCCCAGTGCCTCAACGCGTCAAAGAGCTACGAAGCTTTCTTGGCCTTGCGTCGTTCTTCCGGCGCTTTATATGAGACTTCGCCACCATTGCTGCACCACTTCACCAACTCCTTTCTTCGGGAGCATCATACGTATGGTCGGACGAATGCGAAATGGCTTTTGACACCTTGAAACGTGCCCTCACGTCTGAGCCAGTGATTTGTCATTTCTTTAACGCCGCACCTACTCTCCTCCTTACTTATGCCAGTGGACACGGACTCGGCGCTGTACTTCTGCAACGAACCGAGCGTTATGACGAACGTGTCATCGCATAAGCAAGTCGCACCCTCACAGCAGCAGAAAAAAACTACACCATCACCGAGCAGGAGTGTCTCGCCGTTGTCTGGGCCATCCAGAAGTATCGACAATATCTTCACGGCTGCCACTTTACCGTCGTCACTGACCACCACGCTTTGTTCTGGCTGTCGACATTGAAGAATTTGTCTGGACGTCTCGCTCGCTGGATACTTCTTCTCCAAGAATACGAGTTTGACGTTATCTACAAATCCGGCAAGAAACACAACGATGCCGATGCCCTTAGCCGCTGTCTTTTACAATCCTCATCAGGCACTCCTGGCCTGTCGCCAAGTGTGAGTGAACCCATCAAAGTGTATCCGTCAGTTCATTCACTCACCGCTGTCGATTTTCTTTCTACCTTCGGCAATGAGACGTTTGCATCCCACCAACGCAGCGACACTTACTGTCGCTCTATAATGCAGCGCCTTCAAGGCTCCTCTCGTCCTCCCAATGCCCGCGCCCCTCGACAGCTGCGGAACTTCAAAACTGAAAACTCAATCCTTTTCCGCTTTGTCTTCCGCCCCGAAGGACAGCGCTGGGTTCCTGTTGCTCCTCGTTCCCTAAGGGCGGTGATTTTGGAGGCGTTTAACGATGACCCTAAGGCCATCTCGGTTTTCAAAAAAACCTATGAACGCATCCGCAGTCGGTTTGCCTGGCCTGGCCTTTCCAACTGCGTAGCGCGATATGTTGCGTCATGCTCGCTATGCCAACGCCGCAAGGGACCCACTTCCTCCCCGGCCGGTCTTCTACAACCTCTTCCGTGTCCTGACGCTCTCTTCGATGTCATTGGCATTGACATATACGGAACGCTAACAATATCAGCTAGCGGAAAGCGCTCGATTGTCACAGCAGTTGACCACTTAACAAAATACACCGAAACAGCTGCACTTCCTTCAGGATCAGCAGAGGACATTGCCACATTTTTTTCTGGAGGCAATCTAAGACATGGTGCACCACGCATCTTATTGAGCGATCGCGGCAAGGCGTTTCTCTTGAAACTATTCGAACAAGTCCTCCACGCATGTGATACGATTCATAAGATGACATCCAGCTACCATCCCCAGACTAACAGCCTCACAGAGCGCTCCCATCGAACTTTGACCGACATGATATCTATGTATATCAACGCCGACCACATTAACTGGGATACCATCCTGCCATTCGTGACTTTTGCGTACAATACCGCTACGCAGCGCACCACGAGCTATTCCCTATTCTTTCTCGTCTATGGCCGTCAACCAACATCTCCGCTCGACATCTTCTTTTTTGACATCCCTGTGAACTCGTCATCGTCATCGAGGGAGCACTTAATCTCTCGCCTGGCCGATTGTCGCCGACGTGCCCTCCTTAATACACAGGCAAGCCAACAAGAGCGGAAGACTCGCTACGATGGCGTCTACCGCGTAGTTCACTTCAATACTGGAGACGAAGTACTGTTGTGGACCCCAACGCGCGTTCCCGGCCTGTGTGATAAGTTTCACTCACGTTTCATCAGCCCCTACGCTATAGTCGAGCAGACGTCTCCTGTTAACTATTGAGTAACCCCTGTTGTCATGCCTTCCGACGGCCGTTTTCGTGGTACGGAGGTTGTTCACGTGTCGCCCTTAAAACCATTCGTGCGCTGCACACCACCGTCATAAACAGCGGCCTAATTGGCGGCTTCCGCGTGAGGGGGAAATCAGCGTAAGCACAATATTGACAACGTTTGACCTTCATCTCCTTCATCTGTATATAATCATCATCACAAAAAACGTCGTCTTCGTTGGAAGGATTGATCAGGCGATTCGGCCTAATAAACGCCGTCGAGACTACAACGCTGCTACTGTCTTACAATATCTACAAAACTTGCACGCAGACACATATGTTGAAGAGTTTCAGATGTTTATATAACACGCTGTTTGCACTTGTGCAACGATAGTAACTGAAACATGCGTAGTAGCAGCATCAGAAGCTGATATGAAGCGCTGATGCTCACGAGGATGCTGGTCCTGAACACTGTTACGTAAACGAACTTCAGCACATGGCAGGTAACCAAAAGTGACGCTAACCCGACGGGATGGCTGTATAAAAGGAGTACATATGTAATAATTATAAAATTAGGTAGGCAGCACTGCAACAACGATTGACGTTTCATGAAGAATAGCGTCTATTTGAAAAGTGCTTCCTAGACCTTGCGTAGCTCTGTGGTCAAATGTTTATTGCCACGCAGAATGCTTGGGTTCAATTCCAGCGGAGAACCTGACATATACTCTCTGCATTCGTCAGGTCGACGCTACCGATGTCGCGTATTTTTTTGACGCTCGTGCGTTATAATTGCCCATGTGTCTTTTCGTCAATCCTGGGTAGATACTAAGTCTCAATCACCTGTGGCACATATCCGTATACCGTGATTGTGACATTTTTCATGTCTTCACCAGCACGTCATATTCGTCAAACCTTCTTACCCTAGTTGGCTAATATTGGTAGGTGCCAAGGTATGGGGGTGACCACGAGAGCACCCGAACGTAAGCGGATAGATAGATAGATAATTAGATAGATAAATAGATAGATAGATAGATAGATAGATAAATAGATAGACAGATAGATAGGTAGATAGATAGATAGATAGATAGATAGATAGATAGATAGATAGATAGATACGCTCAAGGTCGCCGAAGTTCCCTAAGAAATGCTTCGCATTAAAGAAAATTGGCAGATCCCACGTACAGTGGGAATCCATCATATGCGAAGCACAAATGAGGAAGATTTGAATGTCAGTTTAAAATCAGAACAATGTTACGAGTCGGGGGTAAATTATGCCGTATATAACTTCCATTAGAATTATTATGTTTGTACGCACCATTTATCTTTATCATCTATTCACGCTACCTGATACCTAATTAGGTATATGATAATAGATAGATAGATAGATAGATAGATAGATAGATAGATAGATAGATAGATAGACAGATAGATAGATAGATAGATAGATAGATAGATAGATAGATAGATACGCTCAAGGTCGCCGAAGTTCCCTAAGAAATGCTTCGCATTTAAAAACAAGGAGCGCCATTCGAACTTTGGCTGTAGTGCCCTGATGACGCCTGAGCGCGTGACCACGACTATGGTGACCTGCGTGGTAGCACCCGTTGTAGATTACATCACATGAATATCTGCTATACTTCAATTATTTTTGCAAAAGCTGTTAGGAGATCACAACTGGGGTCACATGCCGTTGCCCACCACCGCCGCCGCTGGTGTCCTTACTGACCATATCGAGCGAAATTAGAAAAAAAAACCTAGCACCATTGAGACATTGGGGCTCAAACCCGGATACGCTAGGTACCAGCCCAGTATTCCACCACTTAGATACACAGCTGCTTTGGGCTTGTTGGCAAACTTGCCTTAGGCAGGCTTGGGACAGCAATCGCATTATTACGACTTATGAAGAGTTTTTAAACAGCCAAAGAACAGCCAGTCGTCGCACAACGTGAATGACGTCGTCAAAAGCTCCAACTGATTACAAATTTTTGTTCTGGGTCCTCTATTAACTGTGGTGCATACTCACTTCAGCCATAATTCCTCATCATCGTCAGCCACTGCATGAACAATTGGCGCAAAATTTCTTGCAAGTTATAGCAGATACAACACTTCTCAGAAGAATGATGAAAAATAGCATAGCGAATGCCGGCCTACTACACAAAGAATTTATGATTATTGCTCCAGTGAGTATGAAGCCAGTGTGTTTGCAGTGCTTACCTAATGAGTGCTTTGAAAGGCTCTGAAAGGCCGCTGTTTTAGCTTTACTGTGACCATGCGGCGCTTTCCGCGCAGGCCTGGAGTTTCTTTATTACTTCTCTACACAACATAACGACTTCCCAGAGATACAAACACATAGCCCGTTTGTATTCTCTTGAAACCTGATAGATAAATGCTAGCTGATAACATTCTTTCATAAACTACATGTATTTCACTAGCGTACATTGTTTTTTTTGCAAACCAGAAGAATCATGATTTTAGCTCAGTAAACGCATTCGAAAGTTCAAGAGTTGGATTATTGAATTTTGCGTTCAGTGTTTTCTGTTCTTTTGCTGATACTCTTTCCATCTTTTCGTTATCAACTTCATGGACAAATGTCGCCTCTAATAGGCCTTGTCAGGACCAACGCCGTTTTATAGATGCGAAGCAGCTCTTTCACCGGCCTGTATAATGCTGTTCCTCCGTCCGGTCATCTCCCTTCGCCACAGGTGTCGAAGCGGTGCCAAGTAGCTCACGCCCTCCTAGCAGTGCGTGGTGACGTCTCTCTTCCTCGTCTGCCACACGCCTACCGCTTGTCAGCTGTCTCTCGCTTCACCTTCTCCACAGCTCGCAACGCTGGAGCCCACTCCTCACATGGGCATCATCTCAACCGTGCTACCTCTCTCCTTCTGTCGGCAAGAAAAAGCCACGAGCCGGCGGGTGCGCGCGCCTCGAGAATCTCTCGGCGTGCACCATGTGGACAGCACGCCGCTGCTTGCAGCGCGATTGCACCGACGGGCGGGACGCTGTCGCGGCATGCTTTCTGCTTGTGTGCGCATACCTTTCACGGCTGTCGCAGGCATTATGAGGTTTAGCGAAGCCTATCGCATTTCAGTATGGTGGTGGTGGTTAAAACATTTATGAATAAATTTACAGTGAGAGGTGTGGATAAGGCGAGTCTGTAGGGCCCGCCTTTCACACACATTAGGAGGAATATCTAGTCTGGTATCCGTGCAGCTGCCTCGGTGGCTTGGGCTCTAGCCACTAATGCCTGGTGGGCTTGGAGGTCAGAGCAGCTGAGCCGGAAAGCTTCCCAGTCCTCTCGCGTGGGGTGGGGGTGCGGCGGGTAGGTGTGCTTTGAAGGGCATGGTCACAACCTGTGATGGGTGTCACAAAACTCCTCCGTGCAGTGCTGGCACGCGCCATAGAAATCTGAGTTGAAACGCTTCATTACTGCCGTGCACAGTACAACATTAGTAAAGTGGCAGAAAAGCCAGTGCTCCTCCACCCTTGTGATGCCTTTACAGAGGGAGGGGAGGATAGAGACCAATAGAGCGTTGATAATGAGAGGTGATTTCTCTAAAGATGATTGCCGGATTCAAATAGGGTTGTGGAGCTGGCTGCGTATGAGGCGATGCCGGGTGAGCAAGTGCATGGGTGGCAGCATCGGCTTTCCCGTTTCTCTTAACACCCACATGAGCCTGAGCCCACCCAATGGTACGACGACCTGGATATCCCGTGTACCCGCAACCATAGGGAATTTCGAAGGCGTGGTATGGATTATGCCCTTGCTGAATATTCAGCAAGGGTATATTCAGGCACCCCTGAAATCAATGAAAATGATCTAGAACTGTGGGTCTGCGGCTGCCAATGCAATGGCGATCTCTTCCGCAAACGTAATGTTTGGGGCACGGAAAGTAAGGCCTTGAACTGTAGTGTTTCGGTGGATGACAGCTGCCGTGTACCAACCCCCACGATGCTGGCAGAATCCACATAGAAGACACCTCGCTTATGACCGTATAGTTGAGAGATAGGCTCTGCCCGCGCAAGGCGGCGACCATCATGGGCGTCCTTGGAAATGTTGTTCGGAAGGTGTCACACCTAAAGAGCAAAGCGCCAAGCTTTGGGGACGCGAACCCGTTCTTCCGGCTGTGTAACGATGGATATACGTAAACGGGCCAGAAGGTGGAACCCTGCCGGTGTTTTGCTCCGGCGCAAGTATTGATTAGTACGGCGAGCTTCTCCTAGCTGTCCAAACGTGTTGGTCACCCCCAAATGGAGCCGACGCTGGTTAGACGTCGCTATGGGGAGGACGAGTGCTGTCTTGTAGACCTTGCGGAGAACTGCAATGAATGTATTCTGATCGCATTTTCGGAGGTGCAGGTAGGAAGCCAAGTATAAAAGTCGGCTGGTGACAAATTCATTTGCCAGGCACAGGGCATGTTTGCATTGTAGCCCCCTCTTTATTTGGATACGCCGTGAACCGCCTGGCCCACCTGATAGTCCACCTTACGTACCTTGCGTAGGATAGTGTCAATCTTGCGCCCTCGATGAATACAATGCACCAGCACACGGATTTGCTCGCGTTCGGGCATTGGTCAACTATGTAGAGATAAGAGTATTTTGGTTGTGCACTTTGAGTTGGGGAGGACATGCACAAATTCCGATTGGCTCGGGGAGCAATCGAGGCCAAAGCCACGAGCATAATCGTCCACAATACCTGCCGCTCGTTCAAGATTGGCCTCAATCTCTCCAACCGAATCATCTGTTACCTATATTTATTTATTTATTTATTCATTATTTATTTAAGAATACTGTTGGCCGAAGGCCGTTACAGGGTGGTTGCGTTACAAAATATGATATAAAAAGGGGAAAAATGCAGTCGCAATTAAGGTCAGACTAAAGGTACAGTACACGCAAAGGACACAATGCAGTAGTACATGTTATACAACGATAGAAAAGGTACATTGCAAGCAAGAAGAGCTGTACACAATAGTAAATACAGGTACAAACAATTTTTCCGCGGTCTCTGAAGGACTCAGCTCTTATACAACAAGAAACGACAGTTTTCTTTGGGTAAATTGAATCCGCAATGTATAGGCTATGCGTCTGCAGTCGAAGTGAAAAATTTAGTTATCCCAGTTTCAAATTTGCTTATATTTTCTACTGTCAGTAGTTCATGTGGCAGTGAGTTTCACTCCTCAATTGTTCTGGGGAAAAACGAGTATTCATGTGAACCTATTTGTGCTAGAATTATTAGAATATATTCTACCAATTAGAATATGGTGATGTCGTCTGCATACAGAGCGTGCTTCGCACCGGCGACGTCACCCAAATGGGTGGGAAGCTTCATCATGATCAGAATAAATAATAGGGGGGGGGGGCAGGACGGCTTTCTGTGGGGTTCCTCTTGTGCATGATTGACATGACCCATCTTCTGTGTCTTGCAGCCGGATATCGGAATGGTGATTTGTGAGAAATTGTTCGATATAACAGAAAGTACTACGCCCGCAGCCCGTTTGCGACAAGTGGGATAGGATAACCTCACGGGTTGCATTGTCGAATACACCTCGCAAGTCAAGTGCGAGAACCACGTTATCATTGCTGGGACGCTTGATAGGGTCTAGGATCTCCTTGTGAACTTGCAGCGAGACATCTTGTGCGGAATGGTGTGGGCAAAAGCCGTACACGGTGTCTGCAGAAATGTTTCGCTGCTCAAAAATCTCTGACAATCTGTTGCGGACCATTGCTTCCATCAGCTTTTGTACACACAAAATGAAAGAGATGGGCCGGAGGTTGTCAGTGCTGATGACGTTACCCAGCTTTTGAATGAAAGTTACTAATTTCATTTTTCAGTCGATAGGCAGGCTGTGTGTCTTCGAGCCAGATAGTGTTGAAATAATTGAGTATTATGTCGTAGGCCAGATAAAGGAGGTTGGCTGAAAGCTTTACCGTCTCCTTGCCCCGGTTCAGTGCAGTGCCTTGCTTCATTTTAACCAGGGCCGCTTTCAGGTAACGCAGCTGGAATGGTTGATACAACTCGGCGTTTGCAGAACCTGCATACGAGTACGCCAGACCACGGGGATCTTGGTGCATGGGGAGGTATTTGAACCTGCTTTTCTATTTCTCTACGGGTTTGTGTCAGATCAATAAGGGCACGCAAGAGGCGCCACGTACTGCCACTCGACATTTGCCGAGCTGCCTGGTTGCAGCGCTCCACCCAAATAGAGTCTGTAAGCTGCCCCGCATACTCAACCGCCTGTCGGGTGATCTCCGCGATAGGAATTTTGAGTTGCCGATTGTGTTTTGATGAGGCCAGCGGCGGAATTGATTGTGTCATGCTTTCTAGAGGGGGAGAGATGGTTATCCCCCGCCGGGATCCTCTTCGAGAGTTTAACGATTTGCTGAATTGATTTCGACTGTCATAATAATTGATAGAACCACAGTGAATATCCCTGGTCGACTATGGAGTAGGGTTTGGTGTAGCTGGCTCCAAACTCAGTTCAATCGGGTAGTTTTGCATTGTCCTATGGTCTTGTGAGTGGCTTGGTGCGAATTGCGATGACAATAATGCAGTCGTCCCTACTGAAAGATTTCTGGGTGTTACTCCACTCTGCATGTCGAATGTTTTTCGTAAAGGTTACGTCTCGATTCATGCCACGTGTAACGGAGTTGCCTATACAAGTGTGTTGCGTGGGATTTCTGTGAAGTGTAAAGCCCAAGTTTCACACAAGCTCCGCCCGATTGCGTCCACGTTTCTCTCGCGTGTGTAACCCCATAACGTACTGGGAGTGTTAAAGTCTCCCGCTATACTGGGGGGATCCTGTTTCACTATCTTCAAGGCACGACTGAAGATATCTGCAAAGGTAACATTCGGGAGCTTTGGAGGACAGCAGATGTTAAGTATATGTAATGTGAAGTCCCGTTACGTAGTGGAAAGATCGTCATTATTACATGGGAGAAATCAGCGCTTAGATCCAGGTCAAACTGTGAGGCCGTTTAACCTTTATGTATACAGAGGAAACTCTGTTCATCTCGCTGGTACAGCAAATATTTGAAGTTTGAAGTTTCTTTCACCACAGTGTTAGACCACACAGTGTGTGGTGTAAAATGCGGGAAAAAAAGCTGCGATAAAGAACGCAGCTTGACTAGCCCCACATCCCATAAATACAAGGCAGAAAAAGTGACAGCATTCATAAAGTCCTCGAAACAACTAAACGAACACAAATACATAGTTTAAAGTGGCACCAATAAGAAATATTGCATACATAAAATTTTAGAAATTTTAATAGGATCGCATTCTTTGAGGAATTACGAAAAAAAATAAAAAGAAATGGCGATTTGAGGAGGTCCAAGCTGCTTCGCTGCACCATGACGATGTGGAAGGGGCATAGCTGTGCTCTGATTCTCTGTAGGTGGAGTCACAAATTGTGTCGTTGTAGGGCCACCGACCTTCTCCTTGGGATTGTTCAGATGACGCTTGCTACACCCGCGTTTCTTCCGCTTCGATTTAGGCTCGCGTTTTGGATGAGCAGGCTGCACATCACGATATTTAGCCGTACTCTAACGTGTCCCCGTAGCGTGGGCTCCACCACACACTGAGCACAGTGGGTTGCACTTGTGAGGGGCCTGCACCCCTCGATGATTGGAGCCTGCTGTCCACACAGGCCACACAGGTCCGGCCTTTCATTGGGACAGGCTTCCGCGCGGTGGCTGACAACACCGCAATGTCCGCAGACCCGAATGGTTCACTGGTGAGGCCTACCCTGCACAAGCTCCGAGTCTTAAAGCACGAAACGCGGCTTGTCTGTTCCGGCGAAAGCGACTCTTGCCTTGTTAGAGTTCTGAAAGTTACGTACTTCTACTATGGTAACATGGTGTCATTGAAGGCTAGTACGAAAAGAGTCCTAAGTGTCAGTATTGCGGACGGTAAAGACGCCATAACAGACATCATTTCCACCTTGGCGTTGGTGCCCCACAAGGTGATCATGCCCTCTTGGGTCATTGAGCTCAAATTTCCCGAGAATACGGTCAGCTAGCTCTGGCTCAGAGGTATGAACAAAAATCAGATTTTGTTGTCTCACCGGTAACGGCTCTGATGTGGATTGTGGGCCCAGGAGAGCAATAAAAGCGCGGCTATAGCCAGCCGGTCTTTTGAAATGCCTCGCACAACGAGACGCAGGCGCGAGGCTTTGTAACGACTACATAGTCATCTGGAGCAGGCTTGGGGATAACAAGCGGCTTGCACTTCGGCAGTAGTCGTCCCTTGCGTCTCGCTGCTTGAGACGCGAGTGCCTTCTTGCTGCCTGCGTGATCACCGGCGTCGAGAGACACGCCGCCCTGCACTCAGCGCAGCACTTCATCGTTCAATGCGCGCTGCGAAAACGTGCCGAAACCGGGTCTCCTGATGCCGCTTGTGGTACTGTTGCTCGTTGCATGCATTCGGAGTCGTTGCTCCGGTAGAAGACTTGCGTAGCACCCATGCTGGCGTCGGTAGCCAGAGGCAGAGGCCCTGATGCACCAGATGTCGGGTCTGCCATGAAGCCTAGCTGCACCATCGGCGAAGTCGGGCGAGCAGTTGCCCAGAAAGGGGTTTAACCGCAGCCACCATACACAAACAGGTGCCCACATGTTCCCTTCACCTTCGGGTACACGTTGGTGGTAAGATTGCTACGGGCAGGCGAAGATTTCCGACGCTCCAGCCGATAATTGGCAGAGCCGATGCGCTGTGCGCATGGAGGAATGAAACACTAAGGAGATGCCCTATCCTATCCCAATGCGTTGCAAGAAGTCTGGGGAAAGTGACGTCAAACTTATGGAACAAACAAACTGGTATGGCACAAACAAAACAGCAGACGCTCCGCGGTGTATTTGTTCTCAGCACTGTTTCGCTTATATAGTCCGGGCGTTAACTTAACGCACATTGTATGGTTTGTATGCGATAAAATGTTGCGAGCACACCTTTCCGAAACTGTTAATGCGTGGCAGGGCCAAGCTCGGCGTGCTGAAGTACTTCCTGGAGTGTTTTTGTGTAACAGCAGAGAGCACCGGTGCGTGTCGGAATGAAAATCATTCAGCCTTGCATCATCGTATTTGAACTCACACGAGAGTGACTTACGCGTTCTGCTCGCCACAGGCCTTCCTTTTCTCTTTCTCCCTTAGCCATATTTCCTGATCTACGGGCAGATTAGCAATGATTTACTCGTATGTATTGTCAGTGTGCAAATGCACGACTTTGAGAGCTTTCTTCGTAGCTATTCCGTGCAACGCCAACTTAGTACTTAAAGTACTTCACATTGGTAAGAAGGTACAGATGTATTATATACGTTATCGTGCACATATAGTGTGTATCCCCAGTGCGCGCACAACTAACACGCAGCGAACGCACACCGTACAATGCATACACACTTAGTCCGGTAACAAAAAAAAGTTTATTGTCCTTCCATATGAATGACACAACCTCTAAAAACGCGACACGATGTCTACGGCATCAAACACGAAAGTTCGCGGGTTTTCTCAGTTGACACAATGAATGAGAACCGACGGAGCGTAAAGCTCAGAGCTCCGCATGCAAATGCCATCAACAGTGAAGCGAACATACGCGAAAAGTGCCACCAGGTACATCCGGCAGTGAACGTGTTTCGCACCGAGTTTCGCGCAGCTGAGCATCGAACAACTTTTCTAAAAAACACACACAAAAGAAGCAGCACTAGTGGATTGACTCGCTGCTGGCAGAAAACACTGCTTGCAAGGCCGCTGCGGCGGCTGGTCACCAGAAATCACGAAGTGTTTATCTGCGTTTCCGCTAGAAGGTAGTGCGAGTGTTTGCGATGCGGTGGCATCATGATTATGACGTCATGGCCTCTCCTATATTTTTCTTTCCTCTATGGCTTTGTATTCGCGACAATGCAAGGCGACCAATCGTCTCTGCGTATAGACGAAAGCACGCTCATCTCACACCCAGGCGCCTTCGACGGTATACGCTCACTCCCAGACACACCATTATTTGTTTGCAACTGCCAAGGCGCGCGTCGCTAGCATAAAATGCAGTAGCTCTGGGAGTTTAAAATGCGAGAAAGCGCCTGTTCACGCTGCTCGCGTTTATGAAATGTCATCTGGGAACCAATGCGCTGTCATCTATTGTGACAACAACCAGCACAAGACGAAGAGATTGCTGAGCACTGCTTGTGAAGTTCGCAGCAAATCGCGGGAGTCATGCGGGCCTATTATCGGCCTATTATCGGCCAGCAACGGCCTATTATCCCAACGCGTGAACGGCGTGGAAAGCATGACTTTCGACTCGGTCGAACTGCGACATGCTTTGACTGTCATTAGGCTGATCGACACGTGCTTTCGACCGGCGGCACTGTAGCATTTTAATATCTTGTCCTGGCTGGTACTCTTGCAGCGCGTGTGTGTTCCGAGTGCCTGGCAGCACTGGCGTTTGATACACATTTGGTGCATGAGCGTAAGTTGTAACCAGATTCTAGCGCTACGTTGACACCGGCTTGCAGCAAAAATTCTGCCTTGTCACAGCCAAGGGACGCCGCAGTTAGACTGATTCGAAAGCAATGCTTTCCACTGTTCGCGTTTCTTCCGATCGCAATAGTACGTACCTGATGAAGTTGCTTCCGTAGTCTGCAATGCACGTGCTGAAGATATTCCGGACTATCGAGGAAGGTCTCCTCGACGTTTCACACAAAATCAGCATAAAATTCCAGTACAGAAACAGCGCGATACATGCTTACAGCCAAACTCGAGTTATGAAGTTTCGCGTTTGATTTGCAGAGTGTCTTCTCGCCTGGCAGTTGAGAGTATTGCTTGGCCGTGCTTGCAACAGACGGCGCCATGCGCTTTTAAATATGGCAGTGAGCGCTGAGCTCGCTGTGTTCTGGTGTATAGACGGTTACGCCCGAGTCTGCTGGTCTCTGGCAACATTGTGCGTTCGCCCTAAAACCATTCCTGGAAACGTCCGGTTTAGCTTGTTTCTGCATGGTTTTATTCCTTTTTGCTTGCCGCAGCTTCTTGTGTTCTGATGTTTTATGCGGATGAAATTGTTTCAATAAAGTGTTCGCAACTCAGGCACAGCTTTGTCAAGACAGTATGCAGTCTGCAAACCTGAAATAATTTTATATGCTAGTCAAAACGTCCTGTTTTTCGACTGATGGTGATAGAACGAGCGCCATCAGGCATTGCAGCGATCACGCGAGAAAACTGGATTCCCACCAAGAGCACGTAGGTTTGTGCAGCCCACTTTATTGAAGGCAATATTAAGCTCGGTTCACACTTATGTCACACAGGCGATACTTAGACGTTAGACTAGTCGAAGGCCCCCAATATCCGGGAACATATCGGTCGCTGCGTGTTCCACCCGTGGCAGATGAGAGTACTGATGTCTGACATGGGTAGCAAAACGTGAAAGCTAACTCTAAATATCCCTTGCAAAGGTGTTTTTTAAAGTTTGAGCGACATCAATAATATATGCTGTCTGAAGAATCACTGGACATAAAGTAGCCGTGTTCAACATGGATCTCCGCACAGTGTACGTCATGTTGTTGACGTTTCGTTGTCGTTGAATATAACTTCAAGTTTTTAAAGCGTCGCCGATGAGTAGGCTCTCATCTGTTTGAGCAAATTATCGCCTGTCTTTCCGCCGTTAGTGAACATCGCCACATTCTAGCTAATTTATCTTTTGGTGTGAACATGAACTGTAGGTTTAGGGGGGTTCAACTTGAAAGTTTGATTAATAATAGTTTATTCGTGAGGAAACCATAATAGTTCGCTCGACCTAGCCGCAGTTGACGTCATCACATAATCAGTACATTTAAAATTTCTCAGTCACACGAATATTACAAATAGCGAGCGATGCCGATTGCTGCTGGTCTCTATAAAAAGTGTCTGGTGTGACACAGGTGCAGAAGTAAGCGTTTAATCCTGTGGTTGTGTGCAAAGACGAAAACACATATAAGTTCGTGGTTCGACATAAGTCAAGCTTTCGTGTTGCTTTTCTGCTTTTCGTGTTGAGTGCCTGATGTTTTGGTGAGGAACTCTTTTTTTCTCGTGGAAGCCGTGGCAATTTCACTGCCAATTCTTCGATTAGCGTCAACCATGATGCGGGTTTAAGTTACCCAGCTGCTTGGTCCCGAGTCACTGCTCACCGTTACATGTCCGTGTTGAATGAACACGAAGTGATTCATTATCATCAGCACGCTTCCCCCGAGTTCAGTGGCCCTATTTGCGAGCCCGACAATTCTTGCGTATCGCATCTAAAAGGAGCTTTGCATGGTGCAGAGCACTTTCTTCATGTCCTTCATTTTAGCTCTTAACTGGCTCTCTGAACCTCCTGCGTAAGCCTCTGGTTGGATCGCCGCCCCGCTGCGGTGGTCTAGTGGCTAAGGTACTCGGCTGCTGACCCGCAGGGCGCTGGTTCGAATCCCGGCTGCGGCGGCTGCATTTCCGATGGAGGCGGAAATGTTGTAGGCCCGTGTGCTCAGATTTGGGTGCACGTTAAAGAACCCCAGGTGGTCTAAATTTCCGGAGCCCTCCACTACGGCGTCTTTCATAATCATATAGTGGTTTTGGGACGTAAAACCCCACATATCAATCAATCAAATCAATCTGGTTGGATCGCCCGTTTTTTCTAGGCTGGAGCGCCTGCATCTAAATATAAGTCTGAATTGCCCGCGTCTGGAACACTCGCCGGCAAGGGCTGGTTTTCAGTATGTTTGTTTATTGATGACACGACACGCTCACGTCAGAGTTCTTGCACATCTTGTATTAGCTATTGGGCTAGCTGGCGAATTACTCCGTTCTCTTTTCTTATTTAACCTAGAATGGCAGTATTGATCGAATTCATTTACTCTGGAACTGTAGGTACTTTACCGAACCCCTCCAGCGTGGTGCCATGGACTTTGTCTGTCCAGCTCACCTTGTCTAATGGAGCTGGTGTCATGGACCTCCAACTTGTCAAAGCTGGGCTAAGCCTTGTTTTGCTGCTAGATCGGGACTGGTTACGCAATCACCAATTCTATTTCGATGTGGCCATCTCTCTAAGCAGGTTGTCATGCTGCGTTCGTTGGTTATTTGCTGATCGGTGCTCCTATCGGCGTCTGGGTATTACGAACGGAGTCTTGTACATTCTTCTGCAGGCCTTGTCGGCAGTTTACACTTGCACGAGCACTGGTGTTACTGGTCAAAGTTGTAGAAGCTGCAGATGTCGTTGGTGGGATTTGCGTAAAAATCCAGATGGTGGCCGTGTCACGCGAATTGGTAAAAGATGTCGTTTTTCTCGCAATACAAAGTGCAAGCAATTAGCGTGGCGCCATATTTGAAGAACTTTGGCATTCTGAGTGTGTCGAACGCGATCGCAACCATCCATAATGCCAATGAGTTTCTTGGATTTACAATGCTCTCGTCAAACACTCGGGGTCTGTCCTCAAGGCGGATGCCTCGCATCACTTCCTTCATTTTATTATCGGGTGCCGTTTGATACGCACTGGCTTCAAGGAGTTTTTCTTGGATGGATATCTGCCGCATTTCAGCGCAGCGGTCGGCATTCACTCGTTTCAAAAGGCTGACCACGACAGATGCTCTGGTGCAAATTCGGACAAACTGTGTCCTCTGCACTTTCTTGCGCTCATACTGGCATCTGCGAAAATGGCCGTGGTGACTATCGGGGTGGTGACCTTGACGATGTTGTTGTAGGCCCGTGTGCTCAGATTTGGATGCATGTTAAAGAACCCTAGATGGTTGAAATTTCCGGAGCCCTCCACTACGGTGCCTGGCATTATCATATGGTGGTTTTGGGACGTAAACCCCACATTTTATCATCATCATCATCATCATCATCATTGACTTTGACGATTTCTAGGCCGCAGTGTGGTCGCACCACAATCCTCATATATTCTTTCGGTAGTTTGTGCATGCATCCGCCTTGATAAGTTTTTCTTTAGCATTATTGGACTTAGTACCTTGCTGGCCGATGCCGAGCTTATTGGTGTTTACGTCGATATCGTTTGACGAGTTCACCCCGCGTTGCCGGGCCTTTAAACTTTGCGTTTCAGCAGTCTTCCATCCAGGGCATTCAGTGATTTCATTGGTGGAGAGGTCTTCCCCTTTCACTTGCACATTCGTTCTTGATTCTTGTTCGTCGAAAAGAGCCGCTGGGTGGCCTAGCCAATCGGACGCTTCTGCGATGAGCTCTGACAGTTTTTCATTTTTGCGACTGAATAAGGACAACCATGGGATTCAAGGGCATCACAGTTGTCGCCAGACGGCCATTCGACTCCTCAGACGCCAAGATATACTAGGGCCATTGAGTGCTGGCAACTAGGCGACAAGCCAGGCCGGCGGCTTGTTCGAAGCCTAAGAAATGGGTGTTGTGAAAATGGAGAGGGAGACGCTGTCACCCGAAAAGTACAACAACACTCAATGATGATGAGGATGGGTTGTGGTCCATGAATGACGCATAAAGGTGAAAGACAAGACAAACGCGGTACCAGCCACGAACGCGGGATGTGCGTCCAAGGAGGCGTCTCGGAGACTGGAAGATTTTCTGAATCAACGGCCAGTGCTGAAAGAACCGCCACTTCTGGAGACGTCTCCCCACCACGTCCACTCAGATCAACAAATCTTCGACCCCTGATCCTCTCGCGGAAATACCACGCCTACGTCGAGACGTGGAGGCACGTTGCGAACACCTGCAAAAGCAAATGGACGCCCGGGTAGCAGAAATGGGCACCAGTATGCAGGCTGCACTTAACAGGATAGAACGCCGCATGGAAATCCTTCAAATTGAGATAGTGGAGCGCGTTCAGTCATGTATAAAACGCACGCTCGAACGTAACACCACCGTGCCAACTACCGAGACTTAATTTGATCAAATCTCTCGGCCATCAACATCCAATGCGAGTGCACGGTGCTCACACTTTTACAGACGTCCTTCCGTTACCTCCCGCGGTGAAGATGGCGTCGCGTGACGCGCCACGACTAGTGGTGTGGCGATGGAACTGCAGGGGATTCCGCCAAAAGCGGCGTTCCCTGCAGCAGTATGCAGCCGCATCCGCTGACGCATCTGATCTTATCCTCTTACAAGAGACAAAGTGTCCGCCTTTATAAGGCTACAACATGCTCTTGGGTGCCTCTCCTCTTTAGGGAGCCCTTGTTTCGAAACATGTCACATGTCGCATGCATACCACTAGTATGACATTCCTCATCAAATAATTGAAATAATTACGCAAAGCTGAAACAGTCAAAGCTTCTTTTCCCTAATGTGTACAGTTTTCCCATTCGCGTATGCACTGCTTTCATGACTTTCTCACGGAACTTGGGAGTTTTGGACGGGTTTGTGTTGTGTGCGGGGATTTTAAAGCTCCACATACAGTTTGGGGTTATATCAAATCGCAGGAAAAGGAACTCGCTTGTGAAACGATATTTGTCACATTAAATACACTTTACTAGTTGACCTAGAGAACCCTACAAGTATTGGAAACAGTATATCCCGTAACGCCTGGCCTGACCTCCCCTTTGTACGCAATATGGGCCTGGTGGTAGCGCATGGTCCTCTAGAGGAGCACCTTGGCAGCGACCACTATATTGTGGTGATTATTGTACCGCTTAATGGTGTCCGGAGGACCGAGCGGCTTTTACGCATTACAAACTGGGTCAAATTACGAGAACGTCGCCGGGACTCGCCCGAGGGGCAAGGTTACGAGCGATGACTTGACTCTCTTACTCAAGATATAGAGGCCACCACGCGCACAATATGTGCAACCACCAAAACACCACACATTGACCTACATTTGCTTCATCTTTGGGACGCGCGGAGAGGACTGACACAGCGATGAAAACGCCAACGTCAGAATCGCAAACTGAGAAAAAGAATAAATCAAATTACGCGGGTATTTCAAGAATACACAGCTACCCTCACCAGAAATAACTGGCGAGGATTCTGCAAACGGCTTTCAAGAATATTAGGCAGTGCGAGAGCATATTCGATTATTCGATCCCTCACAGACCCCACCACTACGAAAACAAAAACATTTCAACAGTTACACATCCAATACACCAGTATCAGGACGACCACTCAAGACTTCTCAGTGAGCTCGAAAAACATTTCATTCCGACAGACCCAACACCACATTACCCTGAATACCCACATGTAGGCAAGACGAATCAACTGTTGGATGCAGATATCATCATTGAGGAAGTACGAGTAGTGTTACAAGATCTACATCGTAACACGGCACCGGGGCAGACCACATTCGGTTCCCTACACTCCGCAACCTGAGTGATGCGAATATGACCCACTTCACCATTATATTCAATGAATACTGGTGCCAAGGTACGTTTCCCCAAGCGTGGCGACACGCCGATATTTTGTTGATTGCCAAGCAGGGCAAATCAGTGCAGGTCCAAAACCTACGTCCCATATTCGTAACCTCCTGCATTGGCAAGCTGATGGAGCATGTACTTTTGCGATGTCGGCAGCCCTTCTGAGAACAACAATCCTTCTTCGCGCATTCTCGCTTCGGATACCGAGCTCATCTATCGGCCAAAGATGTACTGTTACAGCTGCGGGAGCAAGTCCTAGGGCCTCCATCTCGCGCCCAAACGAGAGCACTCGTTGCTTTAGATTTGAAGGGGGCCTTCGATCGTGTTGAATACAACCTCATCCTTCGCAATTTAACCGAGTCGCATTGTGCACTCGAATGTACATCCGCTCATTTCTTCGGAATTGTACGGCCACTGTGGGAATGGGACCACATCGGTCTGGTACGATCCACCTTACCAGACGTGGGACACCACAGGACTCTGTTCTTTCCCCTACATTATTTAATATCGCACTCGCAGGGCTTCCCCACTTGCTCGACCAGATTCCAGATGTCGCCCACGCTATTTATGTGGATAACATGATGTGGTCGACATGGGGCTCTGAGGGAGCCTTCCAGGACCGACTGCAACAAGCAGGGGATACTGTCGCTGAGTACGCTTAAAGAGGAGGCTTGCAATGCGCTCCTCGAAAATCAGAGCTCATTATTATTTGCTTCTGAAGCAGTAGCCCTCCTCCCCCAATTATTGTGAACGTGAATGGCATACCCATACCACATGTCCCTCGTGGTCACATCCTTGTACTACATGTTCAAGCGCATGGCAAAGCTAACTACACCATCAGCTATTTATCTCGACAAGTTTACCAAATACTGTCCATGATCCGGTGGGTTTCAAATTGGTGCTCAGGGCTTGAAGAAGACGACCTGCTGCGCTTGGTGGAGGCCTGCGTGATCAGCCGCCTGACACATCACTTGCCCTTCCAGAGATCGACCCATTCGCAACAACTACGCTTAGACGCCATGATCCGCGAAGTGACAAAGCTGTCCCACGGCGTTCTGATCTATACTGTCACACGTCTTCTTCTTAAGTTAGCGACGCACAACACACTAAGTGAGCTGCTCGAGGTAGATTGGGTCAGTCAGCGCCAACGCCTCTTACTCACCCCTACTGGCCGATATCTCCTCTCACGCCTTGAATATCCCGCCCCACCACTTGAGAGTGAAGTCTGCCCCACGCTCTCATCGCCTGCAATGCGTAAAATACTAACTGTTCATCCCTTGCCACGTAACATGCACCCCCAGCATGACAAGGGCCGGCACAAATCCCGCGTACGGTACCTCAGCCGTATGCTCGAAGACTTCCCCGAATCGCATACTCTTTGCACAGACACAGCCAGAACTCGCGAAGGTTATATCTCGGTAGTGTTTGATGTCACCGATTCCCTGCAGTACTCGGCTGCAATGCGTGAGACTCATGCCGCTCACGGCGAAATTCTTGGAGTCGCTCAAGTAATACGATACGCTGTCCGTGTTCATCGTGAGGTCTACATATTGACAGGCTCGCAACAGGCATGTCGGGTCTTTCTATCAGGACACGGCATCCCAAGAGCGGCCCACCGTATTCTCAATCAAATTCCACTAACTGAGTCATACAGTACTTTTCGCATTCACTTACTCTGCACTCCTGGTCATGCCTCTCTACTGGGCAATAAACGCGCACACGCTGTTGCCCCCAAACTTTCTCTCCCGGTGGCCCGGCAAGGTGAGTCGACCATTTCGGAGTGGGGGGATCCTCTTCTCACTTACAAAGACATTCTTCGTCACTACAGAAACGTCCGTCACACTCAGAGCGCCCCATTGCCATCGTTCTCGCGAGAGGAGGCAGCAGCGTTACACCAGCTACAGACTAAAACATTTCCCAATCTAGTATCATTTCATGAATTATACCCGCAGTGCTATGCACACTGTTGCCCCGGCTGTGGAAACTCACCCACGACCTCCCATGTCTCGATGGAGTGCACTGCGAACATCTTTCCTCCCTTACAGGCTTTCCTTCACCCTTTACGTAACGAGGAGCTGTGGGATGATATTCTTCGCGATGAACCTCCCGAGGTACTCCGAGCTCTCATACCGCGGGCCCGGCTCGTCACTGGAGTTGTCCTAGGGACCCCGGACTAGGGGTTCCTCCCATGACCTCCTTCTCCATGCTTTAATAGATAAAGACGTTTCTCTTTCTCTCCGGAGACGATTACAAAGTAGTATTACGCCCAGGAGGCAGTCTGCACTTGACGTGGCAGAGTCTAGCGCTCATAAACGACGATGTTCTACGAGCGGCAAAAGTACAGCCTGACAATGCTGGGTAAAATACTCTCAGAATCAACATGCGGCAGAATATCATGATAGGGAGCATGCCTAGTCTGGCAAATGCGAAGGACAACAGCAACATGAAGAAAACTAAGATACATGGAAAGCTACGCTACAAGCGCCTATATAACAGCAGAAAAAAACACATCCAAAGAGGTTATCCACGGAATACAGATGTATGATAATCAAGAAGACATATAGAAGAGCTTGGTCAAACAGAGGAAACCGACGATTTTACATGGACGATGTATGGGGCTTACGGACTAAGTGGTTATTGTCTTCGAAAGGCCCCTTGTGCCGAGCTCTATGCACTACACTGGTGCCGAATATGGGTGCTTTCTCTACAAGAAGCAATATGAAACACGCACTACTTGTGGACAAATGGGACATCAGGTGGACGTTCACCAACGGCCGGACAGCAAGTAACGTCCTGGTTGTGGGGTGCTCTATCAAACTGAAAATCACCAGTGCTACCCAAGGTGTAGCCTTTGCGGGAAAGGTTTTCTTTCAGGAGACAAAAGCAATTAAATTAGGAGGAAAACACAACAGGGAGCTTAACCACTCTATAGGCAGCCGGTTTGCTACCCTGGGCAGGGGTGGAGGATCGGGGAGATGAAAGATAGAGAGGAAAGGGCGAAGAGAGATAAACACAGCACATTCAGCAGCACACGCGCCCACACTAAGTCATAGTGCAGTCTTGTATTTCGTGGTGTGTGACATTGCTGTTACAGTCGCTTGTTCAAGTTTGTGTCGCTTAGGAGTTTCATCAGTGCTTTTCTCGCCATCTGTTGGAATATCTTCTTTTGGGCACTTGAAACAATAGTGTCCGAAGACATTTGGCTGCTGTCGATGCGCGCAAGAACGGACGCCAGCGGCTGTCTCAAGATGTGATACAAGGGACAGTCGCACAAGATGTGGCGTAGTGTCTCCGCAATCAGAGGCATAGCAGAGAGCCTAGTCGGCCATTACCGTGATAAATGAATAAGATTTTGTAAATGCTACTTCTAGACATAAACGATGAAGAAGGGTGGCTTCTCTTCGGTAGAGCCCTCTGGGCATGCGGAGAGCCATTAAAGAGGACAGGTGGTGTTGACAATTCGTCTGAGTGCGCTGGTTACTTTGTGGACACCATAGGCAGTGCGCACTGAGCAGAGGGAGCTGCGTTGCTCATACTGCCCCGTCTCAAAGTTTCTGACATTCGCCGTTAGGGTAAGCAGAAAAGAGACGCATGTTCGCGTCCCCAATGTATCCCGGGCACAATCCGCTGACAGATGCAGGGCGCGAGACGCGCGTGTCACGTTCTAATTTTACCGATGTCGTTTAAAGGTTTCTTTTTTTATCCGCTAGGCTATGCATTAGCGCTGCTGTCAGACTGAAAAACTCCACTGAACGGTGCTTTTAATTTTTCGCGCAAACAGTAAAAGATTACTGGCAGTATCAGTACGCGAAAGTGGTATGTCTTCTTCTCGTGTACCTTCAAAAGCCACCTGTGTGGCAGTGTCGGCATGTTCGTTCTCTATCACAGTGACTTGGCAGTGACTTGGCAGCCACTGAAACATCCCCTTTCTCCTGTGCCCTTTCTCTTGTGAAGTGTGAATAAGGCATTGAATTTCGAAACCAAGTTGTTTGTACAGCCCGCGACGCAGTCCTGAGAGCACAGATTGTAGGGCAGCCTTTTAGTTGCTGAAAATTGATCATTGTTGCGGTGGTTTCCGATTGACCTAACCCCCGTATTCAAAAACGCTCCTTCACTTGAGCTTGACTTGAAACCGCCTTCAATTCAGCGCGTTTTAAACGCGTGTGTGCGTTTGTGCTGCCTTGGCACTACCTAAAGGCAGCGCGTTCGAAACGCATTTCTGCTGTATTGAAGTATGTGGCAAGGAAAGTTCAAGTCAAGCAGCCTTTCTGAATACGAGGGTAAGTGCGGTGCGCAAAGCAGCTAGTTCCACTGCTGTAGACCTCGTGTAGTTGACAGTCCTAAAGCTGATGGTAACACGTGTAACTGGGACAACTACTGTACCGGACGAACAATGGCTGTTCGTAGAGCCATTGGTATATATATTGCCGCATGCATCGATGCGTCTAGCTGCGAAATAGCGACGGCAATCAAAATCGCGAATTTGCTAGAAGGGCGCAGCGCAGGCGCGTGAAGAAGACCACAATCTTAGCGGCCTTTGTTTGATAGCGTCTATACAAGTTCCACTGTTCGTGTTTTTAAATAAACCCTGTGTATTTTATAACCCGCGACACTGTTGAAAGTGCTGGGTGCTTCCACCTCATGATGGGCACCCCTTGAGAAGCTCCGAGTCCAGCCCTACAAGACAGTCGCGCGTGGAGGCACCTGTGCACCGCTCAAGCCGTTGCTTTTAAGGTCTTGAGCCAGAATTTCACCTTTTAGAAGAAGCAACACTTCTGACAGCCACCCCTGCTCAAGAAATAGCATTTTTAAGGAGTCCTGCACAGGTGATCGTCCAGAATATGTGCATTCCTGAACCATTTCATGGCCGGCCGACCAAAGATGCGCAAGACTCGCTTCAGCAGTTTGAACGGGTAGCCATATCAAACTACTAGAGTCTCGTGAAAAGCTCTTCCACGTATACTTCGCCCTTGATTCGGCGCGAAGGCGTGGTTTATAAACCGCGAGGCAACATTGACGACATGGGAGGAGTTTTGTCGTCGGTTTTTTGACACCTTTCTTAACGCGGACCGATGTGAAAAAACATAACGCCTCCTTAAAGGACGTACCCTACAGTTGCATGAAAGCTTTGCCACGTTTGCTGAGGATATGGTGCGTTTGTGCCAACACGCCGACCCCAACATGCCCGAGGCTCAAACGAGAAGCCATCTTATGAGGGGCGTCAAAGAGCAGCTGTTTGTTGGTCTTGTGCGCAGTCCACCAACAACAGTGAATGAGTTCAGCAAGAAAGGCACCGCATTAGAGCGTGCGCTGCAGCAATGGTACTGACAGTCTGATCGCCCGGCCACCGGCACAGCTGCAGGCGCCGCTGCGCTTACCGTAAACGACAAGTTTTCTCTACGCCAGCTGGTTCAAAAGATCGTGCGTGAGGAGATTGCGAAGGAGAACGCAAAGTACACATTGCAGTCACAGGCGCCCCCACAGCAGGAGTCCACGGTAGCCTTCGCCGCTGAAGTCGTTCGCCATGAACTTCGACAAGCGTTTGCCTCTACTCAGCAATATTCTGCTCCGTCGTCCCTCCTAAAGTCCTACGCCTACGCAGACGCTGTGCGTCGTCCATTGGCTCCAGAAGTATCCTACCAACCAAACAGATACAGCTATGCAGACGCTGTTCATCCACCCAAACCATGCCGGCACCGCAGTACCTCGAACAGTATCTTGTAGTAGCCTGCGCTCACCAGGATTCTCTCACACGACTCTATATGCGGAAGACCGACATAGGCCGCACCATGGATTGCCGACCACTCTGCTACAACTATGGAGAACCAGGGCACATTTACCGTTTTTGCCCACATCCCCGAGCTGAACACCACGGGAGTGCGCCTACCGCTATGGGCCGACAGTGCGACGAAAGCCGTGCCCCCATCTACGACGACCAGGCTGGCTGGCGTGAAGGCTCTGCTGCTTTCCGGATGCGCTCACTATGCCCGGCTCGTTTTGGTTCACCAAGCCGCTGTAGTTTTACCGACGCCGTCAAAGATCGGTCTCCCAGCCCATAGCAGCGATACTGAAAGCAGCGACCTCTGAGGGGAAGGTTGCAAGCCTTCGAATTGCCGAAAATCCCCCACTGCTGCCGAAACACGTGAGAGGCGACGATGAAGACTCCGCAGAGAAAACAGTAACTGCCCCCCTCGGTGTGACGATTGATGGCTGAAGTGACGGCCTTAGTCGACACAGGTGCAGACTTCTCCATAATAAGTGAACGATTGGCAGACTAACTCAAGAAAGTCAGGTCGGAATGCACGGGTTCTTATATCCGAATTGCTGCAGGCCAGATGACGACACCCACGGGAAAATGTACAACAAGACTCAAGATTGACAATGTGGCTTTTGCAGCCACATTTCTGATCCTACCCGAGTGCTGCAAACCTATAATACTTGGAATAGACTTCTTAAGAGAGTATGGTGCTGTGGTCAACATACGTGATCGTGTGATTACATTCACCACTGACAAGCCTGTGACCCATGATCCAGACCAAGAGCCCAGGGTGTTACGTGTGGTCGACGACGACGTCTGCATGCCACCATTGTCATGCAGTCTTGTTTCCGTGTGCTTCGACATGCACTGTATTGAAGACGCCATAGCCGAACGCATCACTGCTCTTGTTTTTCGCCAAGGCATTGCCATCGTTCGCGGCATCGTCAGTTAAGTGGATGGGCGCACATAGGTGCTTCTGACCGACTTCACGAATTAGCGCTGGCACATCAGTAAATGCACGGCTTTGGCGTACCTCGACGAGCTCGACTACTCTCACGACTGTCTTCTTATGCAAGGGGAAGTCACAGCCCAATCACTTCCACATACACCAGCAGTCGATATCGGTTCGAGTCTAACACTGACTGAAAGATGTCGTCTTATGTAGCTGCTCAACCAATTCAAGGACTGCTTCTCATCGACATCAAGAGTGAGTCGAACGCCTCTTGCTAAGCGTCGCATGATTATGGAAGACACAGCAAGACCAACCCGACAGAACCCATATTGCGTCGCTCAGGAAGAACGTGAGGTCATCAAGCAGCAAGTCAAGAAGATGCTAGAGGATGATGTAATCCAACCATCAAAGAGTCCTTCGGCATCGCCAAAGGTGCTCGTGAAAAAGAAGGATGGCAACGTCTGTTTCTGCATCGATTACCGTAAGCTGAATCACGCTACGAAAAAAGACCTTTATCCATTACGACGGATCGATGACTCTGGACAGGCTATGGCATGCGCGCGACTTCTCGTCAATGGACCTTAAAAGCGGATTCTGGCAAATAGAAGTATATGAGCTCGACCGAGAAAAGGCCGCCTTTGTGAAGCCTGACAGGCTTTATCAATTCATAGTCTTCGCTTTCGGTGTATGTTCAGCCCTAACCAAGTTTCAGAGACTAATAGATACCAGTCTGTCTTGCCTAAAATGCAAAACATGTCTTGTGTAGAACGTTGACAGCAGATTGTTGACACGCGGTGAGTCCATCTAATCAACAATGGAGAAGGAGTGTCTGGCCGTCGTTTGGGAAGTTGAGAAGTTCCGCCCGTACTTAAATGGCCGCGCTTTCCAAGTCGTAAGTGACCATCCCTCTCTTTGTTGGTTGACCAACATGAAAGACCCATCTGGACGTTTAGCACATTGGAGCTTACGGCACCAAGACTACGACATGGCCGTAGTTTACAAGTCCGGAAGGCAACACTTAGACGCCGACTGTTTGTCAAGGTCACCGATTGAATCACCGGCTACAGAGGATGTTGAATTCACAGGTTTTTTAGGAGTTGTTGATGCAGCTATCGTTTCTCGACAACAACAAGATGATCGGCAGCTCAACTTGCTTATATAATTCTTGAATGGACGAGCCGCCAATGCACCAAAAGTAGTGTTTTCGAAGAACTTATCGTCATTCTGTTGACGGGATCGAATTCTGTACAAAAACAATTTTTCATCAACAGGTAGAATCTATCTGCTGGTTAGTTTCTGAAGCTCTCCGCAGCGAAATTTTACAAGCCTGCCATGACGAAGCCACTGCGGGCCACCTCGGTTTCACAAGAACACTGACACGCATGAAAGAAAAATATTACTGGCCAACAATCGCAGCAGAGGTGAAACATTACGTCCGAACATGCATTGACTGTCAGCGGCGCAAGGTACCACCTGTCAAACCCGCTGGGCTATTACATCTTGTGCCTGTGCCAGAAACTCCGTTTTCTCAAATCGGACTGGATCTGCTGGGCCCATTCCCAACATTAGACAGCGGAAGCAAATGGGTTATAGTGGCGACGGACTACCTCATCCGATACGCGGAGACCAAGGCAATCGCGAGTGGCACTGCAGCTGAAGCGGCCCAGTTCTTCTTTGAGAACATTATCCTGTGACATGGTGCTCCAGCTGTCGTCATAACAGTAAAAGGTACCACGTTTACAGCCGAGCTTTTGCGCACTGTGCTTAAGCTCAGTGGCACAGCGCATAGGAAGACGACAGCTTACCACCCACAAACGAATGGGCTTACAGAACAACTTAACAAGACAATGGCTGACATGCTTTGCATGTACGTCGATACGGAACATAAGAATTGTGACCGAATGTTGCCGTGCATCACATTCGCGTATAATACGGCGCACCAGGAAACAACGAAAATTACGCCGCTCGCACTAATTCATGGCAGAGACGTAACTACAGTGCTTGATGCCATGCTGCCTTACGCTTGCATTGATTCAGAGACAGACGCCGCAGACTTCCCTGAGCGCGCCCAGGAAGCAAGGCAGCTTGCCCGCGTCAGAATAATCAAACAGCATCAACTTGATTCCCAATGGTACAACCTTCGTTATCGATTCGTCACTTATAAACCAAGAGATAGAGTCTGGATTTGGTTTCCTGTACGACGGCGAGGCCTCTCGGAGAAACTTTTACACCGATACTTTGGGCCCTACAATGTTTCGCGTCGTCTTAGCGACGTGACGTGCGAAGTCGTGCCCGACGCCTCTTCCTTTTCAAAACGTCACCAGCATCTGCCTGAGACAGTGCACGTGGTCTGGATGAAACTTAACGACTCTAAGTGATGTAAACACCCGCTGGCTGCATCTCTACCTGGTGAGCATCGGGACGACGCTCACTCCGGTGGGAGAGTAATGCCACGTGCATAGCTGCGTCTAGCTGCGAGATAGCGACGACGACGAAGATCACGGATTTGCTCGAGGGGTGCAGTGCAACTCAGCAAACATTTTTTGCTTTTTCGTAGTATTATTTTAACACTACTTTTTCAGATTTGCTTCATTTTCATTTTAGCTTCATTTAAGTATCCTGCCGCCTGGTTCTTGGCCCATCCCATCTGTGGGTGCGCGCCATCCATCAGAGGTCATCAGCATCAGCATCAGGTGAGTGAAGAAAACGACAGTCTTAGCGGTCTTTTTTCAGAGCGTCTATACAAGTTGCACTGTCCGTGTTTTAAAATAAACCCTCTGTATTTTATAACCCACGACAATATGTAAACTGAATATTTCTCGTGCAAAAGAAGCAGAGACAGTTGTTTCGGCACGGGCGACGAAAGCTTCGATTTCCTCCGGATCCCAGTTACAGTAAGATGGACTGTGGGTCAAATAAGACACCGAGGGAAGTATCGATGGTTTGAATGCAGGAGTGAAGCCCGAGGGAAGTTTGTCGCTGTACTTCACAATCATTTTAGCGGACGATTCTTGCCTTCTCTTTGAAAGCAACAGAACAAGATGATGACAGGGAGCACGCGCAAAGTGTCTGATGTGTGTTCTCAGGACTTTTACAGCAATGTGACTTTGTATTGAATAGTCACCAGCAGTTTCAATTGTTGCCTCTGTTGACATACATCTGGGCAAACCAAGGCACACTCTCAGTGCTTGGGCTTGTACTGCCTGTAGAACACGAACATTGGTCTTGCAGGTATTGCTCAGCACGGAAAAGCTATATCTCAGGAAACCGAGAAACAGGTCTCTGTAGAGTTCCATCATAGTGTCTACTAAGATCCCCCATGCCTTTCCGGCCAGGAACTTGAACAATTGGAGAATAGCGGTCAAGCTCTTCTTCAAATAGTCCGTATGCAGGCTCCAACAGAGGTCCCTATCAATAAAGATGTCCAGAAACCGGTGGTTTCTGGCGTAAGAAATGGGTCGCCCTATGATTGAGATAACATAAGGGGTCATAGGTTTGGAAGTGAAGGCTACAAGCGCGCATTTTTCTGGCGATATGTACAGGAGACACAAGAATTCAAAGAACGGTTTACCACCCCGTATCTTATGAAGAAAATGTGATGGGAGAAGCGACAACGACAAGGCGATGAACAACAAGAAACGAAGACTGGCGAAGTTATACAAAAGGCGAAGTTCTCACTTCGCCTTTTGGATAGTGTCACAAGTATGTAAATGTTATTAAAGTGCAGGCGCTTTAGCACCATTGAATTTCCCCTGTTGTGTCACCGGCAGAGAAATTCGCGTTCTTTCAATGCATTGCACTTTATTTGACAGAAGAGTTCAATGTGATCTCAACACTGTAAACATTACAGTGCTGTTAGCGAAATCAGTAACAAGAACGGGAAAGTTCCAAGCCTGGTCATCTAGCAAAACAACAGCGGCGTGTTTTTTTTCTTTTTTTTCGCCTACACAACAAAGTGCATCGCTCTGTATACAGAGTTGCCGTAAACGACTGAAGAAGCTACGCTGATACATCAACGAACAGTGCAGGCTGGTTGTGCAATAGTATAAGTACTGCGCCCGCGAAAAAGATATTATTTAACAAAGAGTATTGAATTGTTGCAATGTTTGTACATTTACAATTATTCTGTTAGAGAATATTCAATGCGAAGCACTTCTTAGCAAACTTCAGCGACTTTGAGCATATCTATCTATCCGCTTACGTTTGGGTGCTCTCGTGGTCATGCCCTTAACTTGGTGTGAAGCAAAATTAGCGTGAAAGGATGCGATGGTTTGACGAATACGACGCACTGGTCAAGACGTAAATAATGTCACAATCCTGTCACATACGTCGTCCAACACTTCCTGCTAGACAGTGGCACCTACTCACGGGCGGGTATGTGCCACAGGTGATTGACACTTAGTATCTACCAAGAAATGACGAGACCACACAAGGGCAATTTTCAACGCATGAGCGTTAAGCAATACCTGACATCGGTAGCGTCGATGCAATGAAGGCATATAATAAATATCACTGTTAAGAAAAACCTGACATAGGCAGCATTGGCCACCCGACAAATGCAAATAATAAATTTCAGGGTCCCTGCGGGAATCGAACCCAAACATTCTGCGTGGCAGTCAAGCATTCTACAAAAGAGCTACGCCAGGTTTCGGAACTACTTTTCAAATCAACGTTATAATTTTCGTGAAACGTCACTAGTGGTTGCAGTGCTCCCTACCCAATTTCATAAACATTACATATGTGTTCCTTTCATACAGCCGTCACGTCAGGTTAACGTCAATTGTGGTGAAGTGCCATGCGCTGAAGTGGATTTAAGTAGCAGTTTCAATGGTCAGCATCTTCGCGAGCACCAGCGCTTCATACAACCTTCTGGTGTTGCTAATACGCATGTTCCAGTGGACATTATTGCGCAAGTGCAAACAACTTGTTATATAAACATCTGCAACTCTTCAACATATGTCTCTGCGCGCAACATTTGTACATATTTTTAGCGTCATTTTGTGACGTGTCACTCAATAAAGATATGCAACACTGTCACCTTCCCTCCGCGTGCTTCGCATAAAGTTGATTCCAAGGTACGTGGGATCTGCCGAATTTTTTATCACAATGTTTTATTCTGCTCTTTTTAATTAATAAAATACAGTGAGGAGGGTTTCACTCCTCAAAATGCACAAACAGACTGAAAGAGTACTGCTAGGGATATGCTGGACTGGTGAAAAGTTGGATTGGTTGAATCAAAGACAGTAATAGAGGTCACATGTTCAAACGTGGCAAAAAGCTTCAAGATTTCAATCCTCAGTTACATAGTCGAAGTTTTTTGTTTGCAAAGCGCTATCTTGTATCGTATCAGTCTGCCATTATTGAAACATAGTTGCGTTGATAATAGATATATAGCTGTAACGAGTAAAAAGGCACGTGGCGTGTGCCAAACGGCGGAGTGCGGCGGTGGTGTGCGAGGCACACTATAAGGATGCTCACCGTTGAGGAATGGCATAGGCGCCCTGTTCACGCATAGGCGTGTGCATAATAGGAGAGCTTGCAGATAGAACGACTGCCCCCCCGCCCCCGTTGGTCACCTCAGAGAGAGGGCGCGAGAGTAAGCCCTATACATTAACACATTAGGAAGAAGAAGCTGCCGCTTGGGGGAGTGGGTGCTAAGTCAGTCCCATATATTGACATGATAGATAAGGGGCACTGCGACAAACCGTTGCCCCCCCCCCCCCCTAAAGGGAAATCTTGCGCACGCCTGTGATGCAAAACCTTAAAATATGAGCTGAGATTGCTTCGTGGAGCACCGGATGAAGAAGCTCGAAGGAGACAGCGTCATTCTCGCGGAAAAAGCGCCAATAACGAGGATCTGGAGGTAGTGGA
Organism: Rhipicephalus microplus; assembly: GCF_043290135.1. Classification (NCBI taxonomy): domain Eukaryota; kingdom Metazoa; phylum Arthropoda; class Arachnida; order Ixodida; family Ixodidae; genus Rhipicephalus; species Rhipicephalus microplus. Next base: position 2,888,069 of record NW_027464615.1, on the reverse strand, counting down.
GAGAGGGTGCCGGAAAGTAGCCGTCAATCTTGGTGTATATCAAGAATTCTCCCCATAGCGGCAGTATCTCGTAACAACAGTTCCTTGGACACTTGCCGCTCTTGAACTTTTTAACGCAACGGCGGCGACTCACTTGGAAGTCTCCGGAGTGCAGCATCAAAGGTTAGGCATGACCATTCAAGTTCCGTGGTGAACGGGCAACGAGAAAGAACAAGAGTAATACTCAAAAGAGTACGACTAACGGCAACCGTGTAAGCACTGCAAGGACTCGAATGATGGGACACTTCGCCATTATTTTGAGTTGGCATCAAAAACAACAAAGGCATTCCTTTATCGAGCACGAATACAGTAGCCTTGGTGAAGCGCTAGTGCCTAAAACCTGGCCTAAATAAGTCTAGAATCGACTCAAGGTCAGGTTGACGTTTGTTTCATTCGCTATATTGTATAATATTACATACATATCTTCTTTGTAGGTCCATTTTAGAGTTTCTTAAAGGGGTTTCTGTGCTACTATGATCTCCAATTTTTTTTATTCCCATCCTTTGCAGGTGGTCCTAAATTACCATCGCAATAATAGACAGCACTATATACGCAAAAAGTGAAATAGTGAGCAAGAAATTCTATTTACACGTGAATAGGAAAGAAATATTACACCGTGCTGTTAAAGTCTACAAACTGTGAATACTGCACTGTTAAGCATGAAACATAGTGTATTTCATGTTAGTGAGCTAATCTGTACCATCTTCTGAAGTTATATTTTGCATAATTATATGTGGTGCTCACATAAACATCACATTTTTCTTTCAACAGTTTTACACGGACAATACGACAATATGGACTATTCTGACTACACAAAGCAACATTACATGCAAAGTCGATTTGGTGGCTAATAGGTCTAAGACTTCCGTTTTCTTTGAAAGACATTACTGTATGGGGCAGCAATGGTGAGACATTATTACCATTCATTATTAATTGCTACTTGCGTGCTGACACAATTCCAACACATTTAGGATCAATGAAACTTTAGAGGGGACATTCATAAAAGCCAGCCCTCTTGCTAGACAAGGTGCTCTTGACGCGATGTTAGTGCATCCTCCAGGTAAGCCCTACGTATTTATATATTATATAACATACTTTCGCTAATTTTTAACATATCCTGAAAGAAAGCGAATCTTATTAATGTTCATTATTCAGCGCAACAGCAGCTATTACAACAATTGTTTTGGTATCGTTACCGTGTACACACCAATATTTACAACAAGAACAAAAGGCGTAGAGTCACTACATGAGCTTCTTTCAAATATTTTTTGAAATTAGCAACTTCGAACATTTCGACATTCGTTATTTGGGTTAAATATGAAGAAGTTGCCCCATGCTGTAACACGAACAAAGATGCATTCATGAGTGCATGAAGTTGTAATCTGTACAAGCAAATTCGTATTATTTTTTGATGTAACCTGCTCTAAGACCTTTGAGCACTACAGAGTATCCTATGAATAAATGAAATAAAAGAGCTTAGAACGTCCACGTTTGTTAGAAAAGTCTCTCAATACCAATTTGTTCACTGCAAAAAAAAAAAAAACTGCGGTATTTTTTTTATCTGCAGTTTAGTATCCTGAAACTTGTCTTGCTTCTCCAAAGCGTACGTGTTCTATTTCAAAACAACCTTTTGGGATTGGTTTGGTTGCTTTGCATCACATATCTGTCAGTGGGTCTTTGTTGACATTTCTATAATTAACAAATTATGCTGCTCAATTTAGCAAGTAGCGAACGAGTTGTCATCAAATTCGCTTCACCGTGTGATTATCAAGTCTTGGTACGATGGCACTAATATTGCCGATAAATTTTGATGTGAGAATGTTAAATAGCTTGTTTCCAAATAATTTTCGCGTCTGTGTAGGCGTTGGTATAGGCGCGGTTAATTGGAAGTGATAAATCATCTTGTACGTGACCAAAAAATTGAAGAACATGCAAATTAAATTTATATTAAAAGATTTCGCGTTCAACGAGGGCCGAATCCTGGCCGTTTGCGTTAGAAGGGACTTTTTCACCACAAAGGCATGCGTGTGCGTGGCAATAAATATAAATATGTTCCTCTGCTTGAAAATGCAGTGAAAACAGCCTTAATGATTTACAAACACATGCGTCCTGCATACAGGCTTCACGATAAAACTTGCATTATCACAGTAATGCTGCATGGTACAAGCTTGCTTTGGCATCACGTGTCAGGACATGTAATTCTTATATGCTTGTGGTTTAAAATAGGTCACACATTACAAAAGGCACACACGCTACTGCGTGTATTTCCTTAAGACCACGTAGTGGGTGCATAGTAAATTCGCAAGGTGAAACATTCCACGTGCATTATTGTACGTGGTTTAAACATGCTACCCATTAGATAAAAAATTCACTGGTATGCTAAAGCTTCACGGACACTAGCCACTTTCCACTGTGTTGATTAGATTGTAGTTACCTACAATTTAAACCTCTAGAGTAACACTCTTTACTGTAAAAAAAATATGCACTAAATGATTGAAGCACGCTCTAGGGACAAAATATTCGTATTGCTTTCAATTCTTCAAAGCGAAACTTAGAGATACTTACATTTTTAGCTTGTCTGCAAAATGATTACCTGTTTTGTCAATACCAGAACACCCGACTGGTGAACAACAGAAACAACGATGATTGGGATGTTTTTCGCTAAGCATCCTAATATCCATCCACCCAGGACGTCAGATGCACTCACTTGTAATAGTCTACTGATATGGTGTCGTAAATCACTCGTTAGCAACGTGTTCACTGATGTGTATTCTATGAAAAATATTGTGCAGTACAGAAGCCTATGAGACGTATTGTAAACAGGAGTTGTATGCAGAAGGCGACATTTTCACAAGTAAAGTTCTCTTTTTCAAGGCTAGAATTGACTTCTCCAGCCCTGATGCAGGTCTGCTTAATTCGTTCTCATCTAATCAGAACAAACGAGATGGATGGGGAAGCTGTAGAGGGATGGGTGGTGTGGTAAGGAGGTTGTCAGGCCAACTTGTGAGTAAAAGATGAAGAGATAACGTAAATAGAGAGAAAAGAAAGAAGCAATTGTGCATTGTTCGTATGTGCATTTGTTTTACTTAAATAAATGTAACACAATTGCACATATGGAGTTTCTCTTCCTAGGTGTGTCGCGATACAGGCACAAGATACCCAAAGAGTAATAAAATAGTATTTATACTTGTTGTCTTTGCCACTTAGCAGCAATTGTTGCAAGCCTGTCTAACGCTGTCCTTCCGTCCGCCCCACTCCCCTTGCCGCAGGTGTTGGAGCGGCCTCTGTCTCTCGCTTCACCCTCTCTGCTTCCTTCTTTCTCGCTTCATCCTCTCCACTGCTCGCTACAGTCAAGCCCGCTCCTCACATGGGTACCATCTCACGCGTGTCAACTCTCCCCTTCTGTTGGCGAGAATAAGCCGTGAGCCGGTGGGTGCACGGGCTGCGCGCAGTTTTAGAATGTTGCGGCCCCGACAATGTGGACAGTGCGCCCGTGCTTGCCACGCGATCGCGCCGACGAGGATGACGCCGTCACGCGATGCTTTCCGTAAGTGTACGCGTACCATTCCCGGCTGCCGTTGGTGTAGCGAATGCTAACGAAGCCGATCGCGTTCGCGAATGGCAAGGTCAACACCGACAAGGCATGAGCCATGAAAGCCAAACGCTAGCGTCGGCAGTGGAGGGTCAGCAACACCGACGAGGTGCGAGTCGGGAACACCGATCACTTTCGAAAATACAGAAGGCGCGCGGGTAACACCAACGAGACGCGAGGCAAAGAAGCCGAGCGCAAGCGTCTTAAACGAGGGCGGCCTCCCATGTCTTCAGAATTCATACAAGCGTCAAATCGACTAAACGATACATCGTGTTTCGCTTCAAACCGTTTTTCCAGCACCTGCTCTGACGCCTGTTTCAACCGGGACAACGGCGTGCGCATCGTTGTTGCTTCGCATCCCATCAGCGTTTTCTGATTTTGCAACAAGTTAAAACATTTAAACTCTGTTCTCCCGAAACTCGCCACTGTACCTTGTCCTCTTCTAGTCTATGTCTGGGTGTATCGCCCTGTAAGCCACAATGAGTTTTCACCAACTATCTCAGTTTTCTATCTTGCTTAATCTTTTGAAAACACGTACAGCAATGTTGCATCCAGTTTTGCTGCCAAGTTACTGTCCTATTTCGGTGTCATGTTCTTTTCAACCATTTTATGCGTGACACCGAACATTCGAATTGTTTTTATTGACTGCGTTGTTATGTCTCTTCATTTCGTGCACGCTTTACTTTCATATATTTTAGCAACAATGGCTATGTTTTCTTTCACCAAGTGGCACTACCGCGCGTGGGTGCTTTTTTTCATTGTGATCGCACGTTACTGGCTAGAGAATTTACAAATGTCATCTCTTGACCCTGCCATATATATGAACGCCAACAATTGTTTCACAGTAATATGAAACAACAGCCTGCACGGCGCCCACCGTTGAGATTGCTTTAGAGGCGAAGCTCCTTAAGACGTTGGTCAGTCGCGACCTGTATGTATGCATGTAAGTAGTGACCACCTCACAGCATATCCACGAAGTGAATGATGATGAGTGAGGCGAGGCTTCGGAAGGTTTTGTCGGCAAACCATAAATTATCCATATCTCATATTCGTCTGTCGTCTTTCTGTTTGATGCTTGAACGGATGGACGCATGGCGAACAAAAACATGGATGGACAGGCGCACAGACGGTCGCACGGACGGATGGCTGCACGAACGGATGCATGGTCAAACGGACGAACGGGCAGACGTACGGATGGGGAGATGGATGCATGGACAGACAGATGGACGCCCGGACGAATGAGCGTAAGAATCAATGTATGAACGGAAGCGCGGACGGAATAACGGATGATTCACCCCACTCATCATAATTCACTCTGTGGATATGCTGTCATTTTTCATTCTAACCAAGCAAAGGGTAAGCACTAAAATGCATGATTAACCACTGAGAAAAACTTGCGCGCCTTACGCTCTGCTAAGTTATACTCATTTGCTGTTTGTGGGTAGGTGGTGTTTTTCTGCGAAAACTTTCACCCAGTGAACAGTTTCAGCTCAACCAGTTTCGTTGCACGTTTATTACACGAAAGATCAATAACGTTTCGCTTATCCACGAGGAACATACTGAGAAGTCTGCCGGGTAGGCACAGCAGGAATTGTACGAATCCCATTACCTATTAGAGACATAAATGGTCACGATAAGGATTGACCGGTTGGCAAAGTGAACTGAACGTGTGGCTGAGGAAAAGCAAAGTGACGAGAGCTTCAGTCATAGCCTGTCTATGAATAACACAATATTGATCAGGTATGGAAAGTGACGTGAAAGTAAGGACGAATGAGGCGATGGTGAGGAGAAGAGAGAGGGTAAGCATAGTATTGACTTACGAAGTATGGTACAGCAACTTGATGCGAAAAAAAAAGTCGTGGTACGCTGGATGGAAAGAAAGGTAGCAGAAGGTGAAACGTAGGTGGAATGATAAAAGAAGGGTAGTTGAGCACAGGAGAAAGTGGGAAAAATACGTCACCGCCTTCACCATTGTCTCAGTATTTGCTGCACAATTGCGCGATTGTCCTGTTTTTTAGTGCTGCAAACACAAAATATATGTGGATATTTATTGGCTCCCAATGAGTAGTTTACACTTCTTGAATTGGGCCTCGCCGTGGTGGTCTAGTGGCTAAGGTGCTCGGCTGCTCACCCGCAGGTCGCGGGATTGAATCCGGGCTGCGGCGGCTGCATTTGCGATGGAGACGAAAATGCTTAGGCCCGTGTGTTCAGGTTTGGGTGCACGTTAAAGAACACCAGGTGGTCGAAATTTCCGGAACCCTAACTATGGCGTCCCTCATTATCATATGGTAGTTTTGGGACGTTAAACCCCACATATTTACCTACGTATCTAGTTAACTACATTTCCTGAATTTGGTGTATCGAGTTCGTCAATCGTTGAAACTCTCGGCATCTTTTGTTTTTCATAGAACAGAGGTTCGATTGAAGGTAAACAGGTTACGTTCGTAGCCCCTCGAGTCACCAGCTATTATGCGGTGTCACAAATGCAAAATCTTCGCTGGCATGATTTCAAGGCACTGAGAATTATATTCGATGTAAGCGAAAAAAGAAAGGTGTTGTTTTTTTGTAAGTTTTAGCAATTTGAGGTTATCAGTATGTAAAAACCTAATTATTTTGTCACCAGCCAGCTTCAGCAGATGCCTAAAAAAGTCCCAGCTTTGCCGCAAAGAGGAAGCAACGAACGCGATAAGAACAAATTGGAAGGTCACATGCAGATTGGCCAGTCGATCAAAGCGTGCTTCGCGTTTCTCGCGCACAAATGACGAAAGAAACGTCCTCCACGGCACAAATGAGCACAAATAAGCGTCTCAGTTGTTACATCGCTGTGCCTGGAAGGCGCACTCCTTTCGCAAACGCAGACTGTGCAAGAATTTCAGTGACCTTTGAGCGCCCGGTAACTAAAACAGCATCAATCCGATAAAAGCAGAACGCCATCCAACACGTACGATCCCCCCTGCCGCGAGATAGGGGTGCGCGTGTGAGCGTTCACCCTCTGCTCTTTGCTAGGCAAAGTGCATGTGGGAGATGAGAGTGGGGCCACTGTGTCGTGACGCTGTTGCTACACACGATCATTGCGCCAGCTGGTCGTAATGCTGAACACGATTTTCCCCCGCGCCTTCGAGATACCCGTCAGCAGCGCTAAGTGGTAGGTATAAATCGCTTGTCATTTGAAAGTTAATGAACGTGCTCCTCGGAGGCTCAGTGGTCAACGCCTCGAACTCACGATCGCCCCGCCGTGGTGGTCTAGTGGCTAAGGTACTCGGCTGCTGACCCGCAGGTCGGGGGTGCGGCATTACTTTCCAGCACCGTTCCAGACAGGTGACTGCCGCGCCACGGCAAGCCATGGCGCGAACTAATAAGAGTAGCCTCCCGCTAGGTGCTCTTCTCACGACCGCGCGCGGCCTAGGTGAAAAATTGAGCGAACATTCCTAGGCACTTTAGTCCCTAGCGGTGCACCCGCGCTGGCTGGAGCGGTGCGGGTATGTAAAGGCACCGCCTGCTGTGTTATGTGTGTGTCAGCGCTTCCTCAATTTCGGTATTGTGCGGCGGTTTGTATTATTGCGATAATATTTCTTGCGAATATGGTGATGCTTGAGTGCTGACTGTTCTGTGTGGACGTTAGTTTTGTATACGCGGTGCGCTCTGACGCGCTTTAGTGAACGCTGTCACATAGGTACTTGCTGCATGTGGTCGCGCTGCACTGGATTTCATCCGGACCGTGTAGCGGTGACTAATACCGGTTTTCCTCGAGAAATTTTGATCGCGCACTACAACTTTGTCGCTGCTGCGCTGTACAGCATCGAGTTTGGTGCAGATGCCTTGACCGCGATCACAAGTGTCTGTGGGACACTGGCGGTATGAATATCGCATTATTTGCACTACACGCACAGGTAGGCCAATGCGCATAGAGAGAAAAAAAAGCTTTGACTGCGATATCCCCTGTCGGTGATCACACGTTAATGCTTATACCAAGTTAAACCGTTCAGTTCTGTACACTTTTGTGGCCTCTGCTTCTTTGTCTGTTGCTTACATGACAACGCAAGAAAAAAGCAGTCTACTAATTACATCGAAATTACGTCTAAACGGTGCATTACACTTAGGCAAGTCTCTAGAAAATATAAAACGTCTGCAAAGAAGCCCATGTACATGTTCGGTCTTGCAAACAAGCTTATTGCTCACGCTTTTGGCAGATTTCGTTGTTAAGATTCTGCTGACACGAGCCACGGTTGGCCACCGCATTATACATATATTGTATAATTGGTGTGTCAAGTGGTCACCTGTAAATTGCGATCTGCAAAAAAAACGAGTGCTTTGCCTCCAGCGCAACTTTCGCATGCTAACTTTTTACTTAGCATCTAAATCTAAACCTCGTCGACATTGAAAGTGTCATCATCATCAGCCTGACTAGACCCGCTGCAGGACAAAGGCTTCTGCCATGATCTACCAATCCACCCGGTCCTGTGCTTTTCTTTGCCATGTTATGCCTGCAAACTTTTTAATCTCATTGACCCACCTAACTATCTGTCTCCCCTTCGTGTGTTTGCCTTCGCTGGGAATCCAGTCAATTACACTTAATGACCAGTGGTTATCCTGCCTACGTGCAATGTGCCCGGCCCATGTCCATTTCTTATTCTTGATTACAACTATGATATCCTAAGCCCTGGTTTGTTCGCTGACCTACTCTGCTCTCTTCTTGTCTTTTAAAGTTACACCTATCATTTTTCTTTCCTTCGCTTACTGGGTCATCCTCAATTTAAGCTCAACTCTCTTTGTAAGCCTCCAGGTTTCTGCTCCGTAGGTAAATACTGGCAAGATGAGTTGTTATATACCTCTTGAGGATTAGTGGCAGATTACCATTCATGATTCGAGAATGCTTGCTGAGTGTGATCAGACCTACCTTTATTCTTCTAGTTACTTCACTCTCATGGTTCGGCTTCGCGGCTCCTACCTGTACTAAGCAGACATATTTCTTTACAACTTCCAGCGTCTCTCCACCTATCGCGAAGTGCTGTTTTCTGCTGAGACTGTAGCAAGTTACTTTAGTTTTGTGGACATTCATTTTCACACCTACTTTTCTGCTTTCCAAGTTCAGTTCTGTAATCGTAAGCTGTAATTTATCTCCTAAGCTACTCATCGAGGCAATGCCATCAGCGAATCGCAGGTTACGAAGATACTTTCCACGAACTCTTATTCCGAACTCTTCCCAGGCTAGGGTCCTGAAAACCTCCTGTAAACACGAGATGAATAGCACTGGAGAAATTGTATCTAGCTGCCTTACACTCTTCTTTATTGGAATTCTGCCGCTTTCTTTATGGTGGCTGTACATTCACTGTAGATTTCTTCCAGTATGTTTATGTAGCGTTCTTCGATGCCCTGATTCAGTAGTGCCTGCATTACTGCTAATGTCTTGACTGAGTCAAACACCTTCTCGTACTCTATGAAGGCTGTGTATAGGTGTTGATTGTATATGAAGGTGTTGTTTGATATGCTCATGGCAGACGATAACGTTAACGTTATGGTACATTCCACAGTGCAGTTACGTGTGGCGTATTTCAATCGGTGCATCTTCTTTTCATAATCTCGCAGGTATTTATTTTGGGCAAAAAATACCAGTTATGTTCTTGTTGCTTTTTCCCACTTCATATTGCATATTATTTAATAAAAGATCCCTCCTCATGCATTATTAAAAGTACCAGGGCAGTGGAGGCCCTTGACACTTTGATTATGCACTACCATATTGGAATTTTCAACTGCAACTCAAAAACTACTGCTTAGCATATTTAATGCATGATAAACTCTATTGTTGCAACATTTGTCTGTGTAAACTTGTGGTTGTGAAAACATGCTCAGACTCTCGACAACAGCTGGTCCATTAGCTTTTAAAAAGCCCTCAAATGGTACTCCATGCCTACTGACTATAGCACAGCGTAATAGTATTTGCCTAAAATATGTGGCCAAGAGGTACGAAACAACAGTGTGGCACTTTAAGCAAGGTATTTGCAGTTAAGTAAAAGCTGGAAGCACTTAATCACAGCACTATTGGGAGTCTGTCACCATGTATATATCTTTTGTAAAAAAGCCTTTGTTAGTCTTTGGCAATGAAGTTTTAACGCCCTTCGCTAAAACCAAGAAAAGTCAACTGTTTTTCTGGGTCATAAGCTCTTTTGCTGGCCTCCAAACAATGTTATACTAAGCTCTATCCTTACTCTTTATATAGCTTGTTTCCTAACCTTTTATAACAAATTGCTAATACCTCAACAATAAATGTCTAGAAATTCAAATGCTTTCGAAGTCAAGATTGTCTCAAATTATTAGGATTTTCTTTAGCGTGTCAGGGTGGTGTCATAACATATTGAACGTCACTGTGATGAATCGAGTGTTTCGCTCTGATTTAACAGGTGCTGTTTCAACTGCTATGCATTTGCATAGATTGTCAAACAGATCACAAATATTCTAATAACACATGCCTCAACTTAGTAAAAAGAAAACTTCTATATTTCAAATGTGGAGTTTTATTGCATCTCATGAAGAGGGTAACATCGTTCAGTTAAAGCATTGATGGTGATCTCTATAGTAATAGAACTAATTGAATTTAAGTGATTAGTATTGAGGTTCCACTTTGTTGCATGTACATGTATCACCACCATGCTTATTCTCTTTTTTATGCCTCTTCATTTCATTATAGACATTTGAACAAACCGGAAGTGTCGTTTTATTATTGCCTGTTATTGTCATATTTCACTCTGACTTGCCATAGTATTTGATGCTAGATGCAAAAAAAAGAGATTATTATGTCACGTCTCTCATTCACCACGAAGAGGTTTCTTTTTAAGCTATTGGTCAAGGCAGTGACGTTATTCAGCATTCTGCTGTAGAGTATATGAGCAATACTGTATATGAGCATAAACATGTATATGCGACCATCGTTCGCATATACATGCTTTTTCGGTCTACACATGTAGCTTTAAAAATCATCAGTGTAAATGCGGCTGTGTTTATTTCGTGAAGAGGTTTATTAGCCGTTAAGGACAGCGATGAGACAGCCTGAAGAACCGTCCAGCGATCGGCACAGCAACGAACCGAAGAACGAGTCGAGAGAGCCGGGCGTTGGTGATGCTGCTTATTGCAGGCACATATTTTTCTTCACAATCGCCCCCGCTGAAAAAAGAGTCATCCTGGCGACCTAAGAAGCTTTAGGGGTAGGCTCATGATACGGTCTAGGCAGGAAACATGGATGATGTCACGTGCACGCCAGCGCATGTCATCCGATCGGGAAACTGGCTCAATTAGGTAATGAACCGGGGAGGTTTTCTCTAAAATGGTGTGAGGCCCCTCGTACCGGGGGTCAAGTTTTGATGAGAGTCCCAGAGTTTGGTATGGGATGGCAAGCCACGCAAGAGAACCTGGGGCATAGCTGGGATCCGGAAGAGAGGTGCCCCGGTTTTCTTTCTGGCGTTGCTGCTCTTCCGAGGTGAACGCACGGGCGAGCTGGCGGCACTCTTCGGCTTGTCGAGCAGCATCGGATACAGGTGGACATTCGGAAGCATCAGGATGGTAGGGAAGTAGAGTATCAATTCTATGGAAAGGGTTGCGTCCATAAAGAAGAAAGGTGAAAATCCCGTGGTTGTTTGTATTACCGTATTATATGCGAATGTGACGTATGGGAGAACACGGTCCCAGTTGCTATGATTAGATGCCACGTATATTCAGAGCAAATGCCACGTACATGAGTGCGGTTAAGCCGTTCCGTTAGCCCGTTAGTCTGCGGGTGGTATGCTGCCATTTTCCGATGAATGACGTGGCATTCCGAAAGCAGAGCTTCGACGACCTCGGAGAGGAAAGCGCGGCCTCTGTCACTAAGGAGCTCTCGAGGTGCGCCATGTCGAAGGATAAAGTGACGTAAAATGAAAGAGGTGACATCCTGAGCGGTAGCGCTTGGCAAATCGGCTGTTCTGGCGTAGTGTTTTATATGGTCGACCGCCACTATAATCCACCGATTGCCATCTGGTGTCAATGGAAGGGGGCCGTAGAGGTCAACGCCAACGCGATCAAATGGCTTTGCAAGGCATGGAAGCGGCTGCAATTTGCCAGTCGCACGTAGCGGTGTTGATTTGCGTCGCTGGCAGTCAGGACAGCACTGCACAAATTCGCGTACAAAATTGTACATATGCCGCGCCAGTAATAGCGATGGCGAAGGCGTTCATATGTTTTGAATACCCCGGCGTGGCCACATTGTGGATCGTCGTGAAGAGAGGCGCGTACTTGCGATCGTAAAGTGCGTGGAATGACCAGTAGCCCCTGACGGCCATCAGGAGCGTTGTTGCGTTGATGAAGAAGTTGATCGCGGCTGGCAAAATGGAAAGCTCGACGTCGCAGGAATCGAGATACCGGAAAGTTGGGCGTGCCGGATAGATATTCGAGAAGAGATGCGATCCATGGGTCAAGACGTTGTTCGGTGGCAATGGAGTCAAGATATAACGATGACAAGGTCTGGAGGCAAGTGTTTCCGTACGTCGGATCTGGTGGCAAAGGTGAGCGGGACAGGGCGTCAGCGTCAGAGTGTTTGCATCCACAGCGGTATACGACGCGAATATCGTACTCCTCGATGTGGGGGCCCATCGCGCAAGGTGGCCAGAAGGGTCTTTCAACGTGGAGAGCCAGGAAAGCGCGTGGTGATCAGTTACTAGATCGAAAGGTCGACCGTATAAGTACGGCCGAAACTTTCTAAGCGCCCACACCAGAGCCAAACACTCTTTTTCTGTCACGCTGTAATTAGTTTCGGCTTTCGTCAGAGTGCGGCTAGCGTAGGCTACAACGTATTCTTAAAAGTCGGGCTTTCGTTGGGCGTGAGCAGCGCCTAGCCCGACGCCGCTGGCGTTGGTGTGCACTTTGGTAGAAGCCGTTGGGTTGAAGTGACGAAGATTAGGTGGGGAGGTGCGCAGAAGGCGCAGAGTAGTGAAAGCAACGTCACATGCAGGGGACCAGGAGGAGAGGTTCACTTCACCGCGAAGAAGTTGTGTTAATAGGGACATGATGAATGCAAAATTTTGAACAAAGCGCCGGAAATAAGAGCATAGGCCAACAAAACTGCGGAGTTCCTTCATGGTTGTTGGCTTGGGAAATTCTGCGACTGCTCGAAGTTTTGCTGGGTCAGGTAATACGCCGTGCTTCGACACGATGTGGCCTAGGATGACGAGCTCGCGTGCAGCGAAGCGGCATTTTTTCAGGATAGGCGTCAGGCCAGCGTTGGTCAGACAAGTCAAAACGTGCCTGAGGCGAAGAAGGTGCGCAGGAAAGTTGTACGAGAAAGCCACGACATCGTCGAGGTAGCAGAGGCACATATTCTACTTGAGGCCACGAAGCGTAATATCCATAAGTCGTTGAAACGTGGCAGGCGCTTTACAAAGCCCAAAGGGCATGACGTTAAACTCGTATAGTCCGTCAGGTGTAATAAATGCGGGTTTTTGGCGATCAACTTCAGCCATTCGAACTTGCCAGTAGCCAGACCGCAAATCTAGTGACGAGAATAATTCCGCTCCATGAAGAGTGTCAATGGCGTCATCAATGCGCGGCAAAGGGTACACGTACTTCAAGGTTATCTTATTCAAATGACAATAGTCCACTCAAAGTCGGATATATCCGTCTTTCTTACGCACCAGGACGAGAGGAGCCGCCTGGGGACTGTGAGATGGCCGAATGACGTCTCTACGAAGCATATCTTCGACTTGATCATTGATGACGCGGCGCTCTTCAGTGGAGACACGATATGGTCTTTGACGCAGTGGCTGGTGTAGGCCAGTGTCAACATACTGCTTGACTTGCGGCGTGCGGCCCAGTTGAGGTTGCGACACATCGAAAGAATTCCGGAACTCATGCAGAAGATCAAGCAGGTCGGCATGTTCGGTGGGAGTGAGGGTGTCGGCAATGGCGCTGGAAAACGTATACTTGGATGACTCCTCGAGGGCCGACAGTGGTTTTGGGTGGTCGCAGTAGTCATCAGGGACATCAACCAAAGACGAAGGATCGAGATCTTGCACGTGGCCGAGACATTCTCCCGCAAGCAAAGTGACAGGTGTGACTTAGTCATAATTTGACTTAGTGAACTAAAGATTGCTCTTCATTTATTTCCTCCCATCTGGCGTCTACAGACTAGTCCGTACTCTATTAAGACTGAAATTTTGAAAGAAACAAAAAGAATTATGTTTTTACACTATAGCACCGAAATTAGGATATTTAGTAATTGCGTCTTTTTTATTTTATTACCAGCATGTCAAGTGCCGGAGGCATGACTGCTGGCTAACCGTTGGAGTTCATTCCTGGGTGAAAGTGAAACCTTTGGCCCCCGCCCCCGACGCTCATCAGCATTTTTGGTGGTTCATTAATTCAAGTAGCATAACAATCTGAAAAGTGGGCCAAATGTGACCTATCACCCTAATTTGTTATGCAGCACTGAGCAGCTGACTCGTCCGTCACTCAGTGTCAGCGCAGCCGATTTTACCTGGTTGAAACGCTCCCGCTGTAGATCGGGCACAGCAGAATAGCGACACGTGATCCTGAAACCAGCAACGTGTTTAAAACACACACGCAATAAATGTACATCATGAGTACACGTATCGCATCAAGAGAAATACGCAACACGTATGGCGGAAGTACGGTAAACAATGAAAGTCTTACTTTTATTGTCAAGAACTATACCAGCCTTTACAATAATCTCAGCAGGGTGCTGTACAAACAGAGCAACTTGCGCAGCGACAACGTTTTCGAATGGTGGTACATTAACACAGAGCGTTCTTACCATCACTGCCACAAAAATAATGGTGCAGAAGCGCGTTCACCCGGAGATCAGTTAGAGGTTGACAGCTCACCCGTCCTTGACACAAGGTGCACTATGAAGCTGTGAACATTTGTGGTCATCAGTGTCATCACTCAAGAGTATATTTATCGCGAGAAAGAGTGCTTGCCGGAAATAAACACGTAGCTTGAACTTTGCGCTGGTCCAACGACAAAACCGGCTGCTGCCATGAAACTTTTCCTCACAGGAAACAGACGCAGTGCCAACGAGCCAACGTAAGGCTAAGTTGTTGCAAACAAAGTTCAACGCAGCTACCACCTCAAATACAGCAGCGATGACCGGCGATTCCTGCTTAATACGTTTTTGTTTTTAATCTTTCATTTTAAATGTTTGAAGCAAACGATCTCTTCACATGCTTGAATACCATAGTCATCGTCATTAGTAAGCCCGCAAAAATTGAATGCAGAACATTAAGGCACCGAAAAATGCTAATAATATTATTATTATTATTATTATTATTACTAATATTATTATTATTTGTTACTATTATTATTACTACTATTAACTTGCGGAGAAATTGCAAGGCTCCTCTGAAAATGGAGCAGAGACACAGTCACACGCATTCTCAGCACTACCCTCGAACACTCGTATGCGAGGCATTAGAAAAAGAAAAAAAATATGACATTGAGGAAATGAAGAAAACCTGAACCACATTGATTCCTAAAACGAAACTGCAGTTAGGTTAAAGCACTAGGGCAAGAAGTAAGCAAACTCTCCCAAATGACAAAAAAAAGAGAAAAAAGATACAACAACCTACAAAAGCTACCCACTCAAGATCTAAAGCTGAATTAACTGAGCTAAAGCAGCTGATTAACAAAAAGAAAATTGCCGACATGGGGAATTATAGCACCAAAGAATTAGATGAAAACTTCAAAGAAAGGCCAGAGCTTGACAACAGGAAACTAATTACGAATGCACACTCCAACAGGGAGAGCAACATAATCAGCAGTCTCAACATCTATAGTAAGTTGGCAGAAGGCGTTTACTACAGCTCACAAATAACCGACTAACAGAGAAAGAAGCCAAAGTTCAACAAAACACTTAAACTCCATGAGTAAATATAAACAAAGTTAGAAAAAAACATAAAATCAGAAGCCAAACCAGGTACGAATCTCCTTAGATACCCTACCCTGAGAGAATGGAATAGAGCCCTACAAAACATGACCAACGAAAAATCATGCAGCGAAATCGTTGACCCGATCAAAGATAGAGATCTCGTGTTTAACAAGCTTTTGACACTTTCTGCACAATGCTTCACGTACTGGCGAATAAAATGTACAACCGAACTGTAAAAAGTCCAATACCAAACAAATACAGAAAAAAATAGATGAAAGATTTGAAGAATTATACACAGATCAACAGATGTCCCACTAGGGATCATAGTCATGTGCTGTCAAACTAAAAAATCTGCGAAACGGAATATATCAATTTACTTAGCTTGGAGAGACTAATAAAAGGCATTCGACTCCGTAGAGATACCAGCAGTCTTATAGTAGCTAGTGCATAATGCATGCATGAATACCCTAGCCAACATCTACAGAGAGTCCACAGCAGACAGACAGACAATGAACATTATTTAGGTCTTGAGGGGCGACTACAAAAGTTTCTTTGTGGGGGAGGAGCTGTCGCAGAGCAGAAAAATTTTATTCGTGAAGGGAATCTGGCAAGAAGACGAAATCTGAGCAATATTTACAGCGTGCTTAGCAGACGTATATGAGCCACCATGTTTATAAGAAACACGAATTAACATTTAAAAGGAATATCTCGGTACTTGCGCTTTGCAAATGAAAATTTGCTTTTCAGCAGTGGTGCCGTTGAACTACAATGAACTGAGAGTCCAAACCAAAAAAGTGTTCAAGTAGGGTTACAGATAAATAAGTAAAAGACAAGGCTTTAATGTTAGGAGGCCAGACAAGAGAGCGAGAGTTCACAACGGCATACTAGAACTCTTACAATATATATGTATTTAAGTCAGATATTCACAGGACACACTACTCATGAAAAGGAAGTTCACCAAAGGATAAGGATGGGCTAAAGCTTTATTGGCAGACATTCTCAAATCATAAAAGGCAATTTACAACTGTCCCTAAAGCAGAAAGTGGTCAACTATTGTATGCTGCGAGTACTAACATATGTTGCAGAAACTAGAATGATAGTAAAAAAGAAAAAGAAAAGAAAAAAGTTCAGAACAGAATTAGAACTATGCAAAATAGAAACAGAAAATGGTTAGCATAACATAACGATATAAAAAAAGCCGAGCTCGATAGAGAACAAACAGGTCTAGATGACAGTATAGCTGACATTAAGAAAAAAAGGGTGGACCTGAGCAGGTCAAGCAATGTGAGGGAGAGGCAAGTGACCAGTTAGGGAGATTGTTTGGCTAAGAAAATATGGGAAAAATAGCTGAGAAAGGCAGAAGGCTAGATGGGATTTCCATGCATAAGATTGAATCAGCTTGCACAGGGTTGGGAAAATTGTAGGTAAGTTGGAGAAGCCTTTGCATTGTACATAAAAAACATTGGACATAAAAAGGGCTGATATACAAAAAGAGCATGCGTTATCGAGCTGTTGCACATGGAATGTTGGTTTCCATACCAACAGGTTATTCAACTCGCATCGCAGTGCTACTGCTTACGTATTGTAGTTGTACTACCAAATGCTTTTCGACATGTCTCTAGCAACGTTGAAACATATCGGGAAGATTTACCAGAAACATGTACAGCCATGTCCTCGACTCTGTATAGTGCATCTGCAGCCAGGCTTAATCCGTGATACCTTGCAGAAGTTGTGGGCTTCGACGTGGTGTGCCCAGGAGCACGCATGATCTAATAGACATGTTGGGCTGCTTTGAACAAGAGTGACCACGTTGAAAGGTGTGCCTGTTTAACCGTAGACGCATGGTTCCTCAGGGTGCTTTCAGCATGTGAATTCTGAGAGATGACGCATTTCGACTGATAACACATGCCTGTCTAGACACTTGTTATTGTGCCTGGTCAAGTATGATATGGTTGGCATTGCAAAACTTTTTAGCACCAACCACTCCAGTTCTAAACTGAAGCTCATTACATGAAGGAGGTGAAGAAATAAGTGCGCCTGCTACCACACTTCGTATTTTAACATTTTACAAATTTGCTAACACAACAAAACGAAGGCATGACTTCCCCGAAACGCCATGTTCTACAAGAAGTGAGTGCTCTTTTTGGGGAAGTTGCACCTTCATTTGGTGATGTTACGAAAGTATGTGAAATCATAATTTGTGGCAGAAGGTGTGCTTTCTTTACCTGCTTCATTCTATTTGCTTCAGTTTGGACCTGGAGTGGCTGGCACTGAAGAAAATTCGTGATGCCAAGTGTTCAGCAGCCCACATAACTGAGGCAAACTGGAACCTGAAGATGAGGCATGCCCGCTGTTTCATACTGAAGACACCTGCTCGCACGACCCGGGAAGGCCTCACTGGGCTGGCAAACGTTTACATTGCAGAAAGTGTATGCTATGTACTCAGCAAAGGCCCAAATTTTTAGCCCTGAACCTCTTTTGCTGGCTCACTGATTACTGGCATTGCACCGAGGAGTTGCGGCAAAAGTAGGTGTCGTAGTTAGGGACTATTGCTTACAAGACATTGTCTAAGCTCTAGCGAGAACAGAGAAAAAAAACCCTCTTCGTCAGTAGGATACGTTGGTAGCTGTTGTCATTCTCCAAGCGCAGCAATTTCTGCCCATTTCAAGTGGATAAAAGTAGTGGCTCTGTAGTAATGAATGTAGATTTGTGTAACTTCAAGGCAAGACAAGCAGTCTACATGAACTTCGTCAAGTTAAAAGTCATCAAAACAAGAGTTTTGAAAAGCAAGGCAGTGGCTCTGAGTAAAGACTTGGAACATGAACTAGCAGAGTCTATCACATACTGCAGCTAGCAAAAAGAACACCCTTTCTGTGTTTGCTACGGCCAAGATGCATAAGCCGAGTGTTTCATTCAGGACAATTGTGAGTGATTGAGGTAAATGGCAGAACATGATTAGCCAGTTTTTAATGAAGCGGCTAGACTCAGTTGCTACGAGACACCCGTTTTAAACTGAGAATTTTTCACGCATCTTCCATTTTCTTCGAAGAATCTTTCGATGGGTACTTGTTCTTGGCAGATGTTGAGGACCTATTTTATTCTGTCCTGCACGGTGAATTGTTTTTCTACATAAGAAGTTGCACAGACGAGAGTGATGTGGTTACCTTCAGAAATGCTGCGGGTATGGCA
Source organism: Rhipicephalus microplus (assembly GCF_043290135.1). Taxonomy (NCBI): domain Eukaryota; kingdom Metazoa; phylum Arthropoda; class Arachnida; order Ixodida; family Ixodidae; genus Rhipicephalus; species Rhipicephalus microplus. Next base: position 2,869,341 of record NW_027464615.1, on the reverse strand, counting down.
GCATAAGCTTTTGTGGCCATTCTAAAGTTTTATGTTAAAGGTAGCTCGTGGGTTGCTCCTGTGTTGCGCAATTTTCTATGTTTGAGCGTAACTGCTTTTATTACGTTCCACCAACATTTTATTTGTGGGAGGTCTTGAAAGTTCTTACGTATGATGATAATTTTTTTCATTATTTTAAAGAAACTATTCACCACCACATATTAGCCCATTGTTGACATTGTTCTAGCAGGCTTTCGCAGACTGAAAAATGATTGGTGTTTACACATTAGTTGAAGGCTTGTGTCTTTTTTGCAATTTTTGCTAAGCGCATTACCTTGCAGAGTCGTCACGGCTGTTTGTTTTTCGTCAAGGTGCGCTGAAAAATTGCTTTCGTACGAGTTGACGCATTCCAAAACTGTGAAAAGGGCCATAGCTGAACAATGCCCAGAGTATGCATGTGCAGGTTCGTGCTCACAAGTTGTGCAGAAGACTTTTCAAAACCGATTGGACAGGCTGACTGTGGTTGGTTTCCTTCGCATGCTTCTTAACGCTGTAGCTGCGTTGCTCCACCAGACTATCAAGAGAGAATACCACGGTACTGGGGTAGAGCAAGAGCGCAAAACAGCGAAACCTGAGGTTGTACTGTGTATGCACCGAGCTGCACACGACCTAAAAATTGTTGCAAACAGAGATCGTATGCCGATTATTTTTCCTGCGCCACAAAAATCATCTCTACTTTCTCATGTATACTATATGATGGAAGCAACAAAGGCACGCCAATCATGCACAAAATGTGTCGACGTGGTCGTTTATGAATTTGCACTATACTACGGCAAAAGATAAACGTTGGCCGGGCAAGAATATGCGTGAATGAGCATACACAGAAACGTGAGCTTTCGTTAAAAGATAAAGATGGGGCC